>NC_143555.1:120164423-120480961 GCF_054136105.1 Typopeltis vanoorti | reverse complement strand
GTTGGTATGGTTATAGCCTTTCGGCTGCTTAGGGACAGCTATATACACGCTACCATCTAGGGAAATTACTAGGAGCATAAGGGTGGGTTCCCTTTGCCTTCCTTGCCGTACTATATCCTATGACTGTAGCCTGTGTGTTCAGGGGCTGGTTTCTTGCTTGCGGGATGAAAAACCTCAGATAAACTGGTGGAAAAAATCCTGCTTCCCATGCCCAAGATCAGCTAACTTGGCTATGGCTGAGGAAAATCCTTAAACCCCTCACGTCGTCGACGGGAATCGAACCTAGGACCAGTGGCGACCGGTGAAAATTTTTAAGTGGGGGTGCTGCATATACAAAATTAAAAAAAAAAAAATCTTCTTTTCCTAATCAGTAACCATATTAATAAATAAATTTACATGCCGATATGCCTTCATTAAAAATATTTCCCCTCACCACGAACAAACACCAATAATAAAAGTTTCGTATCTCGCAAAAATAACGCGCAGGCATACGATACACTGCTCAAACTAGCAGTGTCGGAATGACCTTGTAACGTGCAATCACAAGGGCAAACGAATATCGGCGAGTCTGACTGCGATTGGTTGAACGGGATAATATCAACACTGCGTTAGATTACGAAACATTTCTTTCGTAATCTAAAGCGTTAATCGAACAATTCCAATTATTAACTATTCAATCACTGTCGAAACATAAGCTGTAACCTTTAACATGTTGTACTGCATTTATATAATGTTGTAAGCATTGTTATTATTTATAAACACAACAAAATTTAAATTTTTCATTTTTTCCTTGGGGGTGCTGCAGTGTCGCAGTGCTTATGTACGGGCCGCCACTGCCTAGGACACTCCTTCCCCCAGACATGTGGTTGCGAAGCGCACAGCCACTAGGCTAATCGCGCAAACTTCTAAGCTATAAAGGAATGTTAAGTCTTTGCAAACTTATATATGTATTGGCTGAGACCAGGCTCCACTCATTTGCAGAACATCGAACGATATCGATGTTGTTTTTACAGTCAGCAATCAATGTCTATCATGAATTTGCCACATATCAGATTGCTAATTGACTAAATTTGTGACGTAACCTTTTATAAATGTCTGATAATTGAAATTTAGAAATATTCAAGAACATATCCAGGGTCTTTTACTGCTTACAAAAGAAAAAGAATTTGAAGGATTTAGTTTCTCCTGCTAACTCCAAAGTCATGCATGAAAGGCCTTTTATTAAACTTCCAAACAACTCGTAATATCTGAATGCGTTTGCTTCAAACAGGATAATTACACGTACCTTAATGAATTATGAGTCTTGTTCCATTGGGAGCTCGGATTAATTTCCTTTTGTAAGGTTTGGCTGCAGTCAGAGACCCTCTAATTAAGGCTAATTTGTAGGTCATTACTACAGCGGCTTGTTCTGACAATGTACTGTAGTAACGGATCCAGAGAACCTCAAAATGATGGCTATTTCCCTCCTTGGGAATACATCAATGCAACATGTTAAATTCTTTTTTTTTATTATAAAACATTTATCTATTTTGCTCATAGCTTAGTTCAAGTAAAAATATTGTCATTTGTGTGCAAATGTCTCTGTTTCATTAGATTGAACGTTGATTAGATCGAAATTGATGTGGCAGGAAATTTAATTATGAAAATTGATAATTCAAATGCATTCATTATCCTTCTAAAAAAAGGAATTTTTCATCGCATAAATGCAACAGTCATCGCTTAAATTTTCCATTGAAGCTATTAGCGTGTAACATAACGGCGACCGTTGTTATTATACGATCTAACAGGGCTGTTTTAAATATGACTGCATCTCTAAGCTAATAACAGTATTACGTAGCAACAAAGATTGTAATACATTCTTTATCATTCTAGGAAAAGAGCTGACATTTTAAGATAGCACACAATAATTACTGTAACAGTTAAAAATCATTTTAATATACGAGGTTGCTACCATTCGTTTGCAGGTGTTATGCAAATAAATGGGCGATTGTGCAAGTTACTACATGGCTTTATTTCCGGAACAATTTGTAGTCGGCTTTTGTAAACGGTTGATGCCTCAGACAAAGAAGCAGTGGTGGCTCGTGGCTTGAAATCGTGGGGGTGCTACAACTTTCGAAATATACATACCCACTGTAAGTACAGTGTATACGTGTTTGGATAAAATATCAAAATTATGGTAAAAAAAAAATTAAACATGAAAAAATATTGTTTATTATCGATAAAATTATACAGTTTCGTATAATTCAAAATTACTTAAAAATAAAATCTATTCCTTTAATTGTAATTAAAGGAATGGATTTACAATTTTTGGATATTGCAATTAAATCCTTTAATTGAAATGTCCAAATATTGAAAGAGACGGAGTAAACACGATAAGCACTACGAACACTCTACTACTGGCGCAAACTGCATATAAACAACAGTGGAACTGCGCGACGGACAGTGCCTCATTACGCTAATAGCTCGCATCTCACTATGACGTGCATATGTTTTCGCGCGTTGCAATATGACACTGTGGTAAACACAGTGCTGCTAGCGTCTATCGCCCTCCTAAGTGCTACACGATGGATTTTTATTATTATTTTTTTACAAAATAAGAGAATTGTATGGGATTGTTGCTGATAAAATTAAATATTACAAGCAAATATAAATAAATTAATAAATATATTTATATATCGAAAAAAATTGGAGGTGCTGCAGTTCCTCAGTGCCTATGCACGAACCGCCTCCCCTGTATTTGACACCATGGATTTTTCATTATAATAATTTTTTAGTTATTTTCTAATATCTTTAATATGATTCCTCCAATGATGCCATCTGTGTACTCTCCTTAATAGCTCAGAGCCATGATATCCACGGTGATCTTCCGTCTTTCATAAACTCTTTTATTTCTACCTCAACATCCATAAGTTAAAATTGGTTTGAACACTGTTTTGGCATTCTAGTGCTAACGTGTCTTTTTTCTTGATTTCCCTCTTGTTCTATATAATTCATTTTGGTTTCCCAGCATACCAGCCTTGTTTATTCTATTATCTATTTCCATATTTAATTTGCCATCCTCACTAAAATCGCGACTATATAAAACTAAAATGTTTAGCCTGTTCTATACATTCATTACTAAGCATGTACGCGACGTTTTCTGTTTTTTTCTATATATTTTCATAGTCTTTATATTGCAGATTTTCGTACAAAATTTGTCACAGAAATTATTTAATTTATCTAAAAAAGCCTGGAAACTTGTAGCAAAATATCATTCGCATAGAGTAAACAACCCAGCCGAATATGTCGTAGTTGAATATTAGATTTAGCCCCACTTACCTTAATGGTGTGGTCCATACAGATTAGAAATAATGGTGGCGACAGCGTCAACCTGCCTCAAGCATGATTTAACATCCAACTACAGTATATTCCTGCACTCCTTTCAATTTTGGCTTCTGATAGTAATGTGCACGTGAATATATAAAGGGTCCATTTAAAATATTACACATTTATTGTTTCGAACAGTGTTTTACTTGGATTTTATGTTTTTTTTTCCATGAGATTTGTCGTATGATATAAAATGGCTTTTGTAACTGTGGCCTTTTACTTGTTCTTCACCAATTTTCTCTTCAATTTTCTCTCTCTCTTTTCATGTTTACATAAATTCTTTCTTGAACAGACACTGTGGACATTCCTAATTCTCGTATTCAGTTTTTTATTTCCCTTTTTATAGATGGGTATTACGACTGCTCTACTGCCGTCATCTGGAGTTCGACCCTCTGACCAAGGCCTTCTGAATAATACAGTGTGGCCACTAATAAAACTCTTGAGCATTTCTGGTCGAATATCGTATTCTCCAGCTGTGGTTTTACATTACAGGTTTCTGGTGGCTTTTCTATCACAAGTATTGATGTAATAGTCCTCCATGCTTTCTTCCACGTATATTTTTTTTACCACTATTCTATCAATTGTTCTCTCGTTTAATAATGTTTGAAAATAATTATGTCAGAAAAATAAAGATATTCTAGATATCTTTATTTTTCACTTTTTATATCTGCTTGCTTCTTGGTAGTTTTTTTTTTTTCCGTTTCTGCATTTCTTAGCAGCCTCCGAAACATTATATCTTATATATATACATCTTATTTTTCCCCAACGGTATTTGTATGTTGAATCCGTTCATTTTTGGTGAGTGTGTTTAACATTAAGTGTTGATCGTTTCTGGTTTCAGATTCTTTCCTACACCCACTCTTGTATCTTGAACCAAAGAAATGGCTGTCAGCAATGGCATAATCAATACGAAGTTCCTACTTTATTTATATGTGCGTGCTCCCACGCACGTGAATATTTAGACTTTAAAGCGTAACATATTTTAGCCTTTAACGATTCAATTAAACACATTTTTTTTTTTTTTTCACTTTTAAAATTCAAATATATAAAGACTCTTTTAGCGTGGTGTAATTTAAGGAAGAGTTAAATCCGGTCTCGGAATACTCATGAACAGCTACAAGAAGTCTTAGAGACGTTGTTTAAGAAAAGCAAACATTAACCGAAATCTTCTTTAACAAGAAGGCCTCTTTGGAAAAACATTAAAAAAATTGTTACAAGCATCAGTTACAAAAAAAAAAAAAAAAAAAGGAAAAAACGATGTAAATAATTTAGAAGTTTTAAGCGTATACTCTTGACTTATTTAGGAAGAAAAGAAGCTCCTGTCTTTGGCATGGGTTTCGTTTTATTTTCGTGATTTAAAAAAAAAAAAAAAAACTTGAAAAGAGCCGACTGGTAGAAGTCGTTCAATGAAGTAAGCATTAGTCAAGAAATGTGTCACCTATTAGAGAACCCACACTCAAAGACACCACTGTCTCCTTGAGTGTTTGGAAACAAATCACTAGACAGATGCCAAAAAAAAAAAAAAAAAAAAAAAATTACCACTTACGCGAGTGTTTTCATAGCAAAGAGTAACGGACTATGGAAATAGAAGTGACATATTTATAACCGTGGAAAAATAAAAGATTCCAAATAGTTGCGTAGTAGCAAAGAGAAGGAAGAGGATGGGATTATACGCTTACTTGATTCATTCACAGCAAGATAGGGTGCTGTTGCAAAATGTGTACATTGATGCTCTCAAAACACAAGCTACGCCACTTTCTTGAGAAAGAAAGAAGACGAAATTGGGCAATAAAAAGATGCTTTCTACTAAACTCCATGGGATCAAAATGCTCTAGGGCTTCGTTATCCCTACAGTTGATTTTATGTGAGTGTCAGCTGACAACGGAACTCTTCCCTTCAAAAGACATATCAATTTTTATGTACCCGAGCACGAAGAAATGTACTCTCGGTGCAACTTCTTTATTTATCACCCTCCTGCTGGTATTTACCCCGCTTCCGGGAAAAGACTGGCATAAGAGAGATGATCGATTAGCAGTGGTTCGTACGTCGGCATCCTTCCAATTCCACCCCCCTCACCCTACACTCCCCGTTCTCTTTCCCTATCCTCTCCCACTCACTAGAAATGTCAGGAGTGCGGATTTTCAGGGAACGGATCGTATGTCTACGTAGGAAGCAGTGGGCGCCATCTTTCCATTCAATTTATTCCTCTATTTTGCTCGAGATGTCGTTACCTTTTGCGCTATTTCGCTCTGGATACTAACAATCCAAACATAAATTAGGTTATTAATAACATTAGAAATCCGAATCATAAATCTGATAGTAAAAAAAAAAATAGTCCGCATCCTTGGATGAATATTTCTCCCTTTTCTCTCTATCGATGTCAACTTCAGTGAGAATCTAAATTATCGAACAACACATTGCTTTCCTTGCTGACTAGCCATTATCAAATTGTCAACATAACTCGGAGTACTCTTGTACCCAAAGCTTCTTGGGTGGTCTGTTATGTATAGATGCCGTTTGGGTGGTCCATTACAAAAACATTTTCTCCATTCTGTCCTCATTATTAATACTTGTTGATGCGTGAAATGCCCCAATAGACATTTACGACCCTCTAGAACTTGTTGATGGCTTACCATAAAGTATCGCACACGTAGTTTGACTAAATTGATGTTCTAAGTAAAATTTTCGTGAGAACCTGTTTATTTCTCATCATTGAACATCACGTAATCCTTGTTGAGAGAAACCCAAGTGTCCTGTTGAGAGTGAATGAGTTAGGAGGTGCTTGGAATACTGAAAGGCATTCAGCTGTTCCCCTAAACGTGGACATTTTCCTCTCTTTCTAATACGCTCATGTGGTGGTGAAAGGATTAAATCAATAGTGACATTTCTCCTCTCTCCAGCCTCTTTTGGGACTGCTCGTAACCCCGGAACGAACCGAAGAGGATTTGGTTACAAAATCAATGGCGGTGGTTAGCAATGCGTAGAATCCTATTCAAATTAAAACCCCAAAGATATCGTGGATGAACAAATGTTCCAGATCAATACTAATACTGCATGTACAGTATATATTATGTTATTTTCTACGACTCAATGTGCCACTATATAATCGTATAATAAGCATGGTTTGCAACCACCCTCCTATGTTAACTACATTTGCATGCTTCATTGCACTCACTCAACGTCGGATTAACTTCAAGGTTTCTACCTGTGTTAGACATAGAAGGGCATGTTCATCTTTTCCTTTTATATTCTGAGTGAATATCTTCCTTTATCTTCCTTTTGCTCACTTTCTAGTAGTTCCTTCGCGTATATGTTTATTGGTTTGACAACGAGACGCAATGTTGTTAAAAAAAAAATCACTTTTGACTGCTGATGCGTGACGTCACTTAAACTCATAATTTCCTTATTCTATTTTATGTCTCATTTTTAAGAACTGCAAATTCCATTTACTTTTTTAGTTCACTTATTATTAATAATATATTGAATTTAATTATTATTGGTTAGGTTAGATTTTTTTTTTTTGTATCACGAATAAAACAATTAAGGCTTTAAGGCTAATGTATTGTCTGTTAATTGCGTGTGTTCTTCGGAATGGTTAGGCTGTATTACGGAAATTCTAGACCGGAAACCATTTTTGAGGCTCTGACAAAAGTAGGCTGTGATGATGGGCGTTTAGAGATAAAAGAATGATAGCAGATTACAATAAATTCCTTTCCTTAATAGCTAATTGCTAATGATGGTGACAGTGCTAGAAAAAAGTCTGTAGTATGCGACATGTAAAAGGAGGAGTCAATGTTTGGTGGAGATACTACAGCACTAACTAATAACAGTATTCCCCACACTTTTTAAAAAAAAATAAAAACTCATAATCAGCTAAATAATTTTTCATTTATATACGACTGTGTTGTTTACGTACCAAGCAGCATGCCTAAAGTATTTCAAAGTCTTTTTATTAAAAAAAAAAATGTTAATAAAAAAGGTCTTAAAATGTAATTATTAAAAAAAGCTTTGCAATTGCTTTATTTATTTAAATGTAAATTTTAATTAAATATAATCATTTCAGCAGCATATGAGGAAATGTAAAAGAGCATGCTTTATTCAGTATTATTTTTTAGAAACATTGAATTTTAATCTGTTGGAATACGTTAAACTTACATGGTAGAAATCGTTTACGTTCTTTTAAGTAAGCGTTTGATTCACAAGTGGAAATTTATTTAAAAAAAAAGCCAAAAATACAATAAAGCAGACGATTTGAATAGAAGCATTCAACTGAACATTAAAACAATGAAAGAGAATGGCAAAATACGACAGCTTCAGCTTGCATTATTTTAGATTGTTACCGATCAATTGACTTCTCCCCACAATCCTCACTCCCTCTATCTCTCGTTTCACCCCCCCCCTTCCCCTTTTAATGAAGATTTACGATACTTTTTTTCTGTGGGGGATCGGATTTTTTTTTTTTTCTTCTCACATCCGGCTAGTCACGTGGGTTCATGTAGACGTGAAAAAAAAAATTACTTATTTTTATCACCGACTGTCCAAGTGAACGCATGTTTATGCACATACGGCACGTGCAAGGGAAGTGGATGACGGCATGTTTTGTGTCTTTTGAAGTGCGGAATGGGCTGTGTCAAAAGAACGGGGACAGGACACTTTTTTTTTATGCAGGGGAGTGCGCAGGAAGAAGTATATTTTACCATCCATCTCACCCCCTGGGCACGTCTTGATTGGTGGCCTGATTATGTCTGTTTTTTATTATTATTTATTTATTTGAAGGTTAAATTGTAACACTTTGTGATTACTTCTACACACTTCGTAGTTAACAAACTGAGATGCAAAAAAATTCGCATTTAAGTCGTAAATGTTTAATATATAAAGCAACCGAAGATATATATTTTTATTCTGCTTTAGAATATTTTAGTTTTTCTCTTTTGTTTTCAATTCTCACTACTTAAAAGAACTGGGCGATGGACTGAGTCCTTGACTCTTTATCCCGTCATCTGAATGAAGAGAATCTGTGTGGATGGGGTGTTATTGAGCTAAAAGCTCTAGTCATGGCTGGGTAACGGGAATAGCCGAGCCTCAGTTAAAACTTCATTGGCTGCAGCATTGCCATTCGTTACCCGGGAAGTCCTACAAAGGACTTTCTTTTTCTTCCGTCTCACTTATTATTTTTTCCCTTATTATTGATAATTTATGTATTTCAATTTATTCATTATTTAAGTTTTTCTTTTTTAATCTGTTGTTTTATTTTTTACATTTTTTTTTACTTTTATTTTTTTACTTTTTTATTTTCTTCATAATATTTTATACGCTAATTAATTTTTTAAAAAATGTTTTCCTTTTACATATGAATTTCTGAAATTTCATCGATTTTGGATAAAAGTAATTTTCCTTTATTTATTTTCTCATTCAATTTCATTTAATTTTTAACCTTTCATTCTTTTTATTAATTTTTTTATCCCCTCCAATTCCCATGATTTTTTTTTATCCAATTCCCATGATTTGGAAAAAGTGTACAACTTTCGTTTTAATATTTTTTAAAAAAAAAAACTGAATAATGTTTAAGAAGTTTTTCTAATTCTTCTTTCTTTATTATTATTTTTTTCAAACTTTCATTCTCCATATTTTTGAAGGTTTTCATTGGTCTGATTATTCTCCTGTGATTTTATAATCTACCCTATTCAGAATGAGGATATTAAGTAGTATAAGCCAAGACAACTGTTATACAGAAGATTATATTCTAATAAAATATTTAGTAAAATTTAAAATATTAATATAAAAAAATGATGAATCTTTAATATTCTTATTAAATATTACCTAATTTAAAAATTAAAGCCATTTGGACTCTATATATTGGAAATGTATACAGACACTTTTTTATAAATCAGATACTTGTAATATTTAATCTTAATATGGTAAGTTTCAGGTGAGATTTCCTCTCTTTCTCCATTCTTCCTATGTTATGCTGTTGACTTTTTCTGATGTGGGGAGGACGAACCAAATATATACATTACGATTTTTTTTCCTCCAAAAATCAGGAATCTACATGCAACGAGAGAGAGATGCTGTTATGACGGAAGCTCTGAATTTTAATGAAACTTTTCCTCCCGATAGTGACGGTACTCGTGTGGTCACGCGTATCACTTTCTGCAGGAAATGGGATCCTTTCATTGTGGTTCATCTGTATGCATGAAATATCTCGTAGCGAAGACCTTGGAACAGAACTCCGTGCACCTGGGAACGTGGGAATTGTGCGGTGTCGCCGTACATGGCTTTTCCTTATCAAGCTGAGCTGTTGATGGACCCGCCGAGACGAGAAATCAAATACCACCTACTGGCAAGACTCGTGATCCACACTTGGACGTAAAGAGAGTAGGTGGTTCGCTGACCTTCGCAGATTTCGGTGTGTGGAGCCGACGGTTATGATACATGATGTAATTGGGTAAGTATACCCGACTTACTGACACACATACTGGAAAGAGAAAAAGGACGGCTTCGTATATATTACGAGAAAATTGGACCCGCCATCTGTTACCTAGTTTTTAAAGTAGGACAAACGACTCAAAATGACTATAATATAGTTAGAAGATAGGTGGCGCTACTTCATGGCGGCCATATTGGATCTTACTTCCGACTTTTCATTGTTTAGTGTAAAGGTTGATGGGGTGGGGGTTATCAACCACCAATGATGAAGGCTTTTGCTCTTCTGAAAAAAAAAAAAAAAAAATCATAACTTGGAGCTCCCACAAATCGAGCACGTGGCAGGCGTCTTTCGTTTTAAGTGCTGCAAATTTCCGTGGCGGTTTCTGCTTACTGTTCCTTTGACACGCTCAAGTGGCCACAATCACACCGAAGTTAAAGTGGTCCAATATTAAATGTAATTTGGAGTTGCTGTATGAGGGCCGAGGAAAGGACCGCCAGTTGTAAGAGGTTGTCACCCTTTAGGGGGACTTTAATCGGAGGAGTTCCTTCACGAGGGGATATTTCCTCTTTACAGAATGGAAGTCATTTTTAACTGTCTACTACGAGGTTCAATCGTTCACTTTCTGTCATCCCCTATCGTTTATCTCCTGCTAGTTTATGTTCGAAGATTACAAACATGGAAGAGAAATTGTACAGAACAAGTATTAATCTTGCTCTCCGCAGATTGCTAACTTCAGATAGATTGAGAGGCAGTCATCCTGGATATGTTCGTAGTTGGTCCATAGTGGAGAAAATTTTCGGTTGTAGTTAACTCGGTTTATTGGCATAACTATCAATCAATGATGTTACTTCCAGGTACGTCGAAGTGAAGGATTACCCAAAGAACTTAGCACCAATGTTAGACATTCCGTGATATTCAGTTGCATGTAGTAATAACCACACGTCTCGTATCCTGATTTTGTTGATTTTCGGGAATTTTAAACAATGGAGATTATCCCAAGAAGTATGCTGGCAAAGGACGTATGTGTGAAGTATTCATATTCCTATGAATACTTCACGCAGAACACAAACTATTTCGTGGAGATGTAAATCTTTTCAGGAGACAACAAACATATAAGTTATCGCTGACTGGTACATGCTTTATTATTACACAGTTTCATCAATATTTTCGCTAGGTTAGTGACCAGAAAAGAACCAAACTATATTTGAAGTGTTTAAGAAACTTTGGGTTCCTCTCCCCCCCCCCCATTTCTTCTACCATCTAGTATGGGTGATGTATTTTGAGGAAATGACGAACACTATGACGAATCCTAGTCCAAATTTAAACCAGTGCCATTTCCAGGAAATAGTTTTTGCAGATCCGCCCAAGATAGTGGGCCTACTCGCACTTGATCGCAAGGCTTTAAGTTAGAGGTCTCCTGGCTTTTACCCTGTGGTAGGCCTCGCTGAAAATTGTGAAGATAAGCAAAGGCGGCACTAAAGATACTTATTTTTGAGGAGAAGAGTTTGAATTTTCAAAATCCTACATAATGTAAAGATAAAGATGCCGATAGACTTATACTGTACACGATACACAATTGACAATTGACAATTGACATTTATGTCTTTAAGGGTGAAGCAAGATGCTTTTCATATTCCCCGCTATCTGTCGTGGTTACAGTGAGGGTAAAATTTACGAGCAGTTTGCTCGCCCTGAATGGGCATGGAGATTATGCATCGTTATAGGAGGCTAATATAGTTTTTGGTCTTCTATATTTGAATATGTCCGTTGGCTCATATGCTGCAGCTTGTTGAATCAAATCATTGGGGTGTGTGGACGTCTTTAGAAAAAACTTGGAAGCTAAGGATTGTAGATAAGAGAGAATATATGGAATATTTGTGTCTCTATGGAGCTGGCTGTTTCTAACATACCACGGGGCGTTCAGAATCGTTCTCAAGCACTTGTTCTGCACACGCTGAATCTTGATAATGTTAGCGTTAGAGGTGTGGCTCCAGGCTGGAGAGGCATAGGTGATTATGGGACGAATCGTCATCTGGTAAAGTTGCAATTTGATTCTGTTGCTGAGCACACGATACACAATCGTTGATAACTAAAATTGTAATATTTTGATATTAGATATTTAAAGGTGTATGCTATGTTTCTCCAAATTTAGAAAAAAGTTTGCAATTATTTAAATAAAAATCTAGAAATTTCAAGTAACATATAAGTTACATTATTATTTCTAAGAAAAATAAAATAAATTCTATTAGAAAATTGTAAAAGTGGCATAGTTCAAGCCACATCATCGAAATACGAACTATTTACCTTTCACCAAATGACAGAGGACGTTCAGTCATTGATTCTGCGCAGTTATAAGTAATATCGTCCAATAGCAAAAATACTGCGTAACTATTGCCTTATAAATGGCTCTTGTAGAATAGGAAAATATGTGCGTGCGTGCGTGCATTACAAGCTGTCAAGTAACGACTGTGTTGAAGTTAGAGATGGTGTCCAATTACGGGGGAAAGAAAGTTCGATTTTATTCGAAGTAGCACGAACGTAATTATGTGTTTATCATCCTGTGGGATTCCGGATATTGCTATTACTGCGTCGCAGTCGAACAGGGAACTTTTGGGTTGGTGGAGGGAAACGGACACAATCCTCGGATAATAACCGCTTCTAAGCAGAGACACATCTTCTCTAACAAGCTCTTTTGGGTTCCTTCCTTCTGGCAATGTTCTTAATGGTCAACGAAGATGAGAACATTACTAGCTGGGCTGCGATAAGGTTTGTGTTGTCAGTGGACACAAACGGAAGACGCTACGTTGGCGTTTCGACAAGAATTCTCTTCCAATCTATTTGTAAAGAAACTTCTTTTCCGATTCCCCCCCCCCTCAACCCCGGAAATCTCTTGTAATATAAGTTCTCACTGATTTGCTAGCGTGTGTGTACGCTAGCAAATCATTTGAAAAGTTTCGATATTTTGTCTGAAGATTCTCATTACTAAAAGCCTCGTGAGACGAAGACTCACGCCTAGCATGTTTCTGTTTGATCGAAGTTAATAAACAAGGTGCGTGCACTTTTTTGTGTTTAGCAAGTAAGTGGCGAATCATTACTGCATGCAAGGATTCGGTTGCTGTCCAAACATAACAGACGAAGTCTTCCTTTAGAGCTATAATATGCCAATTAAAAAGTGCGTATTTTATTTTGGAGGAGGGAGCTAATACACATTAGACCTCATTTACGGCGACAATCACTTTCGAAATATTTCCTTTCGGGGAAATTTGACATCGTCTTAACTACCTTGACCTCTTTCATTAATGAAAATATTAGACCTCGAGGCAAGACGCTGTTTCCGAGTCAAAAGTAAAGGTTGTAAGAATGCCAAGTGTTGCAAACCTCTTAAAAGCGACTTCGGGCATGGTTGTACTCATTCTGTTTCCTCTTTTGTGTTCTGTGCACGTGTCCCATCTCAAAAACGGATGTAGATAACGATCCATACTTAAATCACTGGTGAATGGGACCTGGCAACTTCCATACGAAATATGGCTGATTCCATACTAACACTGATGGCCGATTATCAGTTTTGTCGTTGGTCAGGCACGTTCTAACCTTCCAAGTGATAGAAAGAATGGGGGGTTGCTCCGCTTTCCGGTTTTAAAATGAGCAAGATTAAACGATTACATGGAATATAGCGAATCTTATATATTTTTAAAATTATTATTTTAAAAATATTATTTAGCCTCGTCTACCAAGAGGTGAACAGGATTAAAATTAATTAGTCAAGAAATAGATATGTCTCAGATATATATATATATATTGTGCCTGCAAGTATTGCAAGTCTAGGTGACCCTACACGTAGTGCAAGTCAAGGCAACTCGTGGTAAAGGTGGATAAGCTCTGATCACTATTCTTAATATTTATCCTTAATGCAAAGCACATCTCCTGGAGGAGATGTATGACGCTATGTATTAAAGGCAATAGTATTAGACTTGCAGGCGCAAACTTGACTTGTTTGTCTGTTTGCTTACTTGGGAAATGGAGTAAAACCAGGTTTAAAATTGCTTGGTATCTTTAACATTTATCATACCCAATGTAAAATACTTTCTACATCTATCTCTCATCCTGAGATTTTTATTTAATAAGGTTAAAACACCTTATGGTAACTTCTGGCAAAATATTTATAAGCTCTGTATTACTAAAATCTTGGTATTTCTAGCCTGGCTCAACTCCGCGTTGTTCCACTCAGTGGAACAACGCGGAGTTGGGCGATCTCTCGAGATCGTCTTATTTTTAGAACCCGTTTCACTTATCCATAAGGTCGAAACCGGTCTGGGTAGTGGCTCCCCCCTTGCCTTTAATACATAGCATCATACATCTCCTCCAGTAGATGTGCTTTGCATTAAGGTAACTATTAAGAATAGTGATTAAAGCTTATCCACCTTTACCACGAGTTGCCTTGGTCCTGCACTACGTGTGGGGTCACCTAGACTTGCAATACTTTCAGGCGCAAACTTGACTTATTTGTCTGTTTGCTTACTTGGGAAATGGAGTAAAACCAGGTTTAAAATAGCTTGGTATCTTTAACACACACACACACACACACACACACACACACACACACACACACACACACACACACACACACACACACACACACACACACACACATATATATATAGCTACATCCATAAATAAAAAGTCGCAAATTTGGTAAACATTTTTTATTTGTTATATAGTTTAATTTCACTGAACTTTCGAGTTGATTCAAACCCATAAACGTGGTCAATTTTAAAATTAATATAACAAATATTTACCTCTAGCGTTTCACCTGTTTATATGGGCTTATCAAGGAAATGCTTCCAAGGAATAAATGGGAAGTGTGCCTGCTACTTCTGTAACTGTTAACATCGTACGTCTATTGCATAAATCCAGATTATAAAGAATTTTTCTGGAAGTGGAGTATTCCCAAACTTTCTCGAACTGTAACAGAGACAGACGAGTTCGTTTTAATTTTTATTTTAATAGGGACAGTTTATTTAAAACACTCCTATTAAATATCCAGTCCAAAAATGATACTCAGAGTAACACATTTCTTTTTTTTTTTCTGCGTAAGTTTTATATGTAAGGTTATTAATTGTATAATCTAAATATTTCCTTGATAATTTTAGAAAACTCTGTTTTCTAAAATTTTTCCTACTAGTACCTCCCCCCCCCCCCAAAAAAAAATTCGAATGTCCCTTATAGGCAAGGCCGTTAACATCGAGAACATCCAAGTACAGATCCTTTCATCCTCGTAGCATTGTACAGTACATTTCAAAAGCGATTTAAATGCGACATATTTTAATTAGTTGCTATGATACAGAATGGTTTATTGAATGGCCTACGTTTTCTTTTAGTTTTTGTTCTGAAACTATAAAGAGACTTAGAAGTAGAATTTTTTAGAGATTACTTTTTCTCTTTAATGAATATATTAGCAGTCGTACTGGATTTTTTTTTCTTGTGTGTGTGTTAGTTAAATCAGAATAAAATATCGAAGTTCGTATGTTGTTCCAAGTCAACAGCGTTGTTCTTATTGTTTGCTGAGATGTTTTAAGTCTGCCATTTTCGGGTGAAGACCTTTTCAGGTAATTACAGGTTAGAGGGTTTTTTTTTTTATCTTTCGAGCAACAGTAATATAATAGAATTGAAAGTCAATGAAAGAAAAGAAATATTTTGTTCCCCCCCCCCCCCCACACACACACAGAGAGAGAGAACTGCAGCCTTTCCCCCTCACCGCCCCTTTTCCAAATTGTTTCGTATCGAAAGACTCAGAATCACGGATTGGCTCAAGAGATTGATTTCCACTGTCAAAGACAGTCCATGAAGAAAAAGAACTTCTTTTTTTTTCTGGCACGAAGCCAAGAAAAGAAAAAAAAAAAACAAAACAGAAAAATCCGTGATGTATTGGCCTTTCTTCTATTTATCCGCCTCTTTATTAAAGTTTCACATTACGGTAAAATCATCGGGGGTTACCATGGTTACACACAACAAAGCGTACAGTTCAAATGATTCTCACTCTCATCGTTTTTTTTTTTTTTTTTTCTTTCTTCTCCAACAAAACCTACAACGCTCATCACTTTCGCGATCTGATCCATGTCCTTGGCACTCCTTCTTGAAATTTTTTTTTCCCTCTCTCCATTTCCCATTTGTGCTTGTATATTTTTCAGTCCACTTCCCTTTTCGTCGTATCAATAATGTGTTCCATTTGTTTAAATACGTTGGCAGATGTAGTCGCCAGGATGTATACAGTGGAGTAAAAACTCCTAATAGCTGGAAATAAAAATGGAAGGAAGACGATAGTGATTTATTAATGGGGGCATTTAGTAGCTCAACGATCTGAAGCGTAAATATATTGAATAAAAGTTTCTGTTTAACATTCTAACTGCATCTCAACGCAGCGAATGAAAGAGAGAGAGAGAGAGAGAGAGAGAGAGAGAGAGAGAGAGAGAGAGAGAGAGAGGCATGGAGCTCAGGACGAATATAAGTGGCGATTTATTGATAGAAACCACGTGGCATTGTGGGTGGTCGCTTGTACATCATTCAATCTAAACTGTCAGTGACGTCGGATGTCTGCCATTAAACCTTTTTTTCCGAGATATTTTTGTGAACGAATGCATTTAAAACGTTGGGAAGTCCATCATCTTGAATTGGGGTAAAAGAGTAAAGGTCAAGAACACAAATCTGAAGGTCAAGACAACATAGAAAAACGACCAACGCAAGGAAGGGCTCGTTGAACCTGCTACTTCAAGATAATGACACATCCCGTGATGGACGAAATTCGAAGCCCAATCGCCTTGAATTCTTGTCGAAAGGGAGAGAAATAGAAATACAGTGGCGGGACCTAACACAGGCTGTCATTCTCCCGGATCAGGGCCTTTGGTACGGACCGATTTAATATAGAAACACCACGGCTACACGAACAGAGAGAGGGCTTTCATGCCAATAACAGTGACAGACATATGAGATGGGTGGTCTACTCTGAGCCGCAATTGTGTCGCCTGCAACGTTCGTGGATGAAATATCGGAAAGCTGCGAACCGTAAGACTCACAACCACGACATTTCCAAACTTTATCAATGGCAGCATTGTCGGAGTGCACGCTCCACTTGACCGGCGTCACTAACAGAGTTCGTCGTACCGAAGTGAATACGACGGAGAATACGAGGTCAAGTCATAACTATCCCCCCCCCCCGCAAACTCATCTACTTCACTTTCTGTTAGGAGGATATTAACAAACACCGAAGAAGTGACCAAAGTTATCTGTTTTATTGGCAAACAGCTCGCGCACTCGACGTTGCTGTAATCCGTAATAAGGACCTTCAGTAAAGGCATCTTTTCTCTAAGGACCACTTCTCACTGTTTATTATTCAATGTTCTCTTCTCTGAAGTTGTATGAACCGCTCTCTCTAATAGTTTAAGTAATGCCAACGAAGGCAACTCCAATGCTGAAGGTTCACATAAGTTTTCTGGTATTGAAATTTTTAAGTTTCTGTATTTGGCTATAAAATATGGATGGATCCATAATATCCTCTATTTTAATACGTTACTTTGATCATAGTTCACTTAACTCTTTAGTGTCATTTGATTTTTTTTTTGTTGGAAAATATGCCTCTTAGGAGAAAATTGGATGCCATTGATGTAAATGTCCTCTTTCTCCCCTTTAAATGTTGCTTCTCTGTATGAACAAAGTATCTTTCATCTTTGTAGTGGCCAACTCTGTTGGACATTTCACTTGCTCTGCAGTTTACTGAATATAAATAAAAACATAACTGAATCTGCAACTCATCCACAATTTCCCAACTTTTATTTACTATTTGCAAAACAATCAAACTATAAATTGTAATATAAATGCTCCATTTTTTTTTAAAAGACGAGACTTTAAAATTTTTAAAAAAGGTCGTATTAAGTTTTTTATTATAGATGCGAAGTGCACTGAAATTTGAAGAAATAATTATAAAAAATAAGTACGATCTATTTATAAAATCGAGTTCGTTGTGAGTTACCCATAATCAAACTGAAATTTATTACACTTAATAAAATAACGATAATCAAAAGAAATACTCGTGCGCAAAAACATTCTAACCATCCGATCTTTTTCCGACCAGCCTGGTTGGCTAGAAACAGGCCAATAGTGCGATATCTTGGTATAGGAATTGTTCTCATGGACATTGCAGGGTCCTCTCATCCCCCCCCCCCGTTGAACATATGTTGAGCACTAATTCTTATCTTGGGGGTTATTTCGGACCAGGAATATGGCTCGATGGATCTGGACTCTTCCAGCAAGACAACGCTCCGTATCATCAAAGCAAGACTCGCATTGTGCAAGCATTGTTCGAAGGGCATATCCAAACGTCGTGTGCTCCCTGGACCCCCCTAATTCTTCTGATTTGAATCCCATCGACCGCTGTGCATCGAACAATCACGTGGATCGCAACATCTGCTGGTCGACGTCAGTGTCTCACTCGGTCGCTGACTACCGGGAAGTCATTTTATCTGGTTGGCCCAGAATATCTCAAGACACTTTCCATGGTCCAGCGAAGTCAATGCCAAGATGGGAGTAGTGGTAATCTTGGTCAAAGGAGGCCCAACATGCTACTTGGTAGTAGGTGGTTGCATGAGTCCATCAAGTCCGTCTTAACTTTCTGTCCATTAAGGTACTAATGAAGCAACCTCTCATGCATGGTTAAGAAGGTTATGATGCGTTGAACAGTATCGATTTGCGCTTCTTTTTAAGTATTAAGATAAATAAGAATGTGATCTCACAATAAATAAGCCTCTGTGATTGCTTGATACTATTGTTATCATGCGGTCATAAAGTAATGAGACTGATTTTACTGCGCTGTTTATGTACAATTGAGTAAGAATTTCGCTTACCGAAATATATCCTAAAATGCTCCGATATTTCTGATAGAAAACTTTCGTATTAATCGGACCTATAACGATGGAATGCAAGTTTTGAAGTTTGTCATTATCTTTAATCAATAATTCGAAAAAAAGAGTTAAGCTTACATTTTTGGTGAAAAAATTACTCTTCAAATTCCAAACGTGCCTATGAAGATTAAGTAATGTGAAAATATAAAAACGGGTTGGTTAATTCGGATAGTCGTTAATGAAACGTCTGCTAATAAAGAAATTTCGCTAATCTTCACATGTAATATATAATAAAACTATGCTGCCATCTATCGGAATGAATTGATAAACTATTGATTTTTGATATTATTTCTATTCCCCAATTTATCTATGTAAAAACAGAAATTTACCATTCTTTTACGTACCAGTTTAATAAGTTAATTGAAACAAACGCCTCATCTTTCTCTTTTCCACGGGAATTTGGGTTTCCTTGTTTTCTAGGTAAATGGTAGAACTGTTTCTGTTATCTTAAAATCAGTCCCGAATACTTGGTCTCAAAATATTCATTTTCTTTTTTTGGAAAGGGAGAAGCAATCAAGGAATCTCTGGATAACGAGAGGATGCAACGGAAGGATGCGGAAGTGGGGCTGGAGGAAGTGATGCGTGAGAACGAACTCCGCAAGGTCGTATTGGCTCACGTCCAGAAGGGTAACGACAAGTAGGTCGCTAACCTTGGTTTTCTAAGTTATAATGAAACTATGCTGCCATCTATCGGAATGAATATTAATAGTATATTATTTATTTAAGAAGAAATGTACGAATGGGGTTCAAATAAAATGAAGTTATTCTCGACAGAAAATAAAATAGCAGATATTTCAAATATAAATAAAATGGTAGTTTTTAGGGGGAAATGAATGCATTTGTATTTGATGAATAGTTCCATTAATGATCGCTTTTTTCTATTGTAGAGAAAGCTTTGAAGGAAGACTGCAGTTGGTCGCTAACGAGGTCGAGAAATCGCCATCTATCGAGCACTCCGAGGTGATTATAATAAATCTGTTTTTTTTTTTTTAATTTTAAATAGAAATCTCTTCCACAGAACATTAATAAAATTAACAGCGTTCATCTGGTTATTTTAAATAGATTTAAATAGAAATCTCCATACATTATGAAAATCTCTTCCACAGTTAACAGCGTCTAAATTCTAACGGCAGAATCATCCTTATAGTCCTTATAAGGACTGGCTTAAAGGGGCGAAGCAAGAATGCTTTTCATCTTCCCCGTTATCTGTAGAGGACAGTGTATGGATAAGGTGTTATTGGGCTATTAAAGCTCTGATCATGGCAGGAGGGTAACAGCAATAGCCGAGCCTCAGTCAGAACTTCATTGGCTACAGCATTGCCATCCATTACCCTCCAAGGGTATTGGATTGAATGAATCAATCACCGCATCTCACGGTCGATTGAACAATCAATTCAAGATGAATATATGACGGCAGAATCATGATGTTACTACGGACAATAAGTAATTTAATTATAAATAAATAAATAAGCTGTGTATAAATAATTGCAAATTATTAATTTTATTTGCAAAAGTATACATTATTAATAATTGCATTCAAATACTTATTATAAATTGTAAATAATTATATTAATTTCGTTTTGTAAAGTTTAAATAATTATAATATCGTGTTATTTTTATAAATAATTATAAGTAGTTGAAAATAAATTATAAGCATTAATATATCTGATAAATGTATAAAGAATAATTTTATTTATTAAATTTATAATTTTATAGTATTAAAAAAAGTCGTTAATCTATATATTGGAATTAATTACTTAATAAAAGTCAACTAATTCGAAAATAAACCAAAAAAAACGAATGCTAACTTTTAATCTTAAGAACAAGTGGTTTTCCCTCATTGGATATTTGAATGTTTCCGTAAAATCTTACGTTTCAGCGATTGTGTCTCGTGTACTAATTCAGAACGATGGCCGTAATCTCATGTGTCAATGTTTTCTGTAGAATGGTGATCCTCAAACTGAAGAGTCCATGTGTGGAATTCTACTTAAGCAAATTCATCTGCTTCAAAGAGAAAATGCGTTGCTTATACAGGAAAATGAACAACAACGAATTCAGTATGAGAAATGCTTGCAACAGGTGGCGAGTCAAGTTGTCCAGGCTCTGGTCGCCCAGAAGGTAACAAAAGTTTGGTGATTATTTTGGAAATAAATATTTCTATGGATTATATATGAATAGTATTAAAATGTTGTTGCATTTTTGTAATACTTATTATTATTATTATTATTGTTGTTGTTGTTGTTGTTGTTAATATTATTATTATTATCATCATCATCATCAGACATCGAATAGGTTCAACCCTTGACTAAAGAAAAGTCTCTAGCTCTCTCTCTGCTTATTTACAAAATTCCGAAATTACATAATAAGAATTTCCCAATGGCGATATTATCTTCAATACTCGCTCCAGAACTTTTTCGTTGTTGTTGTATCTCAATTTTGAATCAAAGGTGAATCAAATCCTTCTACAAAGGAATAATCTTTGCTTAACAGTGTCTTTTTGATGCGTGCAACAGTCCACTTTTTTCTTTATTTTATTATTATTTTTTCTCTCATATTCGTACTCTCTTCAAAATGTAAACTCCTTCCTCTTGCTTGCTTGTACTGTAGTCTCACTAATATGCTACTCAACATGCTGAACGCTCACTTTAAACTCTAAAACAGTGAACGCACGTATTCTCCACAATATCATTCTACTCAAGTCTCCTTCCCCTTACCAAAGAGACAGTCCAACGTCGCATTTTAAAGAACTCATTAAATTGAATAGCAAGGTCCCAAAAAAATAGAATTATGTACAATTCCGCATCCTCCTTTTGAGATACTTCTTCCACGCATGCTCAATACATATTCCTATTTAGACTACCAGCTGGCATTAAATTATAACATTATCAGTATATAAATTATCCAACATTATCAGTATATACAACACTCCCAATGTGCAATCACCTTCTTCAGACCTCTCCTTAACATATTTTTACTAATCCTATTGGAGATTTATATCCACATTTACCAATATGAATTTACTAGAAATTTTTTATTTCCAAACAAATGACTTCTGAGCTTACCACTTTATTTAAATTATTGGTGTGTGAAACTTTATTTTAAAATATTTATGTTCTTTCTAGAGACTCGAAGAACAGTGTGAGATGTTACGGAGTCATATTCGTCAGCTAGAACAAGAGGCAGTCACTAACAGAAGTCACAATATTCCATCGCCCGATTATGGTGAAGAACAGGTATGAATTAATCTCTGATAGTTTAATAATAGAATTTCCGAATTAAGATAAAAGAAAGAAATATTTTATGTAAGTGTCTCTATGTTCACATAACAAAAACGCTACAAAAATTTTGGTAAATGTATGACATATTTAATAATAAACTAAAAATATATACTGAATGTAATATTAAAATAAGAGAACGAGTAAAACATGCTGATCATAGATGGCAGCACGTGCTGTGACTGCAGGAAATGTTTATGTATTAAATGTTGAGAAAAATGTGCCCACAGTTACACACGAAACAAGCCTTAACTTTAAAAGCTTTTAACTTTATTTTAACTTTAATTTTCATAACAAAAATTGGATGGCTTATGTTTCGAATTTGTTTCAGGTGATGCAGAAGCTTCTTGCCCTGAAAAATGAAAACGTTTGGAGTCCTTCCATTCCAAAGAAATTAAATTCGCCATCTGGAGAAGGAGCCCCCAATCAAACCGTCTCACTTAAATCCATTCTTCGAGATAAGTCTTGTAAAGATAATTGCAAACCTTTAAGTTCTCCAGGTAGTACACTAGATGGCGCCTCAGACTTCGAGATGGAAACGAAAAGTATGAAATTGAATATCACTGACAGTGCTTCTGGCGAAATGAAGTTCACACTTTCTGACAGGAAAAAACAAATAAATTTAAGAGAATTTGACCATTATGCTAAAGGCCTTTCTTCGCGTGCTTCAACACATAACGCTGAAATGTATGTCGCTAATACAATTCCGTATTGTCCTGTCGTGAAAACTGCAGTTCTAAGGAAAAGTTGCCGAAAAGATAACCCTATTTTGGCCAGCACATCCAGAATCAGAAAACCCGCCTCAAGACATGGAATATCTGGTGAAAAATATCGCGACAGCCTCAGTGCAGATGATACTAGAGACATCGATACAAAGACCATAAGAGGGAACAATCCAACATCACTTCGATTTTTGAAAGATGTTGAATGTGTGGATACTTGTCGACTGCCCGAGACCAGTCCGACCTACAATGTTTCTATTGAATTACAAAACCCAGATGCCAAATCGGTGTTACTTTCACTGCCAGAAAGCGACAGTTCTGTATCAGTGAATGAGGTGGTCGGACGTCGACACAAAGATGAAGGATATTCGACAATGTCTAGTGATCTTCAAGCAGATGGAATGGTAGCTAGTACAGAAGCGGTTAAGGAAGTTCGTCATCCGTACCTGGCAAATGAGTTGGGACTTACCTCGAGTGATGACAGCATCATTGAGTGCATTGATGGATCCATGTCATCATCTTCAGATAGCGGATTGGGACCACTCCATCATTTGAGCTTCTCCTTGTCAAATTTCGCTAGTGACTGGGATGAAGATCTTCGTAGTGGATATACACTGAAGGGTTCTGGACCACAAATTGCAGTTAAAAAGCATTTCAACGGCCAAGAAAATGATTGGTTAGCAAGACTGGAGTCAACCCCAGTGAAGAAGAGTCACGAGTCTGAAGATGCTGTGAAATCATTAAAAGTCCAAGGGGAAAGTCCATCAAGTATTCAACACCACGATAAAAATGTGTCCTGTGGAATGGAACAAGTACAAACTGCTGACAAGTCCACGTCAACAGAACTAGACGATGAACTGTGGAGGGAGAAAGCATGTGAGTGGTGTCTTGAAGACAGCACATGGACTTTGTCTTCTGAGAGTGAGGCAGAAATATGTTGCACATTAGATTCTCCTGATAGGTTGGGCGAGTCATTTGGAGATTCTAGGTTTTGTGAAGCAAATTCCAGGCATCTTTATGACAGCACTTCCAGCTTACCCATGAATAAAGAACACCCTTCCACAGACGGTTCAAGGAGTGCCAATGGTTTACAAAGGGTGGCTTCGGATTCCGTCCTACATCTCAAAGACTTAGTACAAAAGCTGGAGACTTCCATGGATCCTGCTTTACGCAGTATGAAGTCTACCATCAACCTGGCTGCCTTGACCGGAAGTGCCAAAGTTAGTGAAAGTCCTCCATCTTCCTTGTTCCTTTTGTGTGGTTTAGTAAGGTCCACTGACCGCAACGTGGATCTCCTATCAGAAAGAAGTTTCCAGTTGGCAAAGGAGGTAGGTTGCACTTTTAACTATCTTATTAAACACAAATAAACCACAGCTCCTCAGTTATGTGTGTCCATTCAGTGCAATAGTAATTAACACTTTGCTAGATTAAAAATAAAATTCTGCTTACTGTTCCCTTAATTGTCCTCCTGATAATGTCATGTTTGTAATTAATGATTACTTCTTTAATCTTTCTTTATCTCCGAAAAACAGCTGATATTCGCTATTCTATCCAGGGCTGCTTTCTTGACCTGACATGCTTTAAGTATAAGTTATAGCTAAGTTAATGACAATTGAGGTAATGGTTAAATTAGTTACAATGTAAGGATAATAGAGGAAAATACCTACTTTAAGAAACTATAGTTAATGAGTGGAATCATTAGAGTCATTACGTTTTCAGTCTAAAGTTGGATGGTAACAAACAACCATGAACATAAAAACCGTGGAATGTATAAAGGGAGTAAAATAGAATGAATGAATGGTATAAAGTAGAAAACACCACAATATTTAAAATATATGCATTGAAAAATATTTAAAACCTGTATGAAAGCATGATGAGATAAAAAGTTTAGATAACATTTTGAAATGATATTGATGAACGATAAGTGATTGTAATTCCACAAGGACGATTATTATTTCAAAAGTAGCTGGATAGATAAAAGATAACTAGGTCCAGAAGACAAATGTAGCATGAAAATGAAAGAGTATGTGTCCTTCCTGTGTGTGTGTATGTGTGTGTGTGTGTGTGTGTGTGTGTGTGTGTGTGTGTGTGTGAGAGAGAGAGAGAGAGAGTCATTCATTCATAGACTCACTCAGTTTTCATAATTTCGTTTTCTGAAAGCGACTGTTGTCAGTAGGTGTCACGCATACAAACTACAGAGCCAAAAAAAAAAGGGCGGAACTCTCTGCAGCATTTGATGTGAGTTGCTGAAACAAATATTGATTTTCTGACTCGAATAGCGAATGGTGACAAAAGGTTTCTGTCACGCGAGTCAGTCAACTCGATCATACGGTGGTGGAAATTTCGAGATCTATCTAACCAATTGCTACGAGATAAAACAGAAGTTAGTGTTTTCATTTTCGCTTTTTTTCTTTTTTCTTTTTTATCACGAGGAAAACCGGCTTACAAGAAGTTATTGTTTACATTCGTGTATAAGCGAATCCATTGAAAGTTTGTAATGCAGTCATTAAGAAGAAATATCAGAAGAAACTCACAGGTTCAGCATGGCATCATTTTGGAAAACGGGAAAAAAAATTGTCTAAGGAAATGATTCATCAAACGAGTTGGAAAGGATTAGAACAATTCCGACTTCTCCCTTGCGGCATCCATATTTTCATTCCTTGAAAACAGAATTGGGATTTCTAGAGGTAGCCCCATTGGCGTCAATGATCAGCGTGAAAAATACCACCAAGAAGTAAGTTAAATCAATGGAATGCATGTCTCAATGCAGATGTGGAGAATTTATGGACCTATTAATATTTTCTGTGATCATTCTATGTCTTAATTTTTATTGGAAATCATCCTTGCTGTCAACAGTTTCAAGTATCACTTCCAAAAGATTGTGTTGCATGCAATCAAATAAAACGTGATAGTCAATTAACAATAATTTCATTCTGTCAACAAAATATTTTTTAAGAAATAATAATATCAATAACGATAGACGATCTGTAATTTAGGATTTTTACTTGAAGTCTTTCAAAAATATTCAAGCTTAAGTGGATGAACTTACTGTTCTTTCACTGGCGAAGATATCTTTGACCGAGAACGTTGCTAAGACATTACATTTCATGAAGTATTAAATTGATTTCACCTTTTAATACCTTTATAAGTTTATTTTATGTTTAATTTTTTTATTAGGCAGTACGTTGGAAGGCAGAAGAGTGTTCTAGTCTCACTACTTCTGTTAGCTCCGTTTATTCTTCCAGTTCGTATCAAGCTGGAAGTGATGAAGAAGAAGTAGGCATGGCCAGCCACCGATGTTCCCGAGTAAGTATGCATCTGTTTACTTTTATGTGCACATTTGCTATATATTGTAGGCACATCCTGACTTACGATGACTCGAATTATTATTATTATTATTATTAAAAGAATTTCATGCCAGCAGACAATATGTAGAACAAATGCCTCCGTAGCGCAATTGAAAGAACGACGGTACGTTGCGCCCTTCAATTGGAAAAGGCCTAAGTTCAAGTCTCGTCATGACGGGAGGAATCTTTATATGGACTTTTTCTATCGAAGGCGAGTTAGCCGATCTCATACAGAGGTAGCAGGATTTTTTATCCCGCATAGAGACAAATCGGCCCTTCAGAACACACGCAATTTACAGACAAAAAATACTAGCTGTGGTGGTGGTGGTAGTAGTTGTGGGTAGTAGATGGCGCTGATGTAGATGATTGGTAGTAGAGGTTCGGTGGAGACGGAGAGTTGTACAATAGGTGTCCTCCCGCGATGAGTCTTCGGGCTCCTTGGAGGTATCACGAATAATAAAAAAATAAAAATGCAGCGCCAATAGATTTTCTAAAGGAAATAAAAAGCGTGATTTTATTATTTTTTTAAATTGATTCATTGTCTTTACGGTAATGAACTGATATGCGGTCCCGACCATACATTGTCATGACTTAATTATCACACTCTGCTTGGAAAAGTCTTCTTTTAAAAGTAGTAGAAACTGTTCCAATTCATTATTAAAATGCGTAATATCTATGTCGTTCTTATAGATCTTTTTTAATTTTTCCAGATAGCTCGGGGGCCCCTGATGGCCGCCAAGTCCGACACCCGCTTGATCCACCTCTGTTAGTAGTAGCAGCAGTAGTAATAGTAACAATAATAATATGCAGAGAATATACAAACATTACCTGTCGAAATGTTCCGCAATTGTTTGTCAGATGGCGCAAATGTCTCCACTGGTACAAACGATAAAAGATAGGAACAGTTCAGCGCCCTCTCCCAGGAAATCAGACTAGAATGACGCTACAAATTTTTAGTTAGATAATAATAAAAATAAAATAATAAAATAAATAGTCCGCGTAGTTAGCCGAGTGGCTATGCGCTTCGCAACCACATGCCTGGGAAAGGAGTGTCGTGGATTCGATTCCCGTCGTTGACGAGGATCTTTTTAGAAGCCAAGTTAGCCGATCTTGGGCATGGACTACTGGGTTTTCCTTCCCCTTTTTTATTTGGGGATTTTCCTCCCGCAAGCAGGCAAACCGACCCCGTGAACACACACATCTACAGACATAGGACACACCTGGAGGCATAGGGCTAGCCACCTTATCCTCGGGACTGGTACGGCTTGGAAGGGCTTAGGGAAAGCTCCGTAAAAAGCCAATAGGCCTAATACGAAAAAGGAAGAAGAATAAAATAAATACTATCATACTTTTCTTAAATTAGAGTACAGATTAAAATTTGAAATAAATTAAGGAAAAATTGAAGTAAATCTTTTAATATAGTAAGATATTTTAATATGGTTCATCTTAGTGTAAACAATATATATTTACGTGCACTTGTCCAGTGCTATGTGACAGTACACGTCGTCAGTAAAATACAATTAGGCTTGCTATAAACGTTCAGCATTTGTCCAAATTATATCCCAGATCCACGATCTGCTAAGAAACAAATGGGCGGTCTTTTATCACCGTATGAGCGCTAAAACTCTAGTTATATTAATAAACAAAATTGTTTAAAAAAAGTATTTTTAATCCGCGCAATATCCAAATCGCCTCTCTCCAAACTAAAATTTGAATCGGACATTGGATTTATCGTCAACTGCCTGTGCTTAATGCACCTTTGCTGTTTACAGACACGTAGATAAATGATGCAGCCTATGGTGATATGCACTTCTAGGTATTAATTCGTTTTTCAGATGACAGCAGGCTTAAGGTGCCTACCCAACAGGGTAGGCACCTTAAGCCTACTGTCATCTGAATCCAGATGTAAAAACGATGTCTTCTTTAATACTGGTGTGTATAATACATTTATAATATTAATATTTTCATTCTAGAGACAAAATCCTGTCTAAAATAATACCTATGGCTGTAGTCCTACAAACTAGATAAGCGTTATTTATTTATTTATTTATTCAGTAGCAACTTTTACAGACTGATCAGACGATTAAAAAAAAAAAAAAAAAAAAAAAAAAAAACCGGAAACAGCAATTACAATTTTTGTATTAAAATAACTGAAAAGGATGATTAGATGTATGCTGTGAATGTACAAATAGTTTTGATGATAATATGGCGATATTAATTGTTATTTACAATAAACAGGATCCGGATCTCACAAGTGAGAATGAGACCGACTCTGAAATGGAAAGAAAGAGGTTTGTGGAACAGTGGTTGCAGAAAGCCGAACAATCTCCTACGGAAACCAAGGTATGATAAATTCAATCATGAAGTTTTATTGAACAGATGATTTTTAAAATTTCACATTTGTAATCCGTTCTTTATAAAGCAGTGTGTCTAATTATTTTGAACCCATACTTGGGAGTCTAAAATTAAATATTTATAGGTACAAGATTATATAATATAAATTCGTGTACAAATAATAATAATAAATAAATAAAATATAATAAAATTGTGTTGATTTGCATCATACTGACAGCTGCATTGAAAGACAAAACTAATAAGACCATACCACCATCTCGTAGTGCAGTGCGTATTTCAAGTTTCAGAAATTATATGAACTTTCTTGTAGGCGTAGGTTTCTGTGGTTTAGCAGTTCATAAGAAAGAGTCCGGTAATTGGACCACATGTTTATTAAGATAAATAACAATAAAAAACAAACCCGACAAGTTTCGTAAGTTGTTTGACTTACATCTTCAGTGGTCAAAGGTAACTAAAAGTTTAAACACAAGAAACGAGAAATTACTCAAAATAGTTCATTCTATGCAGTTGTGGCCGTCTAACTGTTCATTAAATTAAATATCTGAATGCAGATTCAGTGCAATGCTAAGTTTGAACAATGCTGGATGGTGTCACGTTCACATTGTCCGAGGTCTGACTTGTGTATATTTTTTATCAATGCTGACCAAACTTACATCTTCAATAGAATCTTCTCTTCTTAGAAAAGAGAAGGTTCTATTGCCCATCTGCTCTTATGTGAATCCTAGGAAAAAACATTATGATACAATTTTATGTGCTACAGAAGGAACCTTGTGCTTTTAATTGAAAACTGCATTAATTCTTTATCCTCAAGTTCTATTATTATGATTATTATTTTTCCAATCATTAATATTCCAAAACAACAGTTCCTTTCGCATGATAACATTACAAAGTTTACTATGTCTATCAATGTGCATGTTTATCTCTGTCTTGATTTGTTTAGTAGGTTTCAATCACTTCCTTTCATCATCGTAAACCTGCTTGCTCTCGCCAACGATCGACTAACTCAGAAATCGGATTTCTTACCATTTAGTGATTACAGGAATCAAATCTCTTTTTTGAGTGTCATTGCAGCCTCCAAAGGGCTATGCAGACTTATTTAATTCCTTGCCTTGAACAAGTCATGGACATAACTGAATGTTTTCTATAACCAAATAATTAGAAATACATTTTAAAATAATTAGCCGAAGTAACTGGATATCCCATCCCACCTTTCTCCGTATTAGGCCATCAATGACCTATTATGTCCAAGTAACTTGAATTTTTTTACAAGCCTCATTCGCATGATATTGGATTAATCCTTGTTTCATCAATGTTGTATCAGTCTTCTATCAATGTTGCATTCTCTGTCAGGTTTGTTTATTTTGCGGGAGTCAACTTTTTGTTCACCGCATGAAGGCAGTTAACTCACCTGAGCTGAAAAGTCTTCATACAAGTTTTTCGCAACCTGGACGAGATTCAAACTCAATCTTTCTAACTCAGGAACCCCACCCTCTCCCAGCTTGTTGATAATGACAATGTCGTTTCATTGCAAACATCTAAGTTAGATTTCCGTCTAGAATGCAAAAAAAATCTTTATTAGGGTGAGTTACTGGTCTCATAAGGATGTGACAGGATTTTTTTCTTCTGGAAATTCTGCTTTTCCCACCTGTCAGAAGAACACCTGTAATTAACAGCAATAATACACTAGCTTCGTAACCTTTGTTGCATCGGCCATAATCCCAATTAACCAAATACAAATGAAGAGCAAACATTTCGTCCCCACCCCTCTCCTGCACTATGGGACATCTCCTCAGGAAGACTAACCAAAACATTTCTTTGGTTTTAAGATATTATAAAAGGAAGATGCATATCAAATCTAATTGCCCTAATTCCTGCTATTTAAGGAGAAGTTCTCGATCAAACGACAGACCAATAGAAAACAACTTACTAAGATGATAACTTGCAGCTTATACAACTTACTAAGAAGATAACATTGGGCGAGAGGTAACAAAAGCAACAAGTGATACAATTTTCATCTAAATACATTATATTGAAAAGCTCAGTAGACATGATGTTTTGAAGGTGGGGGGGCGTCGAGTATTTTAAGATATAAGTTATAGCTATATTCTAATACTCGACATATCTATTTCTTCTCTTCTATAGGGATAAGTCGAGTGTGTGATCATTGTAAGAATTATTATAAATATTAGAAAACTCCACAGTGTAGAAATATCTAAAAGTTTCTATATAGTTGTATTTCTTACAGAGGAGAAGATTCGTCTATATTCACATTTACATACTACTATTTAGCCACAGCAGAGAAGGTATTGTTAGGCACTATATTGGGGCAAATGTGCATATTAATTGCGTGTGTTCTCGAAAGGAAAAATTCTTCCGTTTCTATATGTGACTGGCTAACTCATCTTCAGTCAGAAAATACCTTATAATAGTTCTTATCATTGCATTGCAATGTCCATGGTAAGAAGAAAACAATGGGCGAGAGGTAGCAAAAGCAACACGTGACACAATTTTCATCTAAATACATTACATTCAAACGGTAGACATGATCTCTTGGAGGGGAGGAGGGGTTGGCGAGTATTTTAGGATATAGGTTATAGCTATATTATAAAATACTCGACATATCTATTTCTTCTCTTCGATAGGGATAAGTTGGGTGTATTATTATAATAATATTACTCAAGCAAACAAATTTATGCACTCCCACGTACATTTAACTAGTAAATCTAATGTCTAAGAATTCTTTATTTATTTTTACTTATTTAATTTTCTTTTTAAATTGCTTCTAGCCGGCTGAGGAAGTCTGCTCGTGGAATTTATTCCTTCAAAAAGATACCAAGAGTACAACGAAATCTACTGCTGCTGATATTAAATCTCACAAACAAAATGTACGAAATCAGCCTTCAAAGGATGAAAACAGATGGCGTTCCTTTAATGGAATTTCTGAATCCTCCACAGCTCATATTCCAAAGAGTTCAAAAGAAAATAAAACTTTCCAATTAAGACTTCGACGGCCGACTTCCATCACCCATATCCCCAGTGTCCAAAATGGTGAAGGTTTTTCTCCATCTATTGAACGTCCAGTACCAACTCGCTGTTTTGTTCCCATTATTTCACAAGCTGAGATGCCAAATGAAATTCGAACCGCACAATCGCAATGCTCTCCTTCTATCCCTCACTCTTCCAAAGTCCAGTGCGACCCATGTATCTCGCATTCCGACCTTCCAGTTGAGAACGAAAGTCCCTGCTTGCAACCCGAAATCAAAGAGTTTAATAGAGATTTCTATCGTTTGTGTACTGTCAGCTCGACAAAAAGCTTATCAGCATCTTCCCATAGTTTGCCTACTTCTGATGCCGGAAGTCAAACGGGTCGCAGGTTTAGAGAGAAGAGAATGAGGAAAAATAAGCCTTGTGGAAATATCTGTTCATCCAGAAACAGGGGCCACATTCATGGAGTTTTTACTAAAGGTAATCCAAATACTGCGTCCAGCACACCAAGAGCTATTTCAAATGCTGAAACAAATGAATTTTCGAAAGTGATGATAGAAACTTCAGAAAAGAAGCTCAAATCTCCAGATAAAATCCCTAAGAAAGTCAAAACTATACCTCTTCATCCTACAAAACTTCCTCTCCATAGTGTAGCAACAAGTTATCAAGAAAATCAGCCATTTCCAGAGCAACAAATGTGTAAATATACCTCGGATGATGAGAAATTGATCAATTTATCACCTATTTCCACAAAACTAAGGGCTGGTGAAAGTTTGGCAGTTAAAGATAGTACTGAAAGCCATTTGGTCAATCATCATCGAAGCTCAAATGATTCTAATAGCAAATCTGTTGTACAGATCATTCTCTGTGATGGAAGCAAGAAAAATACTTTTAGAGAGGACAGAATAGCCAGCAGACCTATAAGGAAAAGGAATAACTGGAGGAGAGATAGAGAAGAAAGGAAGTTATGTCACAAAGAAGGATATGAGACGTCATGGATACATCTGCAGACTGAAGCACGTAATAACCCCGAGGTGAGTGGACTGTTCATAATGATCTGAATTTTAAAATAAGAAACTACACATACCAGCCACCTAATTATAAACCTTTATGTAGATGTACGTAAACGTTATTTACACAGTATATATGCAAAATACTTGTTCACGTGTCACGGCGGGTTTTAGGGAACTATTTAAGAATGTTTCTGGTCAGTAATCGTCAATAGTGTTGATCATAATGAGAAAAGCAAAGGACCTTACCCATCTTGCTGAATCACGATTTCAAAAACAGCAGAGCCGACTGGTTTCCCCAAAAGTGAGACATCATGATGTTTAATCAGTGGAAAAATAACCCACATTGCTTCTCTAAGAAGTGCAACTGTGGTCCAAAGATAGTCTATCAGGAACGAGATCGCCGTCATCTGAGAAGGCTTGTACGGACAAACTGAACTTCTTGTATGGAATTGACCAAAGCATTTAATGAAGGCTGTTCCCGATCCACATCTCACCGAACTATGCACAGCGAATTGAAGAGGATATTGGATATAACTCGGTATTGGCTGTTGATTTCAAGTTTTTAATTCAATGGCTGGCATGTGCATAATAAATACATTTCTAGAAGTATGCAATCATTCATTTCCTATATGTCTGAGACCAGGTGATAATGGCAGAAAACTCGGGGTGGGACTGCAAGTAGTACGACAGAACCCTTCTGATATAAACAAGGGTTGAGGGTGATGATTTTTATGTTATTAACTAATTCAATGGAGGTTTTTTTTTTATCTATATATGAAATCAGATATTTTAAATAACGAAAGATTAACATTTTCTTTAAGGGGAAAAAACCCTTTAAAAAGGATCAAGAGGTAGCATTCCCATTGGAATGATGCATTATAAAGAATGCATTATCGACTGACTTTTCCCCCCCGAAAGCGAATTGGCTCCCCTCATAAAGGTGTCAAGCTTCAATTTGGTTTACTACTTTTAATTACGGTAACAAGGCATTAAGGCTATCATGTCCAATGTATTATTATGCCTACTAACTGCGTGGGTTCTCTTTCTAGTTCGTGCGGGATTAAAACCTTGTTTCCGAATTAAAATGAGATCGATTAACTCGCCTTCAACTTTAACTCCTTTATAAAGGTTCCTTTCGTAGTAGAAGATTCAAACCGGCAATTTTATGTCATACAATACCTAAATGTTAATCATACTTCTGCTTGAAACATTCACTGACGACGATGCACTGATTATCTTGTATCCTCTCCAAAGGTTCGAATTTCACGAACTCCTCAACATACAGTATTGCCCAAATGGATATAATGAACAAAAAGAAGGCATGGGAATGCACTCATCTATTTCACCATAGTGTGTCAATATTTATTCATCGAATAAAGATTATATTCATAAAAAAAAATATATATATATATAAGAAATCCTACTTTTAAACAACTCCAATATTCAGATGTTATGATATAACATCTCCATGTATTAATGTACCACTACAAAAGATTCTCGGTCTTAGTAAGCCCCAGTTTGAATTATATATTAGGTGAGACAAACTTTATTCCCTCTCTTGTAAACAGTTTGAGAATATTATATGATTAATCATATTTTTACAATATATGAAAATAATTTTAAAAATAGCTCTTTTAATTTCAGAAGAGCTAAATCATTTACCAGAAGATCGGGGGAGATGGTGAGTTGCGTATAGTTGGGATAGAGTGTCATCTCTCGATAAGTCCTTGGATGTGTCATAATAATAATAATAATAATTATTATTATTATTAGCGGTATGCGTGCGCATTTGGGCGAGTTGACTTTGAACTGGTTTTCTACAGCTACGTTAATAAATAATCTCCTTGCCGTTTACAAAATTAACTCATTCGCTTCAGTTAAACAAATAAGTACTCGGTGCTTGATAAATCACATTAAGGTAACTATCAAAAAAAATTTAATCCATATCTTTCCATTTTCAACGTAAATAGACAGACAAATCGGCCTTTCAGAACACACGCAATTTACAGACAAAAAATACTAGTTGTGGTGGGCGGTAGATGGCGTTGATGGAGATGATTCGTAGCAGAGGTTCGGTGTAGTGGTTGAGACAGTTGTATGTATCCTCCCGCGATGAGTCCTCGGACTCCTTGGAGGTATCAGGAAAAATAATAATAAGCACTTTTGTTTGTTGGTTGGTTTTGGTATAGGTTTTAATATATCTAATAATTGTACGTCGAAAATTTTTATTTCTAACTGCAAATTTAGTAAAATAGCATAGGTTACTATTGCCACGGATCATATGCATTGCCTATTAGGGAAATTCTGGCAAGCATAACCAAAACTTCGGAAGGAAATTAAACCTCTTTCTCTCATTTGATTCAGTAGCTAAAAATTAAAATTGTACATTAATCACTCCCTCAAATTGGTTAAAAAAATAATAAAAATTAAAAGTAAAAATACTGTAAAACAAAGCACTTTCATATTTATGTTTATTAGCTGATAAACTGTATGCTCTGGGTGAAATCATGATTTCGGTTGCATTTAATACCGAATTGTATTTTTTTTTGTGTCTTCACTCTTTTTACCTCGCACATCTGCAAAAAAGAATTATAAATTAATTTTATCATAGAAACTTTCGTATATAGCCTAACAAATCAACGTACCTTCACGTGTTATTATTATGTTCCATTACCGAGGAGGTAATGGAATTTGCTTTTTACTAGAAAAAAAAAATGATATGTCATCTGATACAGTAACTACATATCGGCTGTGAATTATGCTTAACTATTTTTAGGTGATTTTAAATTAATACTGTCTCATTCCAAAAATCATTAATTGAAACACATAATAGGCTGTTTTACTGAATATTATTATTACGCAAAATACGTAAACCCTTAAGTTTTGTTCGTCCGTATGTGCTACGCTTATTTCAGAACACTCGCTGGACGAATTTGATTCAGAATAATTTTTGCATTTACCTGGCGATTGCAATTTTTGTTTCAGCCGGACCATTTGTAGGGGGGGGGGGGGGGCGTATCGGCAATATATATAGGGCAGTCGCCAGATTAGATCGCGCTCTGCATCTTGGCAATATTGATGATAGTGTTTACTGAGTACAGACGTGTTTATCAGCGCTCCTTGTAGTTTTACAGCAGTGAAGTTAAGTTTTGTTTTTAATGCTTAATTCAGAGTTATTTCATATCTATCTTGAGGGGAGAGCAGTCCAGCAGTTCAATCGGAGTTTACTACTGTACCGTAGGTTCGTGCTCGATAAACAGAGCAGGTAAGACTTTTAGTTCTATTTCGTTTTCATAAGCCTAGCCATGGATAAGTCCTTCGACGATCTCAATTTTCAGGAACTTTTGACGCTATTCAGGGATTTAGGCAACTTGCTACACAAAAAATGGCCAGATAAAATCGGAGCACACCAGATCCTTGAAGCGGAGACAGAGGATACCCATCCCTCAAAACTTCCTCAACCTTCACATGACAACGCCTGCGAGCCAGCAATAACTACTGAAGACATCTCTCCTTCAAACTCCAGTAGCTTTCAGGAAGTTAAACGGAAGAAGAGAAAGAAAAAATCCCCTGCAACAGATCCTGAAATAATACCTCAGACGTCGGAAACTACAGCTCCAATGGATACATCAGCGCTAGCTGATGAAAGAACAGGGACATTGACACAGCCCAAAGAGAGGATTCCGCCAGTAATCTTGAGAGCTAAAGAAAACTGGTCGTCACTTGCTGAGACGATGAAGAACAATAACATCAAGTTCTCATCAGCTAAAAACACCGACGATGGAGTCCGCATACAGCCCGAAGGAGAAACGGACTACCGCCAGCTCACCAGACTTATGGATGAACAGAAAGTCCCATATCACACCTACCAACTAAAAAGCGAAAAAAACCTTAAGGTAGTCATCAGAGGTCTGGCAGAAACCATAACTACTGATGAAATAGCTACGGACCTCAGATCACAAGGTCTTGAACCAATTAAGATCTCGCGCATGTACCGCGCAGACAAGCGCCCCATGCCTCTGGTCTTAGTGGAGATCAGTAAAGACCACAGAGCAATTTACGACCTTACTATAGTCTGCAACTTAGTCATCAAGACCGAACCACTCAGAAGAAAGGCATCCGCCGGTCAATGCCACCGCTGCCAAAAATTTGGGCATGCACAAAAGTTATGTAAAGCAGATTACAGGTGTGTAAAGTGTGGTGACAACCATCCCTCGCACACTTGCACAAAATCATCGTCTACACCTGCTAAATGTGCGAATTGTGGCGGCCCCCATCCAGCAAATTTTAAAGGCTGCTCAATTCACCCATCTAACCAACGGAAGACTAGAGCGGCGTTGGCTCCGCCCACTGAGATTCAAGACACGAAACCTTCGCCGGAAGTCACAGTGCGGAGTGTTCCCGCCGATAAAACATACGCTTCTGCGGTCTCTCCGCGGATTTTACCCGTAGCCTCGACAGATTACAATGAAAATTCTGCACAGATTCTTGCTGCCTCACTTGGGGAGATGCTAATAGCCTTTAGCAAGATGAACCCCAGCCAAGCCGACACTAAGAAATTCCTCAGGAATGCTCAAGTCATCTTCTCCATGATCACCCAATGACATGCTATCCTGCATCTCGATGCTGATATCCCAGATATTTCCACATTGCTTCGTAACACTACCGCTACTTTTTCACCTAAGCAGCTTCTCATTCCGAGCAACTCATTCAGGAGTTTTCTAAGCGCCCGAAAGCTGCACTACCTTTCGGCTCAGGCGCTTCCGCATTGCCCTAATCAGGGTGAGCCGAGTGCTCGCTAACCTTTAAAATAAGTCTTTTTCATACCGATGACGGGATCATAATCCACGGGATTGACATCCATCAAGCCACAGAAGTTAACAGTTAACATAGATCGCGCTCTGAGGCAAACAATTAAATATCGCCCCTGTTGGATTATAAGACAAAAATATAAGAAAATGTCCAATTGCTATTTTGTTTTTATTACAAGAGAAACATTAATGCAAAACGATTACATAATAATATTAATTAAATGTTTGCTCTACGGGGATATTGCACACAGTGGCGTAGCTAGGGAGGGACGGAGGGGGCGTCCGTCCCGAGCGGCACTTTGAACTATTGCAGTTAATTCTAAAATACAGTCTCGAGAACTCAGTTCCGAATATTGTAATACTACTGCGAATTTTCCTCACAATTGCTGTGTGTTGTTAGTTGTGAGAGGATTTTTTCTAAATAAATTGATTAAGAATTACCTACATTACTATGAAATAGACTTCGCCAATGCCATCGACGATTTTGCTAAGAGAAAAGCAAGAAAAATAACATTTTAGAATGTCAAATTTACAATATTTTAATTTATTTCCCAATACGTCGTTTTGACTTTTTGTAGTATTTTGGTGAGTATTGAGAGGGGCAGCAAACTCAGGGACTGCCCCAGGTGGCAAAAGCTCTAGCTACACCACTGAGCGCACAATAAAACTGTTTATAAGCACTTCTAAATATACTCGTAAATTATAAGCTATGTCCGCAATGACCCAAGAAAGATTGGTTGGTCTATAGTTCCTAGACCAACCAATCTTTCTTGGGTTATTGCTGTTCGCAAATAATTTTTAATCAGTTTAAGCTTGGAAAAACTTCTTTCTGTACTTTCTACGCTAACAGGAATTGTTAGTGTAGCGATGGCGCCTACCGCAATATGGCTGAACGAGCACCCTTATTAAGTACTGCCGTGAGGCAGGCTGCATCTATGCTACACCCTGTCGACGGTACTGTATATATATTTATATATATTGTATGTTCATAGTTCATAGAACCAGGGTTGGCAGATTGCCGAGAATAGTCAGTTCATGCTGAATGGGAGAAAGAAATAAAGGATGTAGGAATTGGTCGCTAACAATAAAAATCAGGTGCTTTATACATAAAATTTTCCAATTGTTATCCAAGCAAAATAGTCACCGCTTTAAAAACTACAATGTTCATAAAAGAAAAGTTAATTTTCCGACGTGTGACAATTAACAACTCATCCCACAAGACATATTGATTACCCTATTATCGGAATGGATTCCCCCCCTTCTTCTGACATGCAGAAGTGTCAAAAGGTCTCGCATCTGTGGGTGTACAATATATATTGCTATAAATCTGATATCTATGAATGGAATTTAATAAAATTTGGAATTTGGGATATGCACGTGATTCAATTTTGATTTCATTCGGCAAATTTTTCTTACAAAATTTAACAAAAATGTATTTTTTATAGCAATTATATGTTTATTTACGAGACACTAAGAAACTGGTAGGAAATCCTAGAGTACTGAAGAAGATATCTTCAGAAAGACTGGAAATATTAATTTCACATTGGCTGATGGAATTTAATATTTACTTTGGTAATAAGTGGATATGGAGTTAAAGTTGAGAGACATTTTGCAAAGGTGGCTAAAATACCACATCAGATTACTTGGTCGTTGAAGAACATACTAACAAGCAGGGTCATTGAAATTATTACCATCCTTTATAAGCCACATTTGGACTACTGCATACAAAATTTGGTCATCTGGTTCCATGGAGATGTAAAAGGGGTAGGAAGTCACCAAGATTATTATTATTATTATTTTTTTATTATATGGGCACCTCCATGGAGTCGAAGACTCATTGCAGGTAACCCAAACTATCCACACAATCTATCATAGCTCTACTTGAACCCATTAACAGACAAGGCACTCACAACTGACTCTGGCAATCCATTCCACTCATTCACAACTCTCAAAGCAAAAAATCTAGTCCTCATACCACTACTAACCAAATCTTCAATCAACTTCCAGGGACAACCTCTTGTTCTGGCTCCTTCAGCCAAGTGCTGAAACATTTCCCTTGCATCAGTGTAGTACACAACTATAAAACTCTTTAAGCAACTTTCTATCATATCCCCTCTTTTTCTCTTATCAACCAACTGCTGCAATCCACACCCTCAATCTATCCTCATAAGGAACATTCCACAGACCACTCACCATATTAGTTGCTTGCCTCTGAATCCTCTCCACCACTTTCTCATCCCCAAGAAACCCAGGAGACTAGACCTGAGCACAGCAATCCAGATGTGGGCATATTGAGGCCTTATAAAGAGGAATAAAACTTCCTTATCTCTACTTGTTAATGTGTTCTTCAATAGCCAAGTAATCTTATGAGCTACCTTAGCAATATGCCCTCTAAACTTTAACTTTATCTATTTCCTGGAGTACAGTTCCATCAATGTAGTACACAACTTGTAATCTATTTATCCCAAATCATAACTTGACATTTCTTCACATTAAACTGATACCCATTATCTTTTGACCATACTGACAGCCATTTAAATCTTATAAACTCTCCAAATCGCCTTGATTAACTATTACTCTACCTAATTTTGCATTATCAGTAAACAACTGAATATTTCTTTCAGATTATTTCCTATATCATTTATGTACAAATTAAACAGCAATGGTTCCAGTGCTGAACCTTGCCTCAGACCACTAGTCACCTGTTTTCACCTTGATTCTGTCCTCATTATATCAAATTTTGACATTATCCTGCAACCACACTCTTATCCATCCAGTATCATTCCTCATTTGTTGTAATTTAACATAGTTCCATGTGGTATTCTGCCAAATGCCTTTGCAAAACCCAGCAGAATCATCATGAAGCCTGATGATTCTGGCTTCCAACTCAGCTGTTATTCTATTATAAAAAGTTAGTAAATTACTAAGGCATGACCTACCCTTCACAAAGCCATGTTTTCCCTCATATAGTATCATATTTTTATCCACCCATTCTTGAATTTTCTTTTTGACCAATTTTTCCAATTTTACTTGTACCACCATGCTTGAGATACTGATATTGGTTTATAATTTCATGCAGTCTTTGAACCTCCCTTATGTAAGGGAATTATTTTGCCCTCTATCCACTCCCTTGGAACTCTACAAGAGCTGAGTCAGAGGCATTGCCAGTTCCCTGGCAAGATTGTGATAGGAATGCTCCCTATGATGGGAGACTAAACATTTGTGGGCTACAAAGACTAGTTGACAGACAAAAAAGAGGCAGTATGATAGAAACATATAAGTTATTAAAGAGATTTTCTAGGATTGGCACAGAACTTTTTCCACACATGACAGGGAGAGAGAGAGAAAGAATAAAAGATCACCCAATATTATGTAAGAGTGTCAAGATTCATTTTTTAATGGGGGTGAATGGGTGGTATTTTTTTCCAGAGGAGGCTGTGAGTGCTTCTTTGGTGATAGAGATAGAGACCTACAAGTTAGTAAGGGGTTTGTTATAGGATCAATGTTCGATAGGTTCTGCAGAAAACAGTGAGAGATCAGGGGAGAACCAGAGGTCATCCCTGGAAACTGTATAAAGAGGGAGTGAGTAGTAGGTTTTTTTGCAGGCAAAGTTGTGAATGATTGGAATGCCTTGCCTGAGAGTGTGGTGTCTGCAGAGAATTTGATTGTGTTTAAAGCGCGGTATGATGAGCTGTGTGTGTATGATTAAAAGGACCTCCTAGATGAGTCTCTGACTCCATGGGGTCTTGGGTAATAATAATAATAAAATTTCTCAATTTAAAAATAAAAATTCCTTCACTCTTTTACTTCATTACTGCTTCTCGATCAGAAATATTTAAAGAAAATACTTAAAGAAATTTATCAAGAACATTAAACATTTAAACCACCTTTTGATCCCTAGACATTTATTGACCCCTTGGATAGCCACATTGACCCCCAGGGGTCGATATTGACCACTTTGCCGACTCCTGATCTAGAGGGATGCAAAGAATCTTTGTAAGGGCTTTCAACTTAGCCATGTTCTTCTTGGAATTTTCCTCCTACAAAACAGGCAAATCAGCAAGAGAACACACACAGCTCTTTGTTAAAATGATAAAATCAGTTGGAAAATACATTTGCGAGGTAAATCAATGTAGTGTCGAGTGGCTTCCCGTGATGAGTTCAAGGACTTCAAATAAGTAATGCAAAGAAAAAAATACAGGTTATGAGGTGGAGTGTATATCAGATTTTGGTTATAATTAATATCTTATTAGAAAAAATTATTCGAAATACTTTTATTATTTATTGTATTTTACTGTTACTGGTAAATTAAGCAAAACAAAATTATTCATCAAATTTTTGATGTGATGATCGCATGATGTGAAATAGCATAAACAAAAATTAAACAAAATTTTTATTAAACAAAAATCTCAGCTAGCTTCATGTACTCTTGTCAGGAGCTTGCTTATATATAATACAAAAGAGTTAAAAAGCCAGAGATGTAAAATATTACATTAAGTAATGAAGGAATACAACAGATGAAAATTAAAATAAACAATGAATACATGAAAACTAGGCATACTAGTTTGGTACTGTGGTATTGTACTCTGGCCAGCCTGGCTGGCCGAGTGGTTAGCATATCTGCTCTCCAGCCAAAAGGCTGCGTGTTTGAATCCCACCGTGGGCATGGATGTTTGTGGTTGTCTGTGAAAATACTAGTGGTGGTCAGTGGTAGATGGCATTAGTGTAGTTGAGGTGTGTTGGTGAATTGAGTGGTGGAGACAGAGCTGTACAGCAGGTGCCCTCCCTCGATGAGTCCTTGGACTCCCTGGAGGTGTCAAATAATAATAATAATAATAATAATAATAATGTGTCATGGCCAAGGCCTATAAATGTGACAGTTTTGATGAATGCAGATAAAACTTGTTGCAGGGTGATGTTCTTATTGTTCTGTGTAGGAGTGCACAACAGTTTGGAAGCCTCCTTAAATTTCATGACAAAATAGTTATGTTCAATGTAAGGCACTTTTGTTTTTCAAAAATTGGTATTATGGTTTTAATATGAAAATCATTAAACATAAAAAAAAAAAAAAAAAAAAAAAAATCTGCTAATGCCTTTTTTATTCCCGTATATACGGGAGTAGGCGAGGCCATTTAGCCCTATCTAACTTTTGGAGACTGAGTGGGCAGTTCAATCTCCACTGGTACCCAATCAGAGACAGATGGCCCAAGGCTATCACTAATTAAGCGGTACACAGTGAAGAGAGACGGCTCAAATGTGCCGCCATCTCGTGGTCTCTAACCCTAACACAATATATTTAATGTCTGAAATAATGTGGGTTCTACGGTCGATTTTCTTGAGTTTACAGGACGAAAAACCCGAGTTTCCGGGAGGAAAAACCTGCTTGCCCGTGCCAGAGATCGACTAACTCGGGAACCGGTCGAAAAAAGGCTTAGAAAAATTTCCTCTAGTCGCCGACTAGACTCGAAACCAAGACTTCCTTCGTGCGGCCTAGCGCGATGGTGTGCAAACGCCACATCCACTGAGCTACACAGGCTCTTCAAACATAAAAATCATTAAACATAAAACCATTAATCTTCTTTTAGTAATACTAAAACCATTAATTTAATGGTTTTAGTATTACTGTCATACAACAAAGCATAAACAAATGCAGAGCTTCTCCATCTTCAACCAATTCAAAATGGTAAACTATATGTGGTCTCTTATGTTTAAGGAAACTCTGAGTCCATTGCCTCTGAGGTTCGGCAAAGAATGAACTTGCTCCATTGGCATTTCTTGGTGTTTATTATATCTCTTGCACTAATGGTTTATCTTTGACCAGTTCAGGAGATTTGCAGCTGATCATCATGAAGAACATACATGAAACATTACCAATCAGAATGGTCTAGGCTTGCAGAACATACTATCACCTTCAGACATAGAGTTAGCAGGAAAAACATTAAATCCTACATGACAGCAAGTTCCTTATAGCATAACTAAATAAGGAAAGTCATGAAGCAATATTAATCTGAATAGATTCAGTGGAGTACTTTTATCACCATTGTTGAGTATTTTGCTTCGCATTGCTCCCAATCTCAATTTTTCTTATAACTCTTAGAAACCATAGCTAGAATATTAGTTGTAATGAAATTACAACTAATATTCTAGAACTACATTCACAATTTTGTATCTTAATTGTTGAGCCTTCTGCCATGTATGCTTGTATGGTATTTAACTTTGAAATCATGCTGAAGATGTCCACAATTTGGGAGAAAATTCTGTTTGTCATCATCATCATCATGCCTATCAAGGATTTAGGCCTAGAGTGGCCAGTTCTGGCCTTAGAAGTCATTGTTGAATCTTTTAAGAGGACGTCCTGGTTTTCTTTTTCATAATGGCTTGTACTTTAAGGCTTGTTTTGGTAATCTTTCTGTTTTCATTCTTTCAACGTGTTCCATTCATTTGGGTTTATATTTTTTAACTTTTTTTATTACTGATTCCTGGTTTAATTCTTTTGTAATTTCTTCATTTATTTTGTGATCAAATAGAGTATACTTTGCAGTTTTTTCTCATAAACTTCATTTCAGCTGTTATTAATCTTTGTTTGTGTTTCTTTTTTAAAATTCTGTTGTTTACTCACAAAACTGTTTTGCATTTTGTGAAGGTCATTTTTATGTAATTTGTTATTTTTCCTGTGTATTATTATATCAACTTAAATATTTCAATAAAATCTCAGATCTGAGTTAATAATATTAAATAGGTTTCTGTAATGAATTACAGACATTTAACTCTTGCTACAGGACAATGAACAGAATATCATATCATTTTTTAATATATCTTGAACTTGAATAAAAAAAAAATTATTGTTTTCCAGTTCAGGACTTCGTTGCTACATCCTAGGAATTCTAATATTAATCGCAGTTGTAGTTCATGCAGTACAAGTAGTGAAGAAGATCATTGGCAGAGAAAGTCAAGGGACCTGTTTATAACATCGGATCACAAGCAAAGAGGTAAATATCATATTTTAGTGTAAAAAATTTTTAATAAACTAATGTGCATTATTTTTCACTAAGAAGTTAAATTATAATACTGATAAATACATTGGAGTCCAAAACTTAAGGACATCACTGTTTTTGAAGATTACAACCACAAATTCAGATGAACCAGCTTGTGGCAATTTGCAGTGGTGGCTCATGGCTTGAAATAGTGTATACGTGTTTGGATAAAATATCAAAATTATGGTAAAAAAAAAAAAATTAAGCATGAAAAAATATTGTTTATTATCGATAAAATTATACAGTTTGGTATAATTCCAAATTACTTAAAAATAAAATATATTCTTCTGTTTTATTTCATGAAAAAATATTGTTTATTATCGATAAAATTATACAGTTTAGAATAATTCAAAATTACTTAAAAAAAAAAAATCCATTCCTTTAATTGTAATTAAAGGAATGGATTTACAATTTTTGGACATTACAATTAAATCCTTTAATTGTAATGTCCAAATATTTAAAGAGATGGAGTAAACACAATAAGCACTACAAACACTCTACTACTGCCGCAAACTGCATATAAACAACAGTGGAACTGCGTGACGGACAATGCCGCATTACGCTAGTAGTTTGCATCTGACTATGACTTGCATGCGTAGCAATATAACACTGTGGTAAACACAGTGCTGCTAGTGTCCTTTACCCTCCTAAGGGCTACAAGATGGATTTTTATTATTTTTTTATACAAAATAAGAGAATTGTATAGGATTGTTGATGATAAAATTAAATATTACAAGCAAATATAAATAAATTAATAAATATATTTATATATCGAGAAAAATTGGGAATGCTGCAGTTCCGTAGTGCCTATGCATGAGCCACCCCTGGCAATTTGTATAACTGACGATTTTGAGTAGAAAGCAGGTACACATTCAAATTTTTGAATCGCGCACAAATCGATCACATGATAGGGATCACACTCAACAGGATAAAAGGCAGCAGCACTAAGCAAATTGTGTTTGAAGGAAGCTTTATTCCTCCACTCTTTTCATGGAGGAATAAAGTAGCAAACTTGGATGTCTTGTAATGTTTCAAAGACATCATGAGATGATTTCACGTGGGGAAGAATTATGGGAAAGCTTGAAGAAGGCTGCAGAATTACTGATATTGCTAGAGAGTTTGGAATCTCACATTACATTGCATGCAGACTCTGAGCAGTGTTTCAAATCAGTGGAATGTGTTCCAGATGTTTGCTATGAGGTCGCACTCACTCTACCACAGAGCATGACGACAGATTTTTAGTTATAACAGCAAAACATGATCAACACACTCAGCTTGCAAGTTGGCTCCATTCAAGTACAGGTATGTGAATATCTCAACAAACTATGGCAAGACATCTGTGACAAGTAGGCCTATATGTCCAAAGACCTGTGGTCTGTATCCCTTTATCCATAGCTCATCATTGAGGACATTTTCAATGGTGTTGTATTCATAAAAATTGGACATGATACAAATGAGCTAATGTACTCTTCACAGATGAGTGATTTTAGTCTTTCCTCTGATTCTAGATGGCATTTGATCTGGCGTGAATGTGGTACTGCTTACAATTGTGAGATGTTCTTGAAAGGGATAGATATGGTGGTGGTGCTGGGGTCATGGTGTGGGAAGGCATTATGCTTAATAGATGCATCGAGCTATAAGTGCTAAAGGGACTGTGACTGGTGAAAAATATTACAATGAAGTTCTTCAATGTCATGTTTGATTGATTTGTAGTGATTTAGGCAAAAAATTCATTTTTATTGATGACAGTGCCACACTATATTGTACATAATCAGTGGAGATTCTTCTGGAGACTGAGGATATTAATTAAATTGAGTGGCCAGCATGCTCATCAGATCTTAACCTCATAGAACAAGTTTGGGATGCAATAGAGAAATGCATTGCTGTTTGAAATTCCCCTCCAGAAAACAAACAAGTCCTTATCCTGGCTCTGAAGGAGGAATGGGCCAGTTTGCCTCAAGAAATCCTAAATTACTTTTCGCTGAGCATGGTACAACGTTGTGAGAGCTGCATTGCAGTTTGGGATGGCCATATTTCATACTGAAATGTCTCTCTGCATTGTTTTCTGTAAGCACTATACATTAATTCCTTAAATATATCCTTAGGAAATTTGTGACTTTTGCCAAAAACATATTGCAATTTAATTTGTACAAAATTTATAACACATTTTTTGTGTAATATAATTTATTAATATGCTGGCAATAAATTTATGTCCACATTTGGCTGTAGTCATGAAAATGTTTTCATATACTGGTAACAATGTAGTTTGTGCCACCAGTATAGTATGTGTTCTATGCATAACCATTACAAATTTTGGGCACCATACAAGGTTTAACTAATATTAAATTGGTGTATTAGTATATATACATATGTATAGATTAGTGTGTGTGTGTGTGTGTGTGTGTATATATATATATATATATATATATATATATATACATACATACGTAGCTGCATTAGCATCATTACAATGATTGCAGTGTTCTAATCATATGACTTGTACAGTACACAATATTCTGTAATTTTTATACATAAAACACATAACCATTACTGAAGATGCCTATAGTTGTTTGGGCGAATATTCTATTCTTTAACTCAGTAACTTAATCTTTTTTTACTGAGTGCAGTTACTACATTTGGGCTTCTTATTGGAATTCCCAGTTTTACTGGGCAGAACTCTTATCATATGTCTGTGTTGAGCTCAGTTTCCTTAATATTAAAAAAAATCCATATTTAATTATATTTGAATTAAACTCTGTAAATTAATTTAAGTTTTTAATTAATGGTTTAACTTATTATTCAAATTATCTGAATGTGTATGATAATAATGTATTTCCAGAGTGAAAAATCACAAAAAATATTGGCAGTAATGAGTAGAGGAAAAGAGCATAGACTCCAAATGAAATGATACCATGAACATGTAGAAATGAACCTTGAAGAACTTGTATTTGAGAGTATGTATGTGTTCGAAAAGGCTATCATTTCATAATAGCTTGAATGTGGGCTAGAACATTAAAGTTGTTAGAGAGGAGATAGTACAGATAGCCTTGGATGATGATGATAACTATGAGGAGGATGATCAGATAGCATGTTACATGCAGGGTATGGTTAAAAGCTGGGGAAAGCAATAGTGAATTTAGAATTGATATGCAATCTGAATGACTGCTTTGTTTGTATACAAATGCTAGAAGCATTAGAAATAAATCGAATGAGTTGAACTTGAATATACTGAATTTACCAACAAATTATTGTAATGTGGTTGAATGAAGAAAATCCAAGCACGAATAGAAATGGTTGAGTGTGAAATAGTAAGGGAAGACAGGAATGTTGAATGAGGAGGGGTGGGGGGTATTGCCAGTGATAACTGTGCTTCTTGTCAGTTTGTCTGTTATCATTGCCAATACAAGGTATGATATTTTGACAGAAGACAAGATAGCTGAGTGTTTCTGTATATACCTGAAAGTGTGGAAGAGGAAGTGATAGATAAATATTTAAGCAAATTAGTGTAGTGAATGCAAGCAGAGTAATCATTATACAGGATTTCAATCACCATAGTGTCTGAAAGGTGGTAGGGGACTCCAAGGAAGGGAAGAATGAATTTATGGAGTTTCTGAGAGATAACTGTCTTAGGTAGCTGGAGAGAACAAGGGAATCTTCATTCTAGATTCCAATTCACATGCTCACTCACTCTCTCTCTCTCTCTCCAGCTGCATTCAACTAAAGAGAGTGATCATGTGATCCTCACTTTGGAGATAAGTTGCATGGAGGTTTTGGATAGAAGATGTATGTGGAATTAACGTAAGGAACCTTTATCTGGTCTCTTTGGACTAAAGGTGAGTTAAAATACAAGCTTATTTATTACTGACCATTTACAAAAACAAACTTACATTAGAGCCTTGAACAGAGTTTAGAAATCAGACAAAAAGAACATGTTGTGATGTAAACCACATCACCGACATGTTCTTTTCCGGCTATTCCGGCTTAGCACATCATTTCTGTACATCTAACCACACGATAGAGTGGAAAACAGCTCCATGCCATATCTGAATGACGACTACAGACATTGTTTATTCAAGGAAGCCACAATAGTGTTAATAACCGGTGGAAACCTCAACAGAAATCAGGGTGCAATCCTAAACAGTTCGTGGAAAAAAAAACCTGATCCTCTCTCTAAATCAGTCTGAACAGCCAGCTAGTAATCTCATTACACGCTTACAACAAACACGCATGCGTGATAATGAATAAGAACAATAAGTCCTCTCTGTCACGCAAACGTGTAACCTTAGCTACTAGTTGGTTTACGTTTTTTATGTTCCTTTCAATTTGCATTTACTAGTTTTTATGTCTCTGTAAACGCCTTGAAAAAGCCAGACGGTTTGCTGGCGAAACTGGTAGGCTCTAATGTAAGTTTGTTTTTGTAAATGGTCAGTAATAAATAAGTTTGTATTTTAATTATATAAACGACCAAATATGTTTAGTTTAAAGTTAGTTAAAGTGAGTTAGCTGGTCTCATCTGGAAGTAGGGGGTTTTTTCACTCGGGAAACGCTGGTTTTTCATCCCCAGAACAGGCAAACCAGTGCCATGAAACACACATGGATTTACATTCATGAATACTTACAACAATGCGTGGAAGAGATAGGGTCCTCACCACATATTATAATGCCCATAGTTAACCATGAGTCACATGGTTAACTATGAGGTAGTCAACCTCCTATATAGGAGATGGCACTTGAATGGGAGTTGGAGACACTTAAAGAGAAATCTCTTGAAAGCTAGTTAAGCAGTATCTGGAGTTTGCAGTGAGGAATATACTAAGGAGTCAAGTGAAATTGTTGAACGTGGAAATTAAGTAGGATTTACAAACAGGGAAGTCTATTAAAAAAAAGTGCATAAGAGATGGTGGAGCAGCACATGAAAGATATAAAATACAACCCAGACAAGTAACATATCTAGTAGAGAAAGAGAAATCAATTATTATATATGAGAAAAGGAGGTAATAATTAAAGAAGTTCATAATCATTTCTCTTTTAGTAGGAAGAGAAAGGATTACGAATGAGTAATTATTTTGTATGAGTTGGTAGTTAAATGATTAATTCGAGAGGTAGCGGAACTATGCTGCTTAATGGTCACTTTACTGAGTTTTTTGATAGATTTCTGGAGGGGGGGGAAAGGACACAAGCTGAAGGAATGGATGTGTGTTCAGAATATTGAATGATCTAAGATCAGAGTTATTGTCTAAGCTATAACATTAAATCAAGTTATCTAATTGTCAGTAAAGTGTGGAATAGGATTGTATTTTTTGCCATGCAATTTAAGGGAGTATACTAGGGAATTAATAGCATGTATGACTTCATTATTTAATGATAATCTTGTTTTTGGAATCATTCTAGTGGAATGAAATGGAAGGAAGGTAAAATTGTGTCACTGCAAAGGTTGTATGAAGACAGACAATATGACACTAAGATATGTGTCTGAAAGGAAGACAAGCATGAGTTTTTAAGGGATGATCATGAAGTTATATTGTATAATAGATAATGACAAGAGGAACACATATATATTATTTCTGGATTTTGAAGACATTTAACAACCTGCCATGTAGTAAATTACCATTCAAACTGTGGATAGTGGAATTACATTGTATATTAAGTAATGTTGTCTGAAAGGAAAAGGGAAGTCATGGTGTTCTGTGTTCTATTGCTATTCAACCTATACATAAACAATATTGTGAATGGGAGGTGTTTGCTAATGATGAAATCCTTAGGAGAGTTATCAGATGTAAAGTCTGATGCATTGATCATTTAGTAGGCTTTGAGCTAACTGGCACTGTGTGGATATCAACATTGTTAAGTCTAATGATCTGCACTGTGAGATGATTCAGAGATGGAAGACTGTGATACTGTACTGGTGAGGCTATATTGAAAGAAATGGAGAAATCTTGGAGTCACAATGGGCATAGTATTGAAATCCTAAAGATTTCATTACTTTTAAGATGTACTGAAGAGAACAGAGGAAATAAGCTGATCATTACCTTGTATAAGGTGTTGATCAGACTGCACTAAGACCATTGTCTAGTTTACAGATTTGATCATCTGGTTTTTTGGGTGATATGAAAATTCTGGAAAAGATGCCTAATGAAGATTAAATTCAGGCCATTCTTTGAACCTCTTCTAGCATTACCAAACAACTAAATTTATACACAATAGTTTTCGTGCCACCTCATCAACACCTGTCAATGGAATATATTATACAATAGGGTACTGAGAGAACTTATTTTGCAGAGCCTAGTAAGCAGGACAATGAGTGATACAACTGAGATGCACAAGTTATTATGAGGGACTCCAGATAGACATTGGAGGAGAGGCCATTCAAGGAAAGTGCATAACAGTATGGGAGGGTGTGAGGGATAGTTTTTTGAAAATGAGAGTGATGGATGGCTGGAATGTATTGCCAGAGAGAGAGTAATGAATGTAGAGAACACAAATAAGCTTAAGGTGTGGTTTAAGAACAGGAATTATGCTATTTAGGGTGAATCTCTTGTAATGCATATTTTGATTCCATGCATGTAAGATAATATAATAATATTTAAAATTAAATGGGCTAGGTTAGGCCTTGATTGCTCTTATATTGAACATTTTTGTTTAGAAGTTAAAATGTATTTGTCATTTTATAAAAGGACTCAAGATCTTATAAGAGTGACTTGCAACCAAACAGAAGACCAGTCCATAGAAGGCATCCTTGCATTTCCTGTATAGCTTTCATTTTTTTGTAATTCCTGTTCTATAGATCATGCTTTTGATGTCATTATAATAAAAGTAAATATCAGATCAGTAATCAAATCTTGGTTTAATTACTAGTTTAATAATTAAACAATTATCTTTAATTGTTTAATTATTAAATCCAATTGGTTTAACCAATTGGATTTAATAAAAGTATTAAGAATTAGTTATAAAATAACCGTTTTTGTTCCATAACTACAAGGATGAACAGTAAATGAAAAAAAAATATATATATAAATATATATATGTATGTGTGTGTGTGTAGCTGTTATTTTATACATTTTTCTGATTATATTTTCTTTTACAGTTGTTAAGAAAGATAATATTGACAATGCTTCCATTTTACCATCCCCTGTTTCTACTAATCATCAAAGGAATTTACTTGAAGTAGCAGAAGAAGATATATCATCACATGGTCAGCCCTCAAAGTTATCTGATTCAAAAGTTCTAAACCAACATTCTATAAGGACCAGAAAGGATGAAATACAACCAAGGACCAGTGTTACTGAAAAACTCTTCATGAATGTGTGTAATGTATCTGAGGCCTTATCTCCAACTTCTCTCTGGGGAATGAATACAGCACGTAAAGGGACTGTTTATTATTCTGATAGAATGAGGCAGGATATCGACGGCTTGCCATTAAGCATGGTAACCTCTGTTGAGACATGTGATCACATATCTCTTAGTGATTCGTGTGCAGAGAGCTTTTCCATCTCTGTGGACAGATCTAGTTTGCTCTGAGAGTACAACTTATGGCATCTATAGTTGTTTGTATATGTATGGGCCTAGAGTATTTTCACCTTTAAGCCAGCTTTCAGGTAGAAATTTTAGTGCTGAAAAAGTAGAATAACAGTATCTAATTCCTTCTGTTCAGCACTTTTAGTAAATGGAACATTTGTTACTCGGATAATTTCTAAAGTTGTACAAAAGTATATAATAATGCCACCCATTCACTAAGAATATTTTTAAGTTTTTAGTAGTGATACACACTTTGGGATACACACTTAATTCCAAATATCTGTTCCATGACTGCAATGCAATGCAAAAAAAAAAATATATTTCATTAGGCTGAATAGTTCTAACATAAAAAAGAAAACAGCAGTGTGATACAAGAGTTGTAATCTTGTGAGACAAGATTACATGTATAACTTTTGACAAATGCAGAATCAACACTAAATATCTATACCAAAATGTTAGATTTATATATAATCGAGCTAATTCCAGAATTAAATTTCATAGTTCTGCTCACTTGACATGAAAATATCAATCCTTAGTGCCTGGAACCACAGAAAAGTAACGTACCGATAGCTGAAATGTCAATAATGACTGGTTAAGCCTAAAGAAATGGTAACTCTGTCTGTCTCTATCTACCTCTACCATTGTGTTTTTGATATCAGTTGGTAGTTTTTTTTTATATGTACATGATTGTCATATTGTAATAAGAAAACCTGATTTTGGGGCCAAACTTGTGACATTCTATACAACTCAGATGTGTGAATTTTTTTAAAGCATTTTCTACAATGATATTTATTTATGGATTTCTAACTGTTGTATATTAGTATTGCCATGTATTATGGCTATTTCTGGAAATATTAAAGGGAAAAAGCAATAAAGGCTGAAATGTAATGTACATTGGAAAATTAGTTGTTGGTTTTCTTTATTTTAAAAATTCAGATATTTCAAGGTATGGAACTCAGAACAAGAGTTCAACATGAGCTTTCTTTATAGTAAATAATTTACATTAAAAATTACTGAGAAATGATACCCCCCCCCATGGGATTCACAGGCTCATTGTGGAGTATCTAACCTAAACCTGCATGTGAATATCAAAGCTGGCTTTGAATTACCGTATTTGCCGGCATATAAGACGCACTTTTTTTTCTTTGAAAATAGGTCTGAAAACAGGGTGCGTCTTATATGCCGATACTCAGTTTTTTATTATTTTCATTTCTGGAAAATTTCTCTGTTCTGAATTATGCGATTTCTTTATTGCTTCCTTGCGGTGTGTGTGAGAGAGCATTCCAGTTACGTTGAGCAGTGTTTCTCAAACTTCAGACATCCGTGTTCATATGATTGGTGCAGTATTAACAAAAGATCGTGCTGCTAAATGACAAAGACAAGCCGACAGTTGAGTTGAAATGCTAATTCTCTTCAATCGAATTCCTTATATAATATCTGAACCACATTCACTATATATTTCTTCGTTTTAACACATTCACTTAAACAAAACCATATGTTGCACTGGCAACATATGGTTTTGCTTGAGTCATACAGCATTTTCTGTGGGAGGGGACATGCGATTCATTAGTTAGTGCCATTTTTATCCCAGTTGTCTCTAATTGCACTGCTTGTTGAGAAATATATTGCACAGCCTGCAGATGTCTCTGTACTTTATTCAGTGATACAATTGGAAAGTTTTACGATCTCGAACTTCACGGATACATTGAATTTTATTCTATGCATTAATGATGCATAGCCAAAAATTGCCATGAATCCCCTTAAGACCTTTCACGTACCCCCCCTGGGATACGCATACCACAATTTGAGAAACACTGACGTATAGTTCAGTGGATGCGCATACACTGTCATTGACGATCACAGCTGTGTCCTGTTCGTTTAAACTTTCCAATTGTTGTCACAGTTGTGAACGGTGATAAATTTCTACCGTTAAATTTTCTCTAAATTTCTTGGCAAATTATGGCTGAAAAACATCGGCATTGTTACAATATTGCATACAAGCTACATGTGATTGCGTATGCTAAAGAACATGGAAACAGGGCTGCAGAGAGGCATTTCAAACCACCCCAACTTAGAAAATGATAAGAACTTAGCGGAATCAAGAAGAGGATTTAAAAAAAGCAACTCACAGTAAACATAACCTACGAAGTGGAACTGCAAAATGGCCAGAACTTAAGGTAGAACTGAATACTTGGATTTTAGACCACAGAAAAGCGGGACTTTCAATGTCTACAAAAATGATTATTCATCAAGAGAAAGCGATAGCCACTAACAGAGGGATTGCCAACTTTACTGGATCAACATCATAGTGTTCAAGATTCATGAAGAGAAACCAGCTATGTATGCGGACTAAAACAAAAATATCACAAAAGATGCCAGCTGAATATGAATAAAAAATGATTGAATTTCATCGATTCGTCATTAATGCAAGGAAACGAGAAAATTTTGAACTTGCGCAAATAAGAAACATGAATGAGGTTCCACTGACTTTTAATGTGCCCTCAAACAAAACTGTAGATTCCAAGAGCGCAAAAAGTGTTACTGTTAAAACTTCGGGGCATGAAAAAACTCGCTACACGGTTGTTTTATCCTGCTGTGCTGATGGGACAAAATTGCCGCCACTATTGATTTTTAAAAGGAAGACGCTACCCAAAGAAAAACTGCTTAAAGAAGTGTTTGTACATGTTCACGCAAAACGCTGCAGGAGGAATGAGGTTATGGGTAGATAAAATTTGGTCTAGGCACCCTGGTGAACTGTTGAAGAAGCCCGCCATGCTAGAAAAGGATCAGTTTCGTTCTCACAGAACAGACAATGTTACAAATAAACTCAAGGAATTGGAAACTCAGTTAGCTGTAATTCCAGGAGGTCTAACTAGTCAGCTTCAACCTTTAGATGTCTGCATTTAAGGGATTTATGAAGGAGAAGTGGAACAGCTGGATGCAGTCTTGATTTTGAGGTTACGTCATCAGGAAGAAGGAAGAGGCCTAGCGTTTTGCAAGTTTGTGAGTGGGTCAAAGCTTCATGGGATGCTGTGAAATCATTTAAGAAGTGTGGAATTAGTAATGCACTGGATGATACAGGGGGCAATTTGTTGTATGAGGACTCAGATTCTGATTTAGAAGAGGTTTCAAGTGTCTCTTCATTTAGCTCTGGAGATGAATTTCTGGGTTTTGACGATTAAAAGGTGGGTACTCTTTCCTAGTTAGATTAGATATTTGTTGAAATTAGACCTACTTATTAATTTATATTTGAAATACTGTACATTCATTATTATCATTATTATTATATCACACCTCCAGGGAGTCCAAAGACTCATCGAGGGAGGGCATCTACTCTACAACTCTTCGTCTTATTACTCCACCAATCTTCATCCAGTGATAAAGTTTTTTTCCTAAAAAATGTGTACTTCCATATATATCCAATATTTTAATACCTTATGCCCTGACATTAATAAAAGAGGAATGTTGATCTGAAACCTTTTCTTATTAAATCCCTTTTCATGTCATTGAATCAAACTCTACAATCCACAGATGAAGATTAACCAACTTTATCCATGTTTGCCAACATCATCTTCATCATGACCATAGTTTTCACGCTATTTAACGATCTCTATTAAATATTTTTCCTATCTCAATGTACTATTCATCCGCTTTCCAAATTTTTCAACTAGCTTCATTGTCTCCTGTTGTCATATTCCATGAAGCGCTGAAGTTATACTGACCAAAGTGCATTACTAAAAATGCTAAACATAATTTGAGTCTATTTCTGAACCCCTTGTCATTAATACATTCAGGGTATTCTTTCCCACTTATGCAACCTTTCACCTAGATGTGAATGACATAAAAGAAAAATGTATCATGGTAGCTGTGGCCTTTTTCACATGCATATGTTTAGCATATACGATGAATGATTCAGCAACAAGAAAACATCTGGCCAATGACAGTCCTGTAATCAGGAACTTGTTGATACGAGAGTTCAGAAGAGGGTTCTAAGCATCATGACACCAGATGTTCTGATATATGCATTCTGAATATATCAGAATTTTGTGTTGCATTGCCATTTGACTGATTGTGGCCCATATTCTTGAAAAATATGAGCCACAATCAGTCAAATGGCAATGCAACACAAAATTCTGATATATTCAGAATGCAGAATATATTATATTAGATTCTGTCATAACATGGTATAGAAGACAAACTCACTGATTTGCATTCCTGTTCTGAAATCAAGCAGCTATAATACTGGTGGAATGAAAACAAGTTACCATGTGTAATCATTTCCAGTTACAGTTGTACCCCACTGACAGAACCTATATATCATGATAGTAGCATGAATTATGGATTTATCACATCAGGGAAAAATGCTGCAGGCATTTTCCCCTGACATGATGAGTCCATACATGACATCTACCCACATACCATATGTGATATTCATCACATATGGTGTCAGCGCGGTTAGCCTAGTGGCTATGCGCTCTGCAACCATATGCCTGGGGAAGGAATGTCCTAGGTTCGATTCCCATCGCCGACGTGAGGAGCTTAAGGATCTTCCTCAGCCATAGCCAAGTTAGCCAGTCTTGGACGTGGACAGCAGGGTTTTTCCCCCAGTTTATCTGGGGTTTTTCATCCTGCAAGCAGGCAAACTGGCCCCATGAACACACACACACAGATACGGTCAGGAATACTTAATCCCTCCAGCCATAGGTCTGAATTGTCAGCTATGCCAGCCCCCGAGCCTGGATAAAAATAGGGGGGATTGAGGTGGTGCCGTACCTCCCCATAAAAGGGGCTCACAGCCATTGAATCACCATATGGAACGAATGAATGAATCACATACGGTGTGTGTGGGGGGCGAGTTCTTGGTACACCCCTAGTCTTTGATATGGTTGATGGAGTAACATTTGAATAATTTTCTGGAATATTGTTGGCAACCATGTGCCTCCTTTCATGATCACAGTTGATCCATCTTGTAATGGTTAATTCCAACTCTGTAATGCGTCACGTCATGAGGCATAGATTAGAAATGTTTCCACAGCAGGAGGATAACTTTACCCTATTTCATTGGCTCATTCACCAGATAACAACTCATTCAGACATCAGTAGGATAATGTGGTCAACAAGGATCTGCTGCAATCCAGTTTGAAGTAAGTGCAGAAAGTGATTGAGTCTACATGAACCAGCATCATTGTGGAACATTTTGGCACACATGCATTCATGCCCAGGTGAGGTGAGGTATTTGAATGCTACAGGGATGCTGCTCACTATTAGGCAGGTTTATTATAATTATTATTATCATTAGATCTCCATGGAGTCAAGAGACTTATCACGTGAGGTCCCATTTTCACATGTACAGCTTATCATAAATGCATTCACTGTCTCTTTCTCTTCACTCACCACACTTTCAGGCAATGCATTTGAATCACTCACCATCTCCATGCAAAAAATCTACTCATCAACCCTTGCTCGCACACTCATACAGCTTACAGGAATGGCGTCTTTTACTCCCACTGTCTTCAGCCTATCTATGAAAAATCTCATCCACATTAATCTGGTAATTACCCCCTTATGAATTTATATGTCTCAATCATGTCCCTCCTCTTCTTTCTATCCACTAGGCTCTTCAATTTGCATTTTCTCAATCTGTTCTCATACTTCGCATTCCAGAGACCAGAAACTAATTCCAGAGACCAGAAACTAATTGTCTCTGAATTCACTCTACCAATTTCAATTCTCTTGAAAACCAGGTCAAATTTGTGCACAGTAATTCATATGCAATCTCATCAAAGCCTTGTATAATGGAATTGTATACTTCTACATGTAATCATTCTCATAATCTGCTATGTTGTTTTCACAATTTTAGCAAGTCTCTGAAAATTTCAAGTCCCTGTCCACCATCACCCCCCAGATCTTTCATCTCCTGAATTCAAGTCCTCTTGCAATGCTACAACACTCTACTTCTCATAGATCTCCCCCAACTTCGCATCATCCAAACAACTGTATATTACCATTTAAGCTCCTTCCAATGTCATTTATATACAAATTAAGCAATAATGGTTCCACCATAGATCCTTGGGACACGCCACTAGTGATGTTCCTCTTCTGTGATATCACTTTTCATACACAACCTGCTGATACCTATCAGACATTCCAAACCATTGCATTAATCTACCATCCAACCACATCTGTTCTAATTTAATTAACAGCTTGTCATGTGGCAATCTGTTGAAGGCTTTTGCAAATCTAAAGATGCGCTGTGATTGTGAGTCTCCCACGATGAGTCTCTTGACTCCATAGAGGCTTGTTGATAATAATAATAAATATACTACTGCATCCCCCTTTTCCAATGTATTCATCACTTTGTAAGTAAGCAGATTGCTAAAACATGCCTTCCTTTAGCAAACTCTTGCTGTCTATCAAAGAGAATTCTGCTGCTGTCAACCCAGTTCTAAATCCTGGTCCTAGATTCTCTAAAACCTTGACTACAACTCCAGACAAACAGACTGTCCTATAACTTGAAGCCTTAGACTTATGACTGCCTTTATAAAGCAGAACAATTTTGCCCTCTTTCCACTTCTTTGAAAGTTGGACCAGTCTAAGACTCATATTTAAAAGGTAAGTTAAAGCTGTTGTTAACTCCTTGGAATATTCCCTCAAGACATGCAGTGATATACCATCAAGTCCTATGGCTTTATTGACATCAGGTTTATTCAATTCCTTATATACCTTCTGCTCACTCACTCACCATCAATGGTTCCCCCCCCCCCTTCCACATTCCCACTGCTCTCAACTGCTACATTATGTTACATTCACAAGGATGTAATACTTTAATGAACTGATTATTTAACACCTCACTTCTACTATATCCTTCTCAGTGTTTATCATTCTCCCATTATCACTGACCAACATCATCCTTCCAACAGGGGCGTGCCAGTAGAGTGTGCCGCCTGTGTGCAAAACTTTAGTTGGTGGCCCTGTATCCCTTCCCCCAATAAAAAAAACACTTTATAAAAACGTTATTTTTAATATTTGATGCCAATAAAGTGAGTATTTCATTTTGAATTTTATCTCCTAATAGGAGGGCATATTTTTAAAGTCAGGATTATTAGCTACACATCGCGTGTGTTCTGATATAAAAAGATTAAACTTTTCTAACATCTCAATGCATTTTAAAAATTTCTATTGTTGCGATCGTAAAGTTTATTACTTTTACCATGAAGAACTAGATTTTGTTTGCCTAAAAACTGTACTACAAAAATTATTCTTTTTATAACTTCATACCAATGTTTCCTTTCATTATCTAAACTGTTTGTTGTAAATGATCAATACAAGTTTTATTATTATTATTTGACACCTCCAGGGAGACCAAGGACTCATCAAGGGAGGGCACCTGCTCTACAACTCTGTCTCCACTACTCAATCCACCAACTGACTGCAACTACACTAACGCCATCTACTGCCGACCACCACCACTAGTATTTCCACAGACACTCACAAACATCTATGCCCATGGTGGAATGTTTGTTTTATATATGTTTTTCTATATACAGATTTTCTTATATATGTTTAGAGCAAATGCGAGTGTGAAAAAAAATTAAACAAATTCAAACGCGCGTCATCCTGTAAAGAGTAAACTCAAGCAAGTTCAAGTTTTTTACTTGTTTACGCTAAACTACTTGTTAGAACTAGGATCAGAATAAAATAAGATCTTAAGGAATAATAACAAATAAGTGATTATAAATAATTTGTTTAAGACAAATCTATAAAATATAATTAAGATTTAAACAAAAATGTAATTTATTTTGATATAATTCAAGAATAATATTTTTAAGTATTTCCTCCTCGCCTGAAATCTTTGGCGCCTGGTGCCTGTGTGCGTCGCACACATTGCACATATTGCCGGCACGGCCCTGCCTCCCATAATCATTCTTCCTTTTACTGCCACATATTGAAATGGCCAAATACTAATAAACTCAGCATATAATCTCTCCATATTGCTATCATAATCCCTCTGGGAGAAAGCTAGTAGTATTAGGATTGTAATTACTGTATATTACCATTGGTCCTTATATCATGATGCCATCTAACTATTTTCAAAAAAGAGATCTATTTCCTCAAGGACAGTGCAAAGTTTTTTGGTGCCTTAGGTTGGTGCTGTTAAATATTTATACATCTGAGCCTTTTTTTAAAAAAAAAAATTTTGTGTGGGCAAATATACCACTTCCCTGTCATTAGCATCAGTCCTTGTCCATCTCTCCTATCATCCTCATCTGGTCTCACAGAATGATAATATATCCCCTCAATAAATTTTGCTTCACTTGCATCAATGGCTATTTATTAGGTCCAGTTAATATGTGCAAAATTAATCCTTCATGGTAATGAAATGGTATGCACTTCCTTATTTAACAAATTAAGGCTCTCAATTTTCATCATAATTACAACATCGAAAATAGTAAATAATTTATTACTTATGCACCATATGGAATCAACTCTTTCACTGACAACTTCTGCCAGTGTTAAACATCACAAATATCATTAATGATATTTCTACTTTTTCTGCTAATTGCTGTCCTTAAAAATGCTATATCCATCTAACATAACTCTGGATTCTCTCACAATAATTTGTTGCATGGCCAATGGCAAATTGGAAGTACAAGCAAGTTTGTCTAATCCTTCCCTACTGATGAGTACTGAACAACACAATTTGTTTCATATCCAGTGTGACCATATTAAAGAAACTAAAAGTATCACAGCCACATGATCTCGGCTAATTTTTCAGTAATCACTGACCAGTGTTTTGAACTGAGTAAAGTGTTTATCCTGATTTAAAATTGTTGTGCATGTACAAACAGAGCGGTAGTAAATAGTGAAATGTCACATTTTAAAATGGTGTACATATGAAATGAACACTGGTAAGTTACATATTCATATTGTGATCTTGCAATTTACTGAGTGAGCGTGACCTATTCTAAATTTCCTGATGGATATAAGCAAAAACATAAATCTTGTTATGACAAAGGAAAAGGAAGAAAAAGAAAAGGCTTTGGGTAAAGTTAAAAATTCATCAGTGAAAAATATATAAGATGTTCCACGACACAAGTAGTAACATTTGCTAAGATTGTGTTAATAAAGAATTAAAGTCAAACTTGATAGATTCCGCAGCATTGAAATTTGATGTAGATGTACAGTAACGAGGGTATGAAGCACCTGTGGCAAGTGTCTAACTTGCAATATGTTAAATACTTACTATTAACCCCATCAAAATGAGTTGCAGTGTGTTGCAGAATTTGTGTGTCTAAAGCTGCATACTGCCAAAATTTAAATATACAATATAAAATAGCGGACGGTTTGCTTGGATCTGCTGAAACTTTTATAGTTTCTATCTATATTCAGCATGAAACTCTTGCAGTTTCTCTGAAACTTATAGTTTCTCTATTCGGCTTTGAAATAATGTTGGATTCAATATCCACTTATATTTGAATAATTTTGCATTGCTGAAGTGAAGCCTTTTGGCTGTCTATTTCAGTAAATCTATTTATTTATATTTATTTTTTGCATTTTGTGCCAGTGGCGGGCGCATCTTTCTCCATGCCCTCGTTACGGCACTGGTAAATGCAAATCAGGATGAATCAGAGCCTGTGAATGATTTAATACTCAACAAAATCATCTGTTTGTTTTTTTTTTTTTTTTTTTTTTTTTTTTTTTTTTTTATATCAGATTTCAGAACTGATCCAGTTAATGGAAGATAAATGCAGGTCTCATTTATTACTTTGCATAGAATGTGCTATCTCAAATTCTGGAATGCAATTTGAAATCCAAGTATATGAAATATTTGGTGAAAAGGTAAGATATGCATACAAAGAATATTATTATAGGTGGGTTGTTGAAAGAGACTAGCTAATATTATTATTATTATCCTAAGACCCCATGGAGTCACAGACTTATCTAGGATGTCACTTTTGTCATACCCGCATCTCATTATACCATGACTTAAATACGTTCAAATTCTCTGCAGACACTACACTCTAAGCAATGCATTCCAATTGCCCACAACTCTCCATGCAAAAAATCTGCTTTTTACTCCCTTGCTCACACCCTCCTTATACAAGTTTTAGGGATGACCTCTTGTTCTCTCTCTCAGTCTCCAGCCATTTCATGATAAACCCCTCTTCAATGTTAATCCTATAAAAACTCCTTACAGACTTGTACATCTCTATCATATCACCCCTCTTCTTCCTATCCACTAGACTCTACAAATTGCATTGTCTCAACCAGTGGCAGCCAGTGAAATTTTAAGAATTTTAAAAATTATTATTTTTTTTAATTTTGTATAGGCAGCACGCCTATACAAAATTAAAAAAAATAATAATTTTTTTCCTAAGTGGTGGTAGGCAGTAGATGGCGTTGGTGTAGTTGTGGTCAGTTGTGATTGAATGGTGGAGACGGAGTTGTAGAGCAGGTGCCCTCCCTCGATGAGTCCTTGGACTCCCTGGAGGTGTCAAATAATAATAAATAATCAGTAACCAATTTATTAATAAATAAATCTACAGAATTATTAATAAATTCGTTACTAATTAGGAAAAAAAATTATTATTTTTTATTTTGTATAGGCAGCACCCCCCACTTAAAATTTCACCGGCCAACACTGGTCTCAACCTTTCTTCATATTCAATATTCCAGAGATCAGATTCTCAGATTTTCAGGAAAATGTGTATTGTTACTGTGTGTGCTTTGTGTGTTATTTAGAGTTAGACTTAATGAGTTGTGTAATTCATTTTAAACAATCAGATGACTGAAAAAATACACATGAAAGAATCAGGGGCGAATTCTCCATGCTTGCTTATGCTTTAATTTAAGTAATATTTATTTGTTAATAAATGCATGCATTTATAAGCATTCCATTTAAGCTTGTGCGGCAATAATTGAGCTTTGCATTGTGTATCGAAGGCCGATGCTTTCGTCTAGTCAAAGCTACCTTGGATTGCTCGGTTGTAGGAGCTTCCAGGTCCTCGCAGCAGCACTATGATTTCATGAGAGCACATAGCTATTTCATGTCGTCTCACTCTGTTGCTTAAACACAGGCCATATGCACTCAACGTAGCTCTAGCCAGTGAGCTTCAGCCAGCCTTTACAAGTGTGTGTGTTGCTTGGGAAAATTAAGTTACAACCAACTTTTTATGACAATGTTATTGACCAGTTCATAAAGAAGAACCGTAGGGTAGAATTTGTATTCAAGTAGCTAAATTGAAAAAGATAGAATATCATTTGTAAAATAAATGTTGTATTTGTATGATTAAATGTACATAAATTTCTAAATATATATAGTTTTGAATGTTCAGTAATTCATTATTCCGCTAATCAGACTTCAATCACACCTCTCACTCCCTGAATGATAACAAGAGCAAGCATGAATTTCAAGACAAGCATTCGCCCCTGGAAAGAATTACGGTGCATAAAAATCAATTAAAAAACATTTCACTTCCATATCTTCTACGTAGTTACAGTTCAAAAATTCTGCTAGAACTGACATAGAACTGTAAATGATGGAAAAGTAAGTAAGTAAATAATGGACATAAGTTTTAAGACTTGTTCTTAAAGCTTTTCATGCACTTGGTGTAATCCTATCAGATGCACCAGTGAGCCAAGTATCATAAGAATTCACAAGAGTTGATATCTGATTAGTTTCGAATACAGAAAATGATTGATCCAAGACCAAAATAAGAAAATATATTTTTAATATAACTAAAGAAAACTATATACAAGGTATATAATTTAAATTAGTAACTCTAAAACTGACTGGATTCAAGACCTAAATAAAGCTATATTTTTGAGATATTTTATCTGCAGGGGATAAAAATCATTCATATACTGTCTTATTCTATTTTGTTTGTTTTACATACAATCATCAGTCTACTAGGCTTAGCATTTTATTTTTCACAGCAAATTTTTTTACAAAAAAATATATTCATTAGATTTAGATTTTTATCAGGCCTTTTTAGGCCTGATAAAGAAATGAACAAGTGCATGCTCACTTGTTCAATTAAGTCAAATGAGTAGTTAATAATTGCTGTCACATTGTCATTAAGGAGAATGTCTTTTCAGACATTACTTTATGCTAAGTACTTCCACTTCATCAATCTCTAATCCCACATCAGTTCCTGTCATGTTTGTCAAAGCAGTATCCTCAATTGATAGACCTTTGCAATGTAGTCACTCAGCAACCCAACAATTTTGTCTGCTTCTGTTACCCTGCTACTATCAGCACTTGCTAAAGTTATCCTTCCACAGGCATATTCCTGATGGAAGATGCCTGTGGAAGGATAACTTTACTTGCCACATAGCAAAAGAACTCTAAAATTTCCATTGGCGTGCTTGGTTAATTTCTTCTTGTATATCCAGAAAGAACATTCAAGGTGGCTAATAAAGAAAATATAAATTTCAGTTATTATTAAGTCAGGATAAATTTAAGTAGGAATAAATGAAGTAAAATAATGCTAATCTAATTATTTTCAATAGCAATTACTACCATGCCTCAGAAAAACATACTAAGTCTACATTATTATTATCATCATCATCATCAGATCACTGATAATAATAATAATGATGTCAAGGGATGTCACTATGAAACACAGTACTGTACTCATTAAACTATACCTTAAACTGGTTTATTGCTTCTCTACTCAAACATTCTTGGACAATGCATTCCACTCATCCACTATTCTCAAAAAAAAAAAAAAAAAAAAAAAAACAGAAGTGGCAAATTACAGGCCAATCAGTATCTGAGATACTGATTGAAGTGGCAGAGAATTGGAGGAATTACTAAAAGTCAGAATTCAGGACTGGGCGGATAGGAATATACTTTATGAGGGCACGATGGTGCTGTTAAGGCTAAGTTTTACCTTAGTAATTTGCTTACTTTTTATAATAAATTGACAAGGGAAATGGCTACTGCTGCTGCTGCAATGATGCTGCTGGACTTTGCAAGGGCATTTGAGAGGATTCCGTGCCACAGAGGACTCTGTTGCATAAATTGGAGCAAATGGGGATGGATGTAAATTTGGTGACTTGGATTTGAGGGTGGCTAATGGATAGCTATCAAAGAGTGGTTTATGGAGGAGTTGAGTCCAAGAGAAGGCAGGTAACTAGTGTTATACTACACAGTTCAGTACATCAGTCCTCTGTTGTTTAATTTGTACATCAATTATACAGGAAATGATCTGATGGAAAATTTTCAATTTTTGCTGATGATGCAAAACTGGTAAATGTGACATCAAATTAAGATCCTTCAGGATGACTTAAGTAGATTGGCAATATGGGCAAAGATCAATGGCTGCCAATTTAATGTGGTCAAGTGTATGGTCATACACTTTGGGATAAAGAGATCACAAGCTGTGTATTATATTGATGGAACAAAACTGCAAAAAACTGATGAGACTGGGATCTTCGGGGTGATTTTGGACAGGAGGTTGAAGTTTATAGGGCATATTGCAAAGGTAGATAAAACAGCACAGATTACATAGTTTTTGAAGAACACACTAACATGCAAGAATAGAGAACTTATTGTTCCCCTTTAAAAAGGCTTTAATAAGACAACATTCGGCCTACTGTGTGCAGATCAATCTGGTCACTGAATTCCATGGGAATGAAGAAGTGGCAGAGAAGATCCAGACACCTGCCACATTGATCTCATAGACCTTACACAATCCTCTGTGTGCCAGAGGATTCTGGCAGGTCTATGAGATGCTTCCTATGAAAACAGGCTGAAAGTCTATGGGCTTGAAAAACTAGCTGATAAGCAAAAAAGGGGGAGACGTGACAGAAGCATAAAAGTAATTAAAGAGGTTTTATAGGATCGACACTGAAGACTTTTTACAGTGCATGGTGGGGGAGAGGGAGGATGAGAGATCACCCATGGAAATTGTCTAAGAGTGTGGCTAGCAAGGGTGTTAAGGATTAGATTTTTTTGCTTGGAGGGTGGTGAATGGGTGGAAGGGGTTGCCAGAGGTGGCTGTGAGTGCTTCATTAGTGAATGAGTTTAAAGAGTGGTACGATAGGTATTGTGTGAATGGGTCTTCTGACTCCACTGCCACTGAGATACCTGTATAATAATAATATATCAGCTATCAGATCAATTGGCTGTCGATTCAAAACCTGCCACAGGCACTGATGTTTGTAATTTTCCTTAGGTGGAGATGAATTTCATTCCCCTGAGGGGAGGGGAACATTGCTCTGTTTATTGGAGGAATGAAGTAACTTGAAAAAATTCCATGTTTGATCTCTAGAGCAGTTTTCCAGATTATATAGCCCACAGCTAATGTACTATAGGTTTCACAACCTTTTGTGAGTGAGATATTAAAAAAAAAAAAGGAATTGCTGTGTGCATTTTTATTCCATTTAACTATGTAAAATTAAAGTCAATTTTTTTTACTTTTTATTATAAACCACTAACACCTTTGATTCCCTTACAGGGAGTAGGCGAGGCCATTTTAGCCCTATCTAACTTTTGGAGACTGAGGGGACAATTCAATCTCCACTGGAGGCCAATTAGAGATAGCTGGCCCAAGACTATCACTAACAATATCCAGCATACGGTGAAGAAAGGCAGCTGACAAGAGCTGCCATCTTGTGATCCCTAATCCTAACACTATATATAGCATCAACAAAGGATTTGGTATGCCTTTTTTTTTCTCTCTCTCTCTTTTATGGGAGAGAAAAAAAAAAGAGACAGAGTGAAAAAATAAGAGGGGGGGGGGGAACCGCTATCCATTTAATAGACAAAAAAACATCCTCAATGTCTCCATCTACGAGTATGACATCATGCTACTTAAACTAAATAGAGCTCTCCTATATTATGGGCAGTCCTGTTTTCTTGAAAATATGACAAAATTCTCTGTCAGAACTTTTACTTGTTTAAGGCAAACAAACCCAACTTCTGTAGAAATCTTATGAGTAGGCTGCTTTAAATCCCTTGCATCTAAAACCCAAGTTTGGCTAATGGATAATTATTATTATTATTATTATTAAAACAAGACCTCATGGAGTCAAAGACTCATCTAGGAGGTCCTTTTATCTTACACACACATCTCATCATACCGTGTCTTAAACACATTCAAACTACTTGCAGACACCACGCTCTCAGGCAGGGCATTCCAATCACTCACAACTCTGCATGAAAAAAACCTGCCTCTCACTCCCTTACTCACACCCTCCTTATACAGTTTCCAGGGATGACCTCTGGTTCTCCCCTGATCTCCCACTATTCTCTGTAGAACTTCTCCACCATTGATCCTATAACAACCCCTTACCAACTTGTAGGTCTCTATCATATCTCCCCTCTTCCTTCTCTCCACGAGACTCTGCAAATTACATCTTTTCAATCTTTCCTCATACTCAACATTCCAGAGGTCAGAAACTACCTTAGTCATTCGCCTTTGGACCCTTTCCAACATCTCTTCATCCTTCTGAAAACCCGGTGACCAAATCTGGGCACAATAGTCCAAGTGTGGCCTAATCAAAGCCTTATACATTGGAACAAGTATCTCCCTACTTCTACATGTCAGTGTCCTCCGCATCATTCCCAGAAGTCTTTGTGTTGTCTTCACAATTTTGGCGATGTGTCCCCTAAATTTTAGATCCTTATCCACTATCACCCCCAGATCTCTTATTTCCTCTACTTCCAACAATATATTCTCACCAAGCATAAATTCTGCATCCCATCTTTGTTTTCCAAATTTTAAAACCTTACATTTTGCAACATTGAACTCACATCCCCATTTGCTTGCCCAATCACTCAATTTATTCAAGTCTTCTTGCAAGGCCACAACATCTTCACTACTCTTTATGGTTCGTCCCAACTTTGCATCATCTGCAAACAACTGAATATCTCCATCCAAATCTTCACCAATATCATTAATATATAAGTTAAATAGTAATGGCCCTAAAACAGACCCCTGAGGCACTCCACTAGTGACTTTCCTTTTCCTGGATATTGCACCCCCATACACAACTTGTTGATACCTATCAGATAGCCAGTCTCCAATCCAATGCACTAATCTAATATCCAACCCCATCTGCTCTAGTTTGACTGTCAACTTATCATGAGGTACTCTATCAAAAGCTTTTGCGAAATCCAAGTATATTACTGTGTATCCTTCTCCTCTGTCCGAGGAAGCAGTCACTTTATTGTAATAAGTAAGTAGATTACTAAAACATGACCTCCCTTTAGCAAATCCATGCTGTCCATCAAAAATTATACCATTGTTGTCAACCTAACTCTGGATCCTAGTTCTCACAAGCTTCTCCAACAACTTAACCACAACACCTGACACACAGATAGGCCTATAGTTTGATGCTTGAGTTCGATCACCTCCTTTATGAAGTGGCACAATCTTGCCCTCCTTCCACTCTTTAGGAACTTGACCAAGTGCAAGACTTGTATTAAAAAAATATGTCAAGGCAGGTGTCAACTCTCTAGCACACTCCTTCAGAATACGTGGTGATATATTATCCAGTCCCACAGCCTTATTTACATCTAGTTTACTCAACTCCCCAAACACCTCTTGCTCACTTACAGTCAGTCTCTCCTCCCCATCATCAACTGCTCTTAATCTCTCCATGAAGTCACATTCACAAGATTGAAAGATCTTTATGAATTGCTCATTAAGTATCTCCACAATACATTCTGCAACAGCTGTCTTTATACCATTTCCTCCAATCAATGTCATCCTTCCATAATCATTCTTTCTTTTGCTGGCTACATATCGAAAGAACTCCCTAGGATTCTTTTTGGCTTCATTAGCTAACTGCTGTTCATACCTCTCTTTAGCTACTCTCACCAACCAAGTCAGCTACTCTCACCAACCAAGTCATAATGTTTTAGTTTTTAATTTAGCTCAGTGGTTGCTAAACCAGTAATATTAGGACATCTAATATATTGCACAGGTGGTAAAGTAAACTCCACAGGGTTGCTGCAATAGTGAGAAAGACAAATGTTCAACAGAGGTCAGATGGTAGCAGTTTCATTGTATTGTATAAAATCCTGATATATGGAGTATTGTGCTCAAATGTCATCACAAGGTTTGGACTTTGTTACAGGACTATGAAATGTTAGCTATGAGAACAGACTGAAGTCATATAATCTACAGCGTTTGGTACATAGAAAACAAAGGGATGGCATAATTAAGACATTGAAGTTGTTGAGATATTTCAAACAGTAGAACATGGAGGAAGGGACAAAGACTATGGCTTCCACAGAAATTGTGCAAGGAAATGGTGAGTGAGTTGAATCATTATTATTATATGAAACTCCAAGTACACTGCTTGAATATGTTGCCAGTATTGAGTGTGAATGAATTTAAGATTCGAAAAAAATACACTGCAAGCAGAGGAGATTTTCCATGACGAGACTATTCTGTTCTAATATCTAATGCAGCAATATCAAATTTGATATGACATCGTCTATGAGTCTTCAACGTAACTATTATTGTATAATAATAATAACAATAATAAAACTGTTATTATGCAATTATATTTTACTTCTGCAGTAATATGCATTAATGGTATACTGTATTTTTTCTAATTTTGTGGAGATAGTATAGAATTAGAAAGGCCTGAGGCACTACTGTTATGATTACATTTATTTATTTTTTATTTTTTTTTAAATTTAATAGAAGTGGTGGTATTTCATTCACAGACTTTTAAAGGTCAGGTTATTTCTGGAAGAATATAGGGGCTATACCACGACTCTCTTTCTAACTCATATGGTATCTTTAATCTTATTTTATTGGTCTTAAGAAGAAATTTTTCCTTTTGATAATGATCTTCATTGGCCTTGATAAGGTCCTTTATTTGGATTGTATGGTTGCTATGGTATTCCTGGATAAACCTGACTCATATCTGCTTTTGATGTTCTCTTCCACAATATTGTGTTCATGTTATTAAACATCATTCTCCTCCAACTGTTTCAATATCAATTTTTCCATTCATTGACATTTTCTGGTTAATGAATCTTATTTCAAATGTTAACTCTTTCACCTCTTTTTTTTTTTTTTTCCCCACTGCTATCAACCGACTGTGAATATCTCAAATTCCTGTTCTGTGCAAAATTCATTGAAACTGTAAATTACATGTTCAAGCTTTATATTCAATGTAAAGATTGGTATGAAATTATAAAAATGTTTTTTTCCCACTATTCACATTCATACTGGTTTCTACGCTTTTGTGGAGATATACGTCATGTTTAACGGAATAAATAAATAAATATCACTTAGCCACCTGCCGCCAAAGTTTTATCGAATTGAGTATAAACTTACATATTTTAATTTAATTTAACATACATATTTTAATTTAACGTCAATCAAAACTTATTTTTAACTTAATAGGTTTGAATATATTTAAGATTTTTAAAATTGGTGAATCATTTCAACAACCAGTAGAAATACTAATATAAAAATTTGGTAATAGAAGTTCTGTGTGGTAGTGGAGACGGAGAGTTTTACAGTGGGTGTCATCCCGCGATGAGTCTTCAGACTACTTGGAGGTGTCACGAATAATAAATAAATATTCCCATTTTCATTTCTAATATGAGGCGTTTTTGGTTACGCCGAAAACACGCTTTTTCAGAATATAAATGGTGATTTAGTTTTTCCTTCTCTCCCTCCCGAAATTCTTTTTTTTTTTAATAAAAAAAAAAAAAAAACTGTTAGAAGAACATCAGCAGTTAAATAGACAAACAGACAATTGCTTCAGCTATAACTCCAAATACCTCATAAATTAAATATTTAGTTTAATCCTTTATTATTATTATTATTATTATTATTATTATTACGGGCAACTCCAGGGAGTCCTCCAAGTGTAAGCAAACAAAGTTTGCGTCTGAAGTATCTTCAGGACTGGGGCAACTCATTATGCAGTTACTAAGGGATAACTACCTGAGACAGCATGTAATGGAATATACCAGGGGTTGGAGAGCGCTTGATCTAGTAATTCCACCTGAGAAATTGACTATTATGAATCATGTTGGAGACTTAATGGATTGTATACACCACTCAGAAAGAATTAAAACAGAATTTAATACTTCCAGTATTTCGATTCGGTCACTGAGACATCTTCAGGGATTACAAAAAGACTAATGTAACATACACAAATATCACACAATACTAAGCCCAACCATGTGGGTGACACTAAAGTTCTATCTAGGTGGAGCGCCATCTAAGGGCGACTGTAGGTGGCCTGGAATGTAAGGTGGGACTTCTGATGATAAGTGTTTCCCAAATCTTAGGAAGATTACTATTTATTAAGTATACCAACCAACCGTATTTATTAAGGTTTGGTTGATTTCTGAGAGCTACTGCTGATTCTAAAAATAGTCTCTCTTTTTTGAATTTGCTGTTGTGGGGCATGGTGGTTTTTTTCCCATGAGATTTGGGTTGTATCCAAGACATGATCAGCCAGGCCTGACTGACCATAGTTGTGGTTGCAGATGTATGACTTGTGTTCCTCCAGGCAGATGGTTGATAATCTGCCTGTCTGCCCAAAGTATGCCAGCTTACAGGAACAGGGTACTTTATAAACTTCAGGCACTGAGAGGGGGATGATCTTTTGTAGAACAGAGAAGGGTAGCAAGTTTATGGTAGGGCTTAAATGCTATGTGTAGGTTGTACTTTTTTAAAATCTTGGCTATTTTTTCGGATCTGCCACAGATGTATGGTGATGGCATTTCTAAACTCTTTCTGAAGAGAAGACTGGGGAATGGGGGAAGCACTGATTATTTTTTTAATACTGTGATCGCTGTAGCCATTAGAGAGGAAAGTGTTGTGTTTGTGGCCAAGCTCAGTTATAAGAGCGATTCCACTGGAACAAAGATTGTGGGCTCTCTTGGTTAGAGTTTTAATAATGCCATATTGTTGAGCAGGGTGGTGGGAGAGTTTATGAGTGTCTGTTCCTGTAAGCTGGCATACTTTGAACAGACAAGCAGATCAGCAACTAACTGCCTGGAGGAACACAAGTCTTACATCTGCAACCACGAATATAGTCAGTCAGGCCTGGCTGACCATGTCTTGGATACAACCCACAGAATCTCATGGAAAAAAGCCACTATCCTCCACAACAGCAAATTCAAAAAAGAGAGACTATTTTTAGAATCAGCAGCAGCTCTCAGAAATCAACCAAATCTTAATAAATACAGTTGCATTAAGCTTCCTAAGATTTGGGAAACACTTGTCATCAAAGGTTCCACCATGCATTCCAGGTGACCTGCAACTGCCCATATAGGGCGCTCCACCTGGACAGGACTTTAGTGTCACCCACGTGATTGGACTTAGTATTGTGTAGTATTTGTGTATATGTTACATTATTTTTTCTGTAATCCCTGAAGATGTTTCAGTGACTGAAACGAAATATAGGAAGTATTAAATTCTGTTTTAATCCTTTCCAAGTGCTGTATACACTTCATTAAGCCTCCAACATGATGTCTCCACAGCACTTCAGCTCTACACACGGACTATTACGAATATGACCATATTGCCACCAATTGCTGAGAGTGATCATAAGATCTTGACCTGGGAAGTGTCTAAATGTGTGGAATTTTCAATTAAGACAGGGTACATGTCGAATTACCGGGCTGGTAAGTACGACAAGTTTAGGAGATTGCTTGGATCAGTGCCATGGCATGTTAAACTGCAAGGGATGGATGTTGATAGCCCATGGGAAGTGGTTAAGGAGCATTTGAGGAAGGTAATGGTTGACGCATGCCTAGAGTCCGGAGAGTAAATCAAGAGGGAGTTAAATGGATAAATAACACCATTAATCTTGAGCTGCAAAAACAAAGTGGATGAAATTTAAGGAGAAAGATGACTTGCAGGCACTCGAAACGTACAAAGCATAGGCCAGAAGGGTAACTAGTGTGGTAAGAAAAGCAAAAGCAGATTATGAAAGGAAATGAGCAATGCAAGATAAAGGGAATCCCAAACAATTCTTTCTATATGCCGCAAGTAAAAGAAAAAATGTATATGGCAAAATGATTCTAAGAAATGTCGATGGCAGAGAGGTTACTGAATCAGCTCAAATAGTAGAATTACTAAGCGAACACTTTGCAAGAGTATATATCATCCAGGCTGCGATATTGCAGGAATGAGAGAAGGAATGGGTGATACAGGAATTGAAGTGAATGAAATGGAGGTAAATAGTATATTACAGAACCTTAATGTAAATACATCTGTGGGATTGGATGGTATACCGGCTCAAGTCTTACGTGAAGCGGCAAAGGAATTGTCAGTTCCCCTTCACCATATTGTTTAATTTAAGTCTCAGCTCTGGGTTAGTCCCGAGGGCGGTGGAAAGAGGGGTAGATAGTTCCATTGCATAAAGGAGGTTCCAAGACTGCTGTTGCAAATTACCGACCATCAGCATATCAGGAATCGTTGTGAAGGGTTTAAGAGATATTACTCAAGAGCAAAATATAGGAATGGATAGATGAAAATTGGCATGATCTACCCTTTGTGAGGGGTAGATCATGCCTCAGTAACTTGCTCACGTTTTATAATATTGTGACGGCTGAACTGGATAAGGGTAATGGATTTACAGTGATACTGCTGGACTTTGCTAAGGCCTTTGACAGGATACCACATGGAATTCTAATCAGTAAACTGCAGCACATGGGGATGGATATAGGGTTGGTGAGATGGATAGGAGGATTGATGGAGAGATATCAGAGAGCAGTTTATTCAGAAGTGGAGTCCAAAAGAAGACCTGTTACTAGACGTCTGCCACAGGGTTCTGTTCTTGGATCACTGCTATTTAATTTGTTCAATAATGACATAGGAAAGGATCTGAGAGGAACTGTTCATTTATTTGCTGATGATGCAAAGTTGGGTAGAGCAATAATGAATACACATGATGTCAAAATTTTGCAGGATGATTTGGATAGATTGGCAGTCTGGGCTAAGAAGAATGGATGTCAATTTAATGTAGCAAAGTGTAAGGTTATGCATTTTGGGGTGAAAAAATTAGCAGCAGTATATCACATTGGTGCTGTACTCAAGAAGGTTGACAAAGCCAGAGATTTGGATGTGTTGGTGAATAGGGAGTTAAAGTTTAGGGTGCACATAGCAAAAGTTGCTAAATCAGATCACTTGGTTACTGAAGAATACTTTGATGCGCAGATATGAGCAAGTTATTGTTCCTCTTTATCGAGTCTTGATGACACTATCTTGACTACTGTGCCCAGATCTGGCCCATTGGGTTTCTTCTTGATGGAGAGAAAGTAGGGAGAATCCAGAGGCGAGTGACCAAGATGATAGCTGGTCTATGGAATGAATCTTATGAGAACAGGTTGAAGATATGTGGGTCACAGAAATTAGTGGATAGGCAGAAAAAAATTAATTCAGAGGAAATTTTTCAGAACAGGTGTGGTGACGGGAGAAGTAGGGGGGCCATTCATGGAAACTGAGCAAGATTGTAGTTAGCAAGGGTATTAGAACTAGGTTTTTTACTTGGAGAGTGGTGAATGAGTGGAATAAGCTGCCAGAATTTGTTGTGGGTGCCATGACTGTAAATGAATTCAAAGGAAAGTATGATAGATGCTGTGCGAATGTCGAATAGTTGTTCTTGATATGTTTAGGGCCTCCCTCGATGAGTCTCAGTACTCCTTAGAGTTGCCCGTAAAAATAACAATAATAATAATAACTCGTGGCAAAGGTGGACTGACTTCATATCACTTGCCTTAACTGGTTTCGAACCCTGGGGTCTTTATTCCGGTCTCTTCAGTGGGAGCCAGACCCAGAGGTGATACCGAGGTTGAAGTAATGTAGAAGTAATATTTCCTTATACGAGTTGCTAAAATGTGTCACACCTTATCAAATTACTCTGGTTGCCACGAGTTGCCCCAGTCCTGAAGATACTTCAGACGCAAACTTTGTTTGCTTACACTTTGATAAAGGTTTAAACTAAATATATAATTTATAGTCTAACTAAGTGAAAAAGAACTTCCAAATAGCTCATATTCTGGCACATCTTGAATCAGTAAACTCTTTGCACGAAACTATGACCATCACGCTATTGCTCTTAGTTACTATCTGAAAACTGAAGAACTATGCGCTAATGGTACGTAGTTACGTTTTCAAGCATATTTAGAAGAATCTGAGAACCGAAATTTGATAAGCAGAAGGCTAAGAAAGACGATAAATACTTAAAAATGGAATGCAGGAATTTTACACACATTATTGTTATACATTATTATAGTTACCCTTGTGTGATGTCATTACCAACCCATTTAAATTACAACCTGTGAAATTCCATTCGGTATTGCATAATCATTACTATACCCATGCTCATTTTTTATCACAGGGATGGCTTGACACATGCTTGATTTCATCCTCCTTAATGTCTCTAGTTTCGCTTGGTTTACTAAGACATTTAACAGAATACCACATGGAAAACTATTACAAAAACTGGAGAGGATGGGAATGGATATGAAGCTAGCATTATGGGTAAAGGGATGGTGGTTGATGGACAGACGAGATAGTAGTATATGGCGGGATGGAGTCCAGGAAAATTCGGGTGACTAGTGGAGTACCTCAGGCTTTGGTACTAGGGCCAGTATTCTTTAATTTGTATATCAATGACATAAGGAAAGATTTAAGAGGGTATTCAGTTGTTTGCTGATGATGCAAAGCTGGGAAGAGCAATAGCTGATTAGGGTGATGTAGATATCCTGCAGGATGATTTAAATGAATTTTCACAAAGGATAGTTGTCAATTTAATGTTGCAAAATGTAATGCACTTCAGGTTGAAAAGGTTGCATACGTGTATCATATTGATAGTATTGGTTTGCAGGAAATTGATGAGGCTAGGGACTTGGAGTTATGGTGGACAAACAATTAAAATTCAGAAGGCATATTGCAAAAGTTGGTAAATTCGACTGTAAAACACACACTGTTTCAGACAGTAATGTGTTGGGTTAGAGTTGGGGACTGAGCGAAGGCAGCAGTTGTCTGCCTTGCCCTCTTCAGCCGATGCTGTTAAAAACCATTGATACTTTGGGTCAGTCCCTGGATAGGAAGCTAGCGCTCAACCTCCTCAAAAAACTGTTGAAGAAATTTGGAGTGGACAGGGTACCTAAACCTATATTCAGAGACAGAGGACTCCGCAGTCAGCGTCCTCTGTCGCTGAATGTGAGTGTGATTATGCATTATGTAAAACCAACAAATTTCCTATTCATGAGAAAAAAATGTGGACGATGGAATCAAAATTCAGCCTGCTACAATGGGTGATTACAGACACCTCATAAAAAACCATGCACGAGTTAGGCATTAAATATCATACTTTTTCGCTGAAGTCAGAGAAAAATCTAAAAGTTGTACTAAGGGGAGTAACAGAAAACATCTGCACAGATGAAATAACCGAAGACCTCTGCCTCCACGATCTCCCACCTGTCAAGGTCAGCTGAATGTTGCGGGCCGACAAGAGTCCAATGCCCTTAGTACTCATAGAGATACAAAATACCCACAAGAATATATACAACATAACAACGATCTGCAGTCTAAAAATCACAACTGAACCTTTAAGAAAAAGAGCCTCGTCGGACCAGTGCGACAAATGTCTGAAATAAGGACACGCACAGAAACTCTGCAGAGCAGATCAGAAATGCCTCAAATGTGGAGAAAACCACCCCACAGCAATCTGCTCAAAACCAAGGACTTCACCAGCCAAATGCGAAAACCACTTGGTCCCCACCTGGCAAACTACGGAGGCTGCAGTCACTACCATAAGAACAAAACAGACAACAAAAGGAAACAGATCTCCTCTCAACCCTGCCTACAGGCACCAGAGTTCATGGCACCCCACTTGCCTGACACCTAGCAAAAGACAACAAAACCCCAGCTTTCACAAATGGAAAATACCAACAGTCTGGAAAGCCACCGTCGAAGCAGGACATATGCTAAAGTAGCCTGCCCATCCGAAGAATCCAGCAGGAACAACCACTTCCAAAAATGACAACACTCATCACAGCCTCATTGGCAAACATGCTTCAAGACTTCAGTAAGTCAAACCCTTCATGAAACTCCACAAAAAGATTCCTAAAAGAAACTCAGACCATCTTTTGTTCATTATATTTGCTTGTTAATGAACAAAACTAGATTACTTCCAGACTCACTACAAATCGTCGCTTGGAACGCCAATGGCCTAAAAAACAAGACACTGGAGCTTCAAGAATTCTCTCACAGATACAACCGCGACATCATCTTAATCAACGAAACTCATCTAAGACTTGCAGACAATCCAAAACTGAGAGACTACACACTGTATAGAAATGACCAACTAGACTACAGAGGTGGTGGAACAGCCATATTCATTAGAAACTACATCAGGCACAATGGAATACCCCCCCAATCTCCAACCTAGAACTCACCGGTGTCGAAGTCCACACAAACTCAACTGGAAGACTTAAAATCTACACCGCCTACAACTCCCCTGCTTAGACCATACTATTTTCTGACTTGGATGCTGTCCTGGGCATAAATGAATCCATCATCGTCGCTGGGGACTTAAACTCCAAACATCCCTCCTGGAACAGCAGAACCACAAATAAAATGGACGTATCCTCTTCAGCTACACAGGATTAAACAACGTCGTCGTAACAGGACCCACCGAACCAACCCACCACAGCCGACATCTTAGACATCGCTATCCTACATAACATCAAATACCAGTACAGCCTTCAAGTACTGAACGAATTATCATCATATCACAACAACCCAAACCTACTTCACTTAGGGAACAAAGACCAGTCACCTCACCCCCAAAACCTCCATTGTCTGAGAGAAACTTAGGAAAGTGCTACCAGCACACATTGGTCTGGTTCCCCACATAAAAGCCAAGGAAGAAATAGACACGGCAATAGAGAACCTCACCAATCAAATCAATAAAGCCTTAACAGCAGCCACAGTATCCATGATTACCCACAAACTAAACCGTCTCCCAGAAGAAATCATGGACTTAATAAGGGAAAAAAAACAGACCAAGGAAAAGATACCTCAACAGACTAAACAAATCTGTCTGAGAAGCTCTCCAGAACCACAGGAATTAACAATAGGAAAGCAAGCTGAACTCGATCTCCACAGCAGATCATTGCATATGGAAATTCCTAAACAACCTCAGGAACAAGCGCAAATCCCTCCCCCCTCTCCAAGCAGAACAGCACCTAGCATACACAGATGCTGACAAAGCTGAAGCCATAGCAAGAAACCTGGAGAAACAATGCAGTCCTGCATATGAGAACCTAAACATCAATCATGTATACAAGATCCATCATAAATTACGGCTCATGGTGAATCGTACCGATGACAATCCAAGCCCTATAATGCCTACCTCACCTACTGAAATAGTCGGCATCATCAACCACCACAAGAACAAAAAAGCCCCAGGTTCCGACGGCATCACTAACAAAGTCATCAAGGCACTACCACACAAAGCCATAGCGCGTCTGACAAACATCATAAACTCCATCCTCAAATGGCAGTACTTCTCCTGGTCATGGAAAATAGATGACATCATCCCAATTCACAAACCAGGCAAAGACCCACAAATAAAAATGGCTGTATCCACGACGCCATAAGAGAACCCACCGGACCAATCCACCACAGCCCAACTGGCACAGCCGACATCCTAGACCTACCAGAAAATTACCATCCCATCAGCCTACTATCCAACTTAGGAAAAATAGCAGAGAAAATCATCCTCATCAGACTGCAAGATCATGTCTACCAACTAAATATAATTTCACAAGAACAATTTGGTTTCCATCAAAAAAACCATTACACCACCCTACAGATCCATAGACTGGTAGAATACATCACCACAGGATTAAACTGGAATCAGCACACCAGAGCTGTCTTTCTAGACATCTCCAAGGCCTTCAATAAGATCTGGCACCAAGGCTTCCTCTACAAACTTATCATCTCAAACCTTAAACTAAACTTGATACATCTAATTAAATCATACCTTACAAACAGGAAGATGCAAGTGAAAACAAATGAAACAGTCTCAAACCTGGCTGGAGTTCTTCAAGGATCACTGCTAGCCCAGATCCTGTTCAACATCTAAATGGCAGACATCCCTCAAAATCCTTTCACATCCACCATCGCCCTTTGCAGATGACACGGCTATACTAGCCAGATCCCGCCAACCACATCTCGTAACAAAAACTACAAGACACCATCCTGAATCTAGAAAAATGGTTTAAAGACTGGCGACTACAAGTAAACCCCTAGAAAAGAACATCGATACTCTTCACAAGAAGACGAGCATCCCCCAAAGGAGACATCACCCTGTTCAACTCAAAAATTCCCTGGAAAACTGAAACTAAATACCTCGGAATACTCCTCGACAAACGATTATGCTTCAACAGTCACATCAAGAGCACATGCACCAAAGCTTCAAAAGTTATCACCCAGCTGTACGCCTTTATCAACAGACACAGCAAACTAAACACAAGAAACAAAATTCTATTCTACAAGACAGTGATCTGTCCCACAATTATATACGCCTCCCCAGCCTGCAGCCATACCTCCAAGACAAACATGCTCAAGCTACAAAGACAACAGAACAAGTGCCAGCGAAATTCCCTGGAAAACTGAAACTAAATACCTCGGAATACTCCTCGATAAACGATTATGCTTCAACAGCCACATCAAGAGCACATGCACCAAAGCTTCAAAAGTTATCGCCCAGCTGTACGCCTTTATCGACAGACACAGGAAACTAAACACAAGAAACAAAATTATACTCTACAAGACAGTGATCCGTCCCACAATTATATACGCCTCCCCAGCCTGCAGCCATACCTCCAAGACAAACATGCTCAAGCTACAAATACTACAGAACAAGTGCCTGCGAATGATCCTGGACCCCGTGGATCATCAGGAACGCCTAGATCCATCGGGACATAAATATCCCCCTACATCTCTCCACTACTACGCTCCCTAGCAGAAAAATTCTTTATAAAGACATCTACGCATCCCAACCAACTAATACAACAAGCCGGAAACTATGACGGTAATGACCACTGGAAACATAAAAGACCAAAAGCCATCCTAACACTCAACGACGTGTAACCACTTCTGCCCACTCAGGGCGAGCTAAAATAGCTCACAAATCTCTCCCATCACTGCTCCAGAAACAGACAACAGGGAATATAAAAACTGTCAAGTTTCGCCCTCTGCGCCATATATGTCCTGCGTCCTGCATCCTGTCTGAATGCTTTCTAGTTATGGTCAGTCAAATACGAATACAAAAAAGCTGGCCAATGTCAATGTGAACATCAATGATCACATGCATGGTAACAAGTAATTTCAATAATCTGAACCAGCATAATATCTTATTTGTTGTCGATATGTTAATATTTTTTATTTGGAAGTTTGCTTGATTTTATTATTTTTTTTCCCACCTAAAGAAGTTCTAAAAATATATAGAGTGTGCATGCGTTATGTTTTATAATCGAGGAAGAAAGCAATAAAGCCATTCTAATAATTATAGTATAATCTGAGAGCAGCCAAGAAATACAAGGAAAATAAGAATACAATTATTACTGTATTATTATTACAATAAAACGATAATAATTACAATAATAAAAACAATATATTGTGTTTGAAAAAAACATTTGATAAGGTTAAAATTGGTATATTAATATAACACATTAAAAGAAAGACAGATACCAAATAATATTCTGAAAGCTATCATATATTATAAGTATATATGAAAATGATCAAATACAAATAAGATTATGAAATTATAAACTATTATGTACGGGAGAGATTAACCAAGGAGTCAGACAGGGATGCCCCTTTCAGCAACACTTTTTAATATTTATCTAAATAGAATAATAATAAAATGGAATAAAAATTTCCATCAAGGTATTAAACTTTCGCCTACTGTGAACTTAAACACTCCCCTTTTTGCCGACGACCAAATAATAATTACAAATTCTGAAGATAACTTATAGAAAGATATTTTAAATTTAAATGAAATAGCCAAAGATTATGGTATGATAATATCAACAGAAAAATCAAAAACTATGGCCTTTAAAGGACAAGATCCAGCAAAAACTAAAATAGTAATAGATAACAAGATCTTAGAACATTCGAATTCATTTAACTACCTAGGATATACGATCACATATGAAAATGAAAAAGATATAAACGTAAAAATCATAAAATATTTAAAAATAACAGGTATAATTAACCCTATATTTAAACCTAACCTAGTTCAAGAACAAACCAGACTAAAAGTATACAATACTTTTAGTCTTGTTTTCTTACCTGGTTAACTTCCAGTCTTATTGTATGGAAGCGAAATCTGGACAATAAAACAAAAATACAAACAAAGATTAATAACAGCTGAAATGAAGTTTATGAGAAAAACTGCAAAGTATACTCTATTTGATCACAAAAGAAATGAAGAAATTACGAAAGAATTAAACCAGGAATCAGTAATAGAAAAAAAATTAAAAATATAAACATAAATGGATGGAACACGTTCAAAGAATGAAAACAGAAAGATTACCAAAACAAGCCTTTAAGTACAAACCATTAGGAAAAAGAAAACCAGGACGTCCTCCTAAAAGATTCAACGATGACGTCTAAGGCGAACAAGCCACGCTAGGCCTAAATCCTTGATATGCATGATGATGATGATATAATTATTTTTGTTTGAATTTGAATCCAGTGCTTGCCAAATACCGAACAGCATGCATATTCCTATATTCCACTCATCTCGTGGATATCTTATATTCAGAAACACTGTTATGAATATTGATGGGGCGAGTGACTTGGGGGTGTTATGGATACAGTGTTGAAGTTCAGAAGGCATATTGCTAAGGTGTCCAAGATAGCTCATTGGATAACTTGGTTACTGAAGAACACACTAACATGCAGAGATATTTATTATTCCTCTTTATAAAGCGGTGATATATCTACATCTGGATTACTGTGTCTGGTCGCCTTGATTCCTTGGAGATGAGGAAGTGGTAGAAATGATTCAAAGGCGAGTGACCAAATTGGTGAGTGGCTTAAGGAATGCTCCCTACATTGATAGATTGAGAGTTTGTGGATTACAGAGGTTGGCTGATAGGTAAAAAAAGTGGGTGAATATGAGAGAAACATTTAAATTACTTAAGGATTTTATAGGACTGATGCAGGGGAAATATTTCACCAATGGGATAATGGCTAAAGACCAAGAGATGATCCCTGGAAATAAAGTCAAGAGTGTGAGGACTAAATTTTTCGTTTGGAGAGTGGTGAATGAATGGAACGCATTGCCTGACTCAGTTGTGAGTGTTTCGTCTGTCAATGAGTTCAAGAAGAGGTATGATAGATATTGTGTGGATAGTTTGGGTGTCTCGCGATGAGTCTACTGACTCCATGGAGGTGTCCGTATAATAATAAAAATAATCTGGCAATGCAAATTCTAAAACATAACTTTTTTTTAGCAAACTAAATATTAAACTAAATAATATCATGCAAACTATTGTAACTTAGTAATGCGTAGTCTATGTCATGGTTTCCCAAACTGTATTCCGCGAAACACTAGTGTTCCACGGAAGGTGAATAAGTGTTCCGCGAGAAGTTCTCCTGAAATTTGTCATTTTAGTTTTCTAAGCATTTTTTACGAAGAGATTAATATTCGTGAATATGTCGAAAAGCTCATACCCAGAACGCCTAATAACATCTGTGCATCGCTAATTTTCATATATCGAAACCTTTCAACATTTGGGAAAGGGAATACTGCTGTTTATGACCGGTCATAAAAATTGCCTGCAAGCGGATTATAACAATGGGCGGCATATCCTCTGTTCTCTAAACTGAAGGAAATGACATCTGTGTAGCAAATGTCAGTGACCAATCAGCAAGAGAGTATAAAGAAAATTTTCCCACTAAATTGAAGATCAAGGTAGTCTGTATCCGGTTCTCAAATCTAGTAATACTGAATACTTTCTTCGCAAGTTCGTATTGTAGGGTAAAGGTTTCGAAACCGTAGTGCCGTGATTTTTTAAAAGTAATAGACGCGCAGATTTAAATTTTAATATGAATAAGAGACAAGGGACTTTGTTTAATTTTGGTGTTAAGAAACCTCTTATTGAAGGTGTTTGTGACGCAACAGATAGTGATTCATCCACCTCCAGCCTACAAAGCGATCTCCAGGATGTACAAAAGGAGGGGAAAACTATCAGCGCACAGGAGAAAAAGTCTGCATTCACTCGTAAGTACTTATATAATGTTATAAATTTTTGGTGATCAGAATGGGATATGTCAATGAAAATCAGCACAAATAAATTTAATGATGTTTATGTTTAATTGATGTTTAATTAATTAATAATTATTGATCAATTATTAATTAATAATAAAAACCAGCTAAATTAACAATTAATTATTAATTAATACATTACTAAATAATCAAGTTGTTCCGTGAAAATTTCAGGATATTTGAAGTGTTCTGTCGTGAAAAAAGTTTGGAAAACGCTGGTCTAAGTAGATTTACTTAGACCAGCGTTTAGAACATATATTATAAAGTTAAAATTCTCACTATTATTTAAGGACTTAATATAAGTTTCATTAACTCACCTAGTTCATTTTTGTAAATTTTTTGGAATTATTCTGATCTCCTTTACACTAATTCTTTTCCTTAGGTAAATCTCTTATTCTCATTCGGAAACATAAACAATAATAATAAAATATTACATTTAGCAAATATCGGAGTACTGTATTTTAATAAGTTAGAGTAAAATACCAGTATATTTAATTATAGGAAAATAAACTATGATTGTGTACAATACGATCAATCTCATCAAGTAATAAAAAAATAAGTAAATAAACTACCATAATTCAGGACGAATCATTGCTGATTATAATATACGAGTATATATGCCAGCAGTACACTTCAGAGCATAAGAATAACACAACTGCTTAAACGAGAAAAATAAAATATTATACTTACATCTGTTTCCTGAAAAATAAGAAAAACTGCATTATTTCAGATATAATTAATTTGTGTTGTTTTCAGTAAGAATGACTATGATTGAAAAAATCAGAAAAAAATGATTAGAATTATTAATTGGAAAAATTAATTAGCTCCATCTGTCGGCGTTGCTTAAAATATTATATGATGAGCGACATTATACATTTCCACTCCTTGGACAACACTAATTAAACAGACCGCCCTTATATTCATTTGAACACCACGCTTTGCACTCATAGAACACTCACAACCATACGTAATTGGAACATAAAAGAGACGAATGCACAAGACAAGTCACATGACGTCACAAAGTCACAAATAACAAAATTGACCATTTGCAAAAAAAAAAAAAAAAAAAAAAAAAAAAAAAAAAAAAAAAAACACCTACCTTTTCTTCCTGCTTCGGCATCCATTTGACTAACAACAATTATTTAATCATTTATAACAATAAAACGTTTCAAATTATTTTCTTAATTATTAATATGAATAATAAAATCTGAGCATGATAATTATTTTAAAAAAGGATAAATTTAACATGAATTTTAAATTTAACTTCTACAGATATGCATATTACAATAGATTTCATACAGTTAATAGAAGAAAATCAACCACGTTTGTTATATTCATTATTATTAAGTGAAAGAGCTACTGATAGCATAAAACATACATTAAAATAGATAAATAAATAAATAGAACTCGTGTTTAAAATATAAATCTTTCAAACAGTTTTTTTTTGTTTGTTTGTTCAGTTTTTCTCGAACAAATGGCTTAAAATATGCATTACATTAATTTTTTACATACCTGAGCAAATGAATCCTCTTGTTTCAGAGCATTTAGTAGCTTTCAACCTGAGTTCGTTTTCTAGATGTGGAAAAACGACTGCGCATTTTCCTTCACTATCGTCTGGTTCTTTTCCACCAATCCAGAGATTAGAAGGTACGTCATGTTCATTCTCAAATTTCCATTTACCATTTTTCTTTTGGGCCCCAACAAATAATCCACCTCCGTTCTCTGCTGCAAACACAACTTTTAACACATCATTCCTATGTTCATCTTTATACACTTCTGCGAGACGTGTGGGACCGTTTAACTTTTCGCAGTATTTTTTGGCCTCCATGGCTTTTTTCTTTTCTTTTGTTAATGCTTGAAGGCAGAAACGATCAAATTTGTAGAACTGCTGAGCTTCTGGGCAGTCATCTGGTTAAAAAAAACATGCTTGGAATATAGCGTTTAAGATAGTCACGAGAATTAAAATTGATTCATACTTAATTTATATTAAATAAAAAAAGAAGACAAATATTTTTCTAGTTTTTTTCTGATTGTCAGATTATTATTATTATTATTATTATTATTATTATTATTATTATTATTATTATTATTATTATTATTATTATTATTATTATTATTATTATTATTATTATTATTATATCAATCCCGCACAATAGTGCAGTTGTAAGAAGAAGCCATATTGTATAAAGTAAAGGGTAGCAGGAAACTAAACAAGTACTTCACCGATTCTGTAGATTTAGACGGCGAATTGCTTGGACAACTTTGCTTCAACTATGATGTAGAATATAAGGAGAGAAACACAGGAAATGAAAACGAATTTTTAGAGTTACTAAAAGATAATTATTGCCCATTTGTTCAAGTTGGTGAGAAACGTAATTTAGTTTCTGACTTTGAAGATTCAGTTTAAAAAGATAATATGTAAAAAGGACAGCTTAAGTAGTATCTGGCATGAAAAACATGATAAAGAATTGAGTAGTGCATAGGAAATAGGCAGAAGAAATCTAAAGGAAGTAACATGGGTTAACATATAGCCCATGTTCCCTCCTACAGATTCTTTTGTTTATATGGTATGAACATGCACATATAAAATGTTCATATTTATATTCTATAAACATGCCCATTTCATGTGTATGTAATCGTGCTTGTTCTAAGCGTTACATTATAAGTTAAGAGTTTGAATACAGTGGAAGATCTAAATGACAAACCAACAATTGAATTGGATAAGGTAAATGGATCCAGAATACCACACATGGGCAATTGTTATATAAATTGGAAATTTTCACTTTATATAAATTATTATATAAACTGAAAAGCTCTTCTAAAGTTTCTTTGTCTCCTAGACGGAGTTCAAATCCAGGTTTTTCCAACCAAATGGTGAAACTGGTGTCCAGGATCTAAAGGGGATGTAAATGCGGAGCATTGGTCTTGTAGAATATCTGATATGAGAATCAGCTTTAATGAATATGGGTATCAACATTTAATGACCAGAAGAAAAAGAGCGAATACGAGAAAAATATACAAATTGATAAAGGATTTTATAATATCAATGTAGGAGAGATTTTGCAGTATATGGCAGAGGGGAAGAGAACTGGATCATTCCTGGAAGCTAAGAGTGAGGTCTAGGTTTTTCTCATCACTTGGTGGTGATTGAATAGTATGGACTGGCCAAGGAGTAATCATCCCTTTTTCAGTGAATTAGTTCAAAGAGATGTATTATAGGCTGTGTTGGTCCCACAGTGCATTCTTAGACTGCGCGAAGGTGTCATATCAGTAATAATAATAATAATAATAATAATAATAATAATAATAATAATAATAATAATAATAATAATAATTGGCCTTTCTTTGGAAGGCATTTCTGATTTCTTCCTCGAAGCTTTGCAGAGCTTATCTGAGGAAGATAATAGATGGCGGTGGTTTCGTGGTTATGTTTCTATACTGGTCGCAAGCCAGGTGTTGATTTTACTTTTTGTTGGTACGTGCTTGGAAGACTTCAATTGTTATTACACAGTTTAACTTTTTGTAAGTAGGGTTGAATTTGGAGATGGTGTGTTTGTTTCTGTCCTTGTAGTGGTGTTTTTTGAGAGGGGTTTGTCATAGGTTTTTTGTGTGTGCGTGTGCGTGTATGCGCGCGCGCGAGCGTGTGTGTGTGTGTGTGTGTGTGTGTGTGTGTGTGTGTGTGTGTGTGTGTGTGTGTGTGTGTGTGTGTGTGTGTGTGTGTGTGTGTGTGTGTGTGTGTGTGTGTGTGTGTGTGTGTGTGTGTGTGAAGAATAGAGAGAGAGAGAAACAGGAATTTCTCTAATTTTTATTCTCGCTATAATATTTATATAGCGCCTGTTTCAGCTCTCTGTATGTTCTTAGGTTTCTGTCGTCGAACAGGTTTGTTTATCATGTCAGGTACGTAGAAGTTTCGGGTGGATTTTCCGTAGTGATTGTCGTACTTATATGTTATGTAGTTTGTTGACTGTAGTCTTGTATCTGATATATTGTTCTTGTTACTCTATAAGTTGGGCTGTAGTAATGTTTTAACATGACTGTGTAGTGGCATAAGTGTTTCACCTTAAATATTTTGTGTTCTGTCTGTGCTGCCTGCATAAGAGTGGGTTGTTCCCAGAATATCAGTTTTACCATTTTATCTTGCAACCATTATAATGTGTTAAGTCTGTAGTCTTGTTCGACCACGATCGGGCGTCACGCCCCAGGCAGGCTGGATATACAACTGGCGACGCGTCGAGCGCCACCGGCCACCTTCCGTAGCCCGCCCTCATGGCTGACAAATTCCCCTCCGAAAAGAGGGAAAACCCAACCGGTTGCGGCGTCCTGTTCGATCATTTTTTTAAAAAAATTAACATTAAAAAAAAAAAAAATTAACATTTTATTATTTCTCATTTGTAATAATAACAATTCATAATAGCAATAATAACAATTATTATTTCTCATTCATTTATATATATATATATATATATATTTTTTTTTTTTTTTAATTTTTAAAGTTTGAGAAAGAGTGATTATTCATACAAATTTCTGCATCTGCTTATAAGGATTACTTATAGATGAGTGAGGCAAGTTAATCCCACCTACTTCGAATAATAATAATAATAATAATAATAATAATAATAATAATAATAATAATAATAATAATAAACGCATTATTTTTATACTTACTTTCGTAATATTCACATATCATGAAGTGTTCGTCGAAACAATTTTCGAAAGAAGCACGAAAATTAGATTCTCTTTCAAGTCTTACACAATGTGGTTTATCTCTCCATATGGAATTTTTAGAGTTTTCATCTTTATTTTCCAATATAGTAACTTCATTATCGCTAATTGACTTATTGTTTACTTTCCAATTACCATCATTCTTCCATAACGCAATCCAGTAGTCCTCTTTGTGTCCCCTTCCGTTTGATAACAAGGTTTCACAGACAGGTTTCAGTAAATCATCGTCGAGAGAAAGCAACTGTCGTCCATCTTCCCTACATTTGTGTTGAGCATCTTGAAACGTTTCCTTTTCTTTTCTAATTTCGAATCCTTCCTGATGGTTGTCTTTTTCTTCCTCGTTGCCTTCACTTTTACCATGTTTCTTTCTATTAAAAGGTCTTCTATACTCGGCTAAAAACAACAACAAAAATAAAAGGAAAAAAAAAATTTCTTGATGTAGTGAAAATAAAAGATCACATTCATTATGTAAAATAAAAGAAAAGCATGCGAAATAAAAATTACTGCTTTAATAATTGTGCACGATTAACTCACCGAATATTGCAGAATAATAATACGTTTTAACCACCTTACCGGCCATTATGGATCAAATACGCATCCTCATAGGCTTCGTATCCATCATATATTTCAATGTAATATCAATGGTGTTACAATTTTAATATGCACTTCGCATCCATGATAACCTTGACGTCTATAGACGTCTTGGCCGGTAGAACAGTCAACAGAATTCAAATGATAAACTCAATAAAATACAAAGACTTTGCATCTGTTGCTTTAAATAATTAGTTTTCTGAAGCTCCACAGATGCGGCTTCTGTGGAGCTTCAGATTCATAACAAACGTTCACTATCATTCTCTGAGAATTTCCATTTTCTTTCTATTGTCTGAAAAAAAGAAAGGAAAAAAAAACTTTGAAGCATATAAGTACAGAAAGTGTATTAAAAATGTATACGGAAATATTCCGATTTCAAATTTACAGGTCATCTTTAGTATACAGTAAAAAAAAAAAAAAATCAGCTAACGCCTTTTATTCTCTTATAGAGAGTAGGCGAGACCTTTATACCCTATGTAGCTTTTGGAGACTGAGTGGGCAGTTCAATCTCCACCGGTAGCCAATCATTAAACTCATAAAATATTATATGATATCAAATTAATTATTTACCGGTATTAAGAATAACACTTTGCCAAGTTTTTGTTTTTTTGAATTTTTGATATTTTTCTTTCAATAATCTCTCCAAATTTTAATTGCAGCTTAAATCTCTCGGGGGGATCCTGTAACCCTTAGAGAGCGCATCCCCTGTGTCTCGGATAGGGGAGCCCACCATGTAGGTATGTGTATGTGTGTGTGTGTGTGTGTGTGTGTGTGTATATATATATGGTAGGGTGGTCCGAATATACTGAATAAGGACTCGTGGACCAACAGGGCCATAAGGGGCAATCATCTTGATTGTAATGGAAGTGGTACTCCCATGGACCCCTAGCTGGATCTATCCTCTTCTTCTTCTACTTTGAGAAAGATTCACTCACTTTAATCTTTCCTATAAGGCTTTATCAGCCAACTCTTCTTATTTTATGACCTTTATGCTATTAGAGTACCGAGGGACATGGGGTCTTCCCATTTCTGGCCTTACAACTATGTCCCCCCCCTCTATAAACCTTTACTACTTTACTATAATTCTACTCTATTTCACTATAATCAACTCTTTCCCCTTCAATATACTCTATTCCTCCTATGGGTTTAAATTTGGAAGAAGGCTAGTTCAGGCTTAAGGTAGCAGCCCTATCACTGAACTATTCCATCGTCAGGCTAGTCACCTGACATGGAGAACATAATTCTACTTGTAAGCTGACAGAAAAAGGTAATCGGATTGAATCTATGGAAAACGACCCTGGAATGGAAATGACCCTAAAACGAAAATGGAAACGACAAAATATAATACATATAGTAAACTGGAATGTAAGAGGAATAGCATATAAAGAAATAGAATTAGACCAAATATTAAATGAAAGAAATTTTAAAATAACAGTAATCACTGAAACAAAAATGAAATTAAAAGGAACCATGTGAACGGAAATTTTTAATGTGATATACAGTGGAGTTGACAGAGACCAAAGAGCACAAGCAGGAGTCATGATTTGGATTCATAACTCCCTTTCAAAACAGTTAAAACATTATAAATTATGGAATGAAAGAATAATAGAAGCTAGAATAAAAATAGATAGAGGTTATTTAACAATAATTGGTTTATATGCCGCAGAAGAAGGAAGAGAACAGGATAATACTGAATTTTATAATCAGCTACAAAATACATATAATAAAATAAATAAAAATGATTATGTACTTTTAGCAGGAGACTTAAATGCAAGAATTAGAAACACGAAAATTAATAATAATATAGGAATATATGGAGAGCATACTCTAAACAGGAATGGTAAAAAATTAATTGACTTTGTAGTTTATAATAACCTAAAAATAATGACTTCTTTCTATAAACATAATGACATACATAAATATACTTGGGCAGCAAGAGGACGGAAATATTAGATTATTTTATTTTAAATGAAAAGACATAAAAGTTTTCGTTAGATGTTAGAGTTCAAAGAGGATATGAAATAAGCAGTGACCACTTCCTCGTTAAAATAAAATTAAGATTACCACCTAAATGGCTACATGTAACAAGAACAAAAAGAAAATTTGAAACATTTGTTTATAAAACTAGACTATTGAATGACACAAATGTACAATGGCTATATGAACAAAGAATTAACCAATATCTAGACAAAATAAAACAAAATGAAGAAATAGAAATAGAATGACTTAATATAAAAACGATACTAAATGCAGCAGCAAATGAAAGCTTAGGAAAGACCAAAAAATTCAATAAAAGGAAAAAACTGAAGATATGGGGCGATACAATCAAAGAAATAATCAAAAAGAAAAAAGAAGCCTATCACAAATGGTTAAGCAGTAAAAGATTAGAAGATGAAAAGAATATAAAAGAATAAGAGCCATAGCTAAAAGAGAAGTCAGAAAAAGACATAGAGAATCATAGAACAAATTGTTTCTAATTTAGAACATGATTTATATAAAATAAGACCCAATACATATAAGATTTTGAAACACTTAAATGCAGATACTAAAGAAAACATAAAATTAAACACCGAATTGAAATTAGAAGAGTTCCTAAATTTCTACACAGAATTGTGGACAGATAAATATTTAAAAAAAGACAACTGGCAAACAATTAATGAAAATGAAAAGGAAATAACTAAAGAAGAATTAGAAATCAGCCTGAAAGAAACAAGAAAGGGAAAATCACCAGGAGAAGATAAGCAAGGTTCAGAACTATATAAATATCCAGGAACAAGATTCAAATAAGACTCCTGTTATTTTTAAATAAAATTTATTCAGCTGGTAACCCCTCAATAGAATGGAAAAAAGCAATGGTGATTCCTATCTTTATAAAAGGTAGTAGAGATGACCCTAAAAACTATAAAGGTATCAGTACACTAAATTCCTGTTACAAAATATATAGCAGAATCTTAAATAGCAAACTAATGAAATATTCCGAAAACTTTATTTTAGATTAGGCGTGCCCCTGTTTAAATGTCATTGGCTATTTACTCACGGATTCTTAGGGAATTGTAGATGTAAATTTACCAAAAAGTATATGTAACATAAGGAAGAGAAATTTACACATACCTTTTTCTGGGTGTTGCGGCTTTTCCTCTTTCTGCGATGTCCGAAAACGTGGAGGGGGGGTAGGCAATTTGGGAGAATTAAATTAGATAAACCCGTTTTTTTTCCCCAGTAATATATATATAAACATATATATTATATTACTATATTATATAGGGTGGGGGAAAGGTGAAAGGGTTGATTTTTTTTTATATAGGGAAGGGGGGAAAGGGGAAAGGGTGCGGTCCTTCAACTCTCATAAAGACCTGATGGTGGTACACAGGTTCCACCATCAGGTCTTTATGGGCAAGACTACAAGAACACTTACGTGATTGTAACATCCCTATTCCAGAACATTTAAACAATAAAAAACGTAACATCAAAAAGAAAAATCGAATACAAAGCACAGGAAAAACGGAAATAGCTGTTCATGCCCTTGAACAAAAACATACCCCGCAGATCGACAAGGCCATCATAGTAGACAGACAAGACAATGAAACAATGCTAAGAATATCGGAAACAATAGCCATAAAATGTGACGCGAACTCTATCAACGTACACAGGCCCTACATAATCTCCGAGGTTTGGAAGCTTCACAACATAAAATTGAAGTCACAACCCCGACCAATAGGCAATAACACAAGCACTTCAAAAACAGAAGCACCTACCCGACCTGACATAGCATCCACTTTCCCAATGTGTTCAGATGACGACCGAGAATAGTCGAAACGGACCGCACCCCGTCAACCCCCTTTACCCCTTCCCCCTCCCTATATATATATATATAAAAAAATCAACTCTTTCACCTTCCCCCCACCCTATATAATATAGTAATATAATATATATGTTTATATATATATATTACTGGAAAAAAAAACCCGGGTTTTTCTACTTTAATTCTCCCAAATTGCCTCCCCCCCCTTATGCTACATATACTTTTTGGTAAATTTACATCTACAATGCCCTAAGAATCCGTGAGTAAAAAGCCAATGACATTTAAACAAGGGCACTCCTTAACTGAAGCAGGCAAAATAGCCGTAATTATAATAGTTTATTAAGAGAAGTAACATGAGAGTTTTCCCAGAAATACTATACATACTTTATTTTAGAAGTACAGAATGGATTTAGAAAAGGACGATCATGTATAGACCCGGCCTTTTGCCTAAAATTAATAATAGAGAAAAGAAGAGAATACAATTTAGAAACACATATTGCATTTATTGACTTTGAAAAAGCATTTGACAAAGTTAAAAGAAACATATTATTTAACATATTAAAAGAAAGACAAATACCAAATAATATCCTAAAAGCTATCAAAAGTATATAAGAAAATAATCAAATACAAATAACATTAAATCACGAGCTATCATATACGAGAGAGATAAACCAAGGGGTCCGACAGGGATGTCCCCTCTCAGCAACTCTTTTTAATATCTACTTAAATGAAATAATAATAAAATGGAATATAAATTTACATCAAGGAATTAAACTTTCTCCTACAGTAAACTTAAACACTCTCCTCTTTGCCGACAACCAAATAATAATTACAAATTCTGAAGATAACTTACAGAAAGCTATTTTAGATATAAATGAGATATCCAAAGATTATGGTATGATAATATCAACAGAAAAATCAAAAACTATTGCCTTTAAAGGACAAGAACTAAAATAGTAATAGATAACAAGATCTTAGAACAGGTGAATTCATTTAACTACCTAGGATGTACGATCACATATGAAAATGTAAAAGATATAAACGTAAAAATTGCAAAAGATTTAAAAATATCAGGTGTAATTAATTCTATATTTAAACCAAACCTAGTTCAAAAACAAACCAGACTAAAAGTATATAGTACATTGGCCCTACCAGTCTTCTTTTATGGAAGTGAAATCTGGACAATAAAACCAAAAGACAAACAAAGATTAAGAACAGCAGAAATGAAGTTTATGAGAAAAACTGCAAAGTATACTGTATTTGATCACTAAAGAAACGAAGAAATTATGAAAGAATTAAACCAAGAATCAGTAATAGAAAAAATTGAAAAATATAAACATAAATGGATGGAACACGTTCAAAGAATGAAAACAGAAAGATTACCAAAGCAAACCTTAAAGTACAAGCCATTAGGAAAAAGAAAACCAGGACGTCCTCTTAAAAGATTCAACGATGTCTTCTAATGTCGGAACAGGCCACTCTAGGCTTAAATCCTTGATACGCATGATGATGATGATGATGATGATGATATTTTTTAAAAGAAATCATCATCTAATGATCATAAATGCACCTTAGATGATCATAAATCATTTAAGGCGCAATGTTAAACAATCAACTGCTATTATATCTATCCATTGTCGCATGGTTGGCGTTTCATTCATATCCATCGTTCAAATGGTTAGGACACTATCATGTTATGTAAATTTATCACTAGAGGACACAACGAGCGCACACGTCAGCTTGATTCGACAAAAGAAGAGGTAGTTTTGCATTCAAGTGTGTTTGCTATATTTTTCCACTCGTTAAACTTGTTATAAGAAGCTTAACGAGTAGAAGTTTTTGTTTAATTTGTTTATTAATATTTTTAAATTTTATTTGATATCCCAAATATACTAAAAAAAAAAAAAAGAACATTAAAAAGAAAACTGCAGCATAACAGTTCTGCAGTTCTCTTAATGAATAAATAAAATAAAATAAAATGGAATGATCCAAACTCTGCTCATAGGACACACACACTATCTGCTTAAACAATAATGACCTACCACAGGAACTGAGCTCCACAAAAAAATTTCGTAGCAGAATGGTTTCAACCCAAAGAAAAATCCAGCATCTCAGAGATACGTAAAAGCCTATCTTTACAAGCTCTAACTTTAAATTTAGAGTTCTAAGATTCCAACATTATTGGCATCTCAGAACCAATATCAAGAATCCTCAATATATAAATATACGCTATCGTATCCATATCTACCTCTTATCATGTCAAGAAACTGTCTTCCTTATTACCTTCCACCAAGGATAAACCTTCTCCACTATCCTTTTCAGTGACTGCAGTCTCACATACTTCAGATAAACGGAGTTTATTTATTTTTTCCTATAAAGAAGCTTCCAGATAACATGCTGACAATGTTATTCTTTCATGTCTTCACTTTTCATATGATTCCCATTGATACCATCTATTCGCTCCCCCAATTTTCTCATAACTCCTATACCCTTTACAAGTCGTACTATTGTGGTCTTGCACTGATCAGCTAGGAGAAGACACGGACCATTGAATCGTTTAGTTGAAGCTCGTGTTAAGAAGTTACGGAGTTGTCATTTTGAATCAAAGTGCGTATTCAAATCGCTGTCACAACCCCGATCTTAAATCGTAATGATTATATTTCTTTACCAACACTTTGGAAAGTATTACCCTTAATAAATATAAATAATGATCTTTATCAACTTCATATCAATTGTATATACCATTTCTAGAACGTGGCTTGTATCGCACATGTGACATCGATTGTTGTTAATTTACCTTTTGAACTGTTATTTATACTAAAGATGACTACATTTCAGGAAAAGGAATTCGAAATATTTGTATAATCGTCATCATCGTCGTCAAATTCCTGATATATATCAGGAATTTCTGTACACAGCAAGTGGTGTACAGGATACTATATAGTACGAAATTGTTAAGTTTACATTATTGCTAACTTCCTCTTAATAATTTTCTTCCAAATTATTCTGTTGTCTTTCGGGTAAACGATATTGCCAATGTAAGGTTTCAATCTCTTAGACATTTCTAACTGCATCAATCCTCTTAAATCTTGATATATTGCTGGGTTTTGTCATGTCATCTTGACATCAAACACCGCTTTCTCTAACCTTTCCTCTCCCATTCTTGTTAAGTAACTATACTACTTAGATTAGCCTTGCTCACACATTCTTGAATGCTGAACAATGTTATTCTTTCATGTCTTCACTTTTCATATGATTCCAATTGATAGCATATGTTCGCTCCCCCAATGTTCTTATAACTAAACAATACACCTGTGGTCTCTAGTCTTTGATCAACTCTTTCATTTTTAACTAAGCTTTCAGATCCGTGAGTTAAAATTGGGTGAGCTCTGTATTGCATACAGCTAGTTTAGTGTTTTAACTAATTTCATTATTGTTCTATATAAATGTATTCATTTGACTCCCAACCTTACCATCTTTGTATCTTCTGTTGTTTATTTCCATTAATTTGCTATCTTCACTAAAACTGTGCCTGAATAACCAAAATATTTGACTATATAGCTGCAATGGAGAACCTATAGTTTAGAATAGGTTTCCCATTAAGATGCAGTTGGTGTTTTCCATGTTTCTATCAATTTTCATGATAAACTTGTTACATGTTACAGCAATTAATCAATTTAGTTAAGGAATTTTGAAGACTTGTACTGGATCATTTAGGAATTTATAAACTTAAGAATATCATCTGCACAAAGTAAGGATCTGAGTTTATCGTCTCCAATTGTGATATCAAGTTTAATATCACTTTTATTTTTCCTAATATTATTCATATAGATGATAAATAAGAGTGGAGATAGTGTGCACCCTTGGTTTTCAACTGATTTTGCAACAAATTGTGGTATACCTCTCAATTTTAACTGTCGAGTTACAACCTGAATATAGACGTATTTCTCCAGATAATGTCCATGTAATCCATATTATTGAATTACTTGTATAAACATTATTCATATACTTTTTTTGAGCTAACTTGTTTCAAAGTTTCTTTCTATGCACAGTTGCCACTTAAAACTGGAAAAAATATGTACTAGAGTATTAGTTGTAGGGAAGTCAGTCAAAGTAGCACCCATGGCAGAATATTAGGCAACACATCCTGATACCATCTATTGGAAAGAAGCCGCAACTTAACTCAGCTTTCTTATGTCGTATTGCAAAATCTATGTATTAAAGGAGTGATGTGAGAGTGTGTGTGTGTATGCACCAACGTCTAATGCAATTTCGTTTCGGTCCAACACGCACGCACGAGCAACCACACACACACACACACACACACACACACACACACACACACACACACACACACACACACACACACACACACACACACACACACACACACACACACACACACACACACACACACACACACACACACACACACACACACACACACACACACACACACACACACACACACACACACACACGCACGCACGCACGCACGCACGCACACACACAAATATAAATATACTGGTTGGTAGAACTAGGAGCAAGAAATGGTGGTACTTCGATAACGACGAAGGTGGAGCGTGGTGGCCACCGATATTTCTGAAAAGATAAATAGTGTCGATTAGTCGTTGAATAATGAAAAGGCACAGATAGTTCATTTCTAAAAATAAATACTATAAATCTTTAACCCCTTTTATTCTCTAAATGGAGCTCCTTTAGCTTTAACTTATTGAATACAAAAAGGTAGCCATTCTTCATCCTTGAAAGCGTGGCTGATAGCGAGCCTAAGCTATAAATGAATCAAGGCTCTTCAGGAGAGGGAGTACAGCAGATCTGCCGCCATCGCAGAATTCTCAATAACGCTCATTATCCGCAATGAGTTCTACGATTTCTTGAGATGCGAGTTAAAACTGGAGTGTTTAGAAGAAAAAAACCTGCCGATGCCAAAGATCGACTAACCGTTGAACCAACCGAAGAAAGCTTCGGAAAAACTTCTAGTTTCGATTATAATCGAGCCTATAACGGTCTTTTTTATGACAGTTTAGCACGATGGATTTTATATGTGAAAGATGATCAAAATTATCTCATTTGTTTTTGTGGGACAAATTATTTTCTGGTACTTTTCCTTAACACGATACTCCTCATTTTATGTAGTGATTTTTAGAAATTTTTAGAAATAAGGGAGTTATAATAAAAGATTATAACTCCCTTACCCACCCTGTAGGCCAGTTTGAATATCTCTAACATATAATGTTTGGAATCCTATGGTAGTAATAAAAACGATGTAGTTCTATAACTTGTCAGCAAAGTGGAATAACATACAGAGTTAATTCCATGTTTTCTGTCGCTAGCGTTTCTTTTGTTTAGCAGAATGTAAAACGTGATCCTTGTGTATTCAATTTGGGCCTTTAAAATTCTACACGTGCACTAATAAAAGATTATAAATAACACAGGCTCTTCCGGATATCGTTTTTTATAAATGAATAAATTCCGCTAATGCATTTTATTTTAATAGGGAAGGGGTGTTTAGCCCTAACTTTTGAAGAATAGTGGGCAGCCAAACTCCAACCATAACTAATCCGGAAAACTTGCCCAAGACGATCAGTGAAGATTTTAATTGACATCTGGTCAGGAGAGTAAGGCAGAGAACTGTCGCCATCTCTTGTGTGTTTACGGGATGAAAATCCAGTGTTTCCATGAGGAGGGGGGGAAGTCCGACTTTCCTGTTTTATATATCGACCAACTCGAGAACCGGTCGAAGAGAGGCTCAGAAAAAGTTCTTCTGGTTGTTTTAAAATTCAACTTACAACGGTCTTCCTTTTAGTGGATAGCACTACGGATATAAGTGTCATTTTCACAGGGCTACACAAACCTTAGGATCATTTTTATAACTCAGTTTTAATAATATTAGATGTCAAAATACACATTTAGCAGTATAATCTTATTAAAATATCTTCAATTTAGTTACTTGTATAATTTTATTTAAATGCTTTTCCAACAATTGTCCTCAAGTGCAATAACTAGAAATGCGTGGACCAGCGAGCAGAAAAGTGCGGTAGTGTGTGTGTGTGTGTGTGTGTGGGAGGAAGGGGGGAGAGATGTGATAAAATTACTTTTTACCACAAAATCTGGTTTCTTAATTCAAACCAGAGTGAGTTTGCAGATTGGTTGAGAAAGATGGATGTTTTATGCTTCATATTTATAGTGTGATAAAATTAATGTTATGAATAGCGAGCTTTTATAGCTCAGTCGGCATAGCCAAAGCCCATGGTTGGAAAGACCTGGGTTTGAAATACTAAGATGCGGAGAACATTCATCAGGACTTTTCAGATGAATGTCAGTTTGTTAGTCTCATATGCAGTCTAGAGGATTTCTGCTCCCGTAAACTAGTTTTTTTATCCATTAAACAGGCCGCACCTTAGCGCGCGCGCGCGCGCGCACACACACAGATATTATATATATTTAACAAAAAATAACAAAATACTCATAAAATATCCAACAAAATGAACAAACACAAAGTACTTAAAATTAAAAACTATAATATATATATATAACCCGTGTGGGGACACCTGTAACCCCCATCGGGCGCGTTCCCTGGTGGCGGATCGGGGAATGCTCGTCATAGTTTACTATGAAGGGTAGGAGGGAAATAAAATACCTCCCGCGGACCAACAGGATAGCACTTCCCTCATAGGCCGGTCAGGGGGTCTCGAAGGTGGCAGCCCACCACCAGACTCGGGTGCTGAAGGCTAATCCCCTGCACACCTTAAAATTTCACTCATTATAAGAAATAACAAAGAGATAGCCGAACTGCCTAAATGGTTAACGACAAAGCGAGGAAAAAGGTACATGAGATACGGAACATGGAACGTTAAAAGTCTACATGGAAAAGAAAACGAATTAATAGATGAATTTAAAAAATCAAGATTGGATTTGCTAGCAGTCACAGAAACAAAAAAGAAAGGTTAAGGTTGCCAGAAAATGAAAGATGGATATATACTTTTCTATTCAGGGGTAAACCCAAGAGAATGGGGAAAACAAGGGGTAGCTTGCATAATTAAACCAGATCTCAAAGAATATATTACTACTAATAAACGAAAGGTTGTTGACAATTACTATAGATTTTAAATCAGACAACCAAGTATTCACTGTAATTGTTGCATATGGCCCAAACGATAATGCCAATAAAGAAATTAAAGATGAATTCTTCGAACTCTTACAAAAAACAATTGAAGAAGTTCAGGGGCATATAATACTACTAGGAGACCTTAATGGCTGGGTAGGGAATCAAGTAGATGAAGAAATGAAACAAGTGTTGGGATCACAAGGAGAAATAACCCGGAATAATAATGGAGAAAGAATAATAAATCTTTGCCTTACAAATAATTTAGTAATAGCGAATACTATGTTCAAGCATAAAGAAATCCATAAGTTTACCAGCGAAGAGCCCAATAGAAATGAAAAATCTATCATCGACTACGCCATCATAAGTAGATCGTACTGGAAGTATACAAAAAATGCAAGAGTCTACAGAGGTCCTGAAATAGACAGTGACTACTACTTATTAGTATTGGAAACAATCCATAAAATAAAAGTTGAAAAATGTAGAAAAAGTAGCAAGGAAATAAATGTTAAGATAAAGAACTACAAACTAAAGAAAGAAGAAACAGCCATTGAGTATAAAAGTAAAATAGAAGAGAAGATGAAAAAAGTAGAAAAAGAGATATATGAAGACCAAGATGTAGAAAACCTATGGTACAGGTTCAAAACACTTCTTCTAGAAACAAGCAAAGAAATTTGTGGTGTATCATTAAATAATAAACAGAAGAAACATAAAACACCCTGGTGGACTGAAGAACTAAAAGAAGAAATTAAAAAGAAAAAGCAATTATGGAAGAGATATATAACATCAAAGCTGCAGGTTGATAGAGAACTATACAACAACCAAAGAAATAAAGTTAAAACCTTAGTGAAAGCAGAGAAAAGAAAATGCTGGGAAGACTTCGGACATACTTTTAAAGTATGTCCGAAAAATTTTAAAGGAAACCAAAAACTCTTCTATAATGTTTTAAGAAGAATGAGGTCAGAGAAAGAATGTCCCATAAATTTTATCAAAAATAAGGAGGGAAAGTTACTCACAAATTCCGAAGACATCATGGAAAGATGGAAACAGTACTTTCAAGAATTATTGGAAGATGCAGGACACGGAAAAAATAGAACCCTAAGAGCAAGACACACAAGCAAAATAGAAAATCAGAGTGAAGAAATTCATGCAAATGAACTGTTAGCAGCAATAAATAAAATAAAACTGGGCAAATCAGCAGGCCATGACCAAATAACACCAGAAATGGTAAAGAATTTAGGAACGAAAACCATAAAATTTCTTTTACACCTATTCAATGTTGTATGGAAAAAGAAAATTATTCCCAAAGACTGGGAAGTAGCTATAATAATCCCTATATTTAAGAAAGGAGACAACCGCAAACGTGAAAACCACAGAGGAATTTCACTTTTAAGCGTTTCAGGAAAATTATATACCCGCATTTTAGAAGCGAGGCTTAGGAATCAAATAGAGGACACACTGGATGAAATGCAATATGGCTTTCGAAAAAATAGAAGCACGCAGGATCTTATCTTCAGTCTTAGACAAATATCAGAGAAAACATTGGAATATGGAAAAGAATTACATTCATGCTTTATAGATTTTGAAAACGCCTTTGACCGAGTTCCCAGACACTTAATATGGCAAACATTAAAGAAAAACAAGATACAAGATAACTTAATAGCAGCCATACAAAACCTCTAAAAAAGTCATAGAAATTATGTAAGAACCTGTAATAATAGATCAAAAGAATTTGAAACAAATGTAGGAGTGAGGCAAGGCTGTATCCTCAGCCCTCTTCTCTTCATCGTAGTAATGGATGAAATTTTAAAGGCATGCCAAACAAAAACAAAAAAGTTCCACTTAGGATACAGGAAACTGAAAGAAACCAGGATTTCACATATGGCTTTTGCAGATGATGTAGTGATTCTAGCAAATACAGCTGAAGATCTGCAGTAAAATATCAACATTTGGTATGAAGAAACAAAGAAAAGGAATATGACCATAAATATAAATAAAACTAAAACAATGATCAAACCAACAAAAACACGTAATAAAAATAGAGAATCACCAACTGGAACAAGTCCACTCCTTTAAATACTTGGGATCATATATACAAGAAGATGGTAGACTAGACACAGAAATTAACAACAGGATAAGAGGGGGAACAAAGCTATTCTATGCAATGAAAGGCCCACTCCTAGATAAGAAAGAAGTCACCCAAAACACCAAAATGGCAGTGTACCGTTCAGTGTTTCTACCAACATTAACATACAGTTATGAGTCTTGGTGTTTAACAACAGGAAACACAAATAGACTACAAACAATTGAAATGAAATGTCTCAGGAAAGTGGCACAAAAAACAAGACTAGACCGAATAAGAAATCAAACCATAAGAGACAGCCTTCAAGTTGCACCTCTGAATCAATTCATAACACAAGCCCAAATGATGATGGTTTGGACATCTCAATCGAATGGAAGAAGGAAGAATAGCAAAAACTGTATACGAAAGCCAGAAAATAGGAAAAAGATACATAGGCAGACCCAGGAAAGGTTGGCAAAAGGAAATTAAAGAAAAATTGGAAAAGAAGGGAATTAACTGGAAAGAAGCAAAACAACAAACCTTAGAGAGGACGGCATGGAAATCTCTTTGGCAAAATCTCGACGCTTAAAAGCATAAGAGATCATAGACGAAGAAGAAGAAGAATATATATATATATATATATATATAGGTTGTAGCTTAAGTTGTTATTTAGATGAACAGGATTGAAGATGATTTCTCTAGATTCCACAATTTTTCACAGTTACTTCAAATTTCAAGATAATATATACAAACAAAATCATGGACTGGCTATGAGTAATCCTTTATCTCCTGTTCTTGCAAATATTTACTTAGAAGATTTTGAAACCAAGGCTATCTCTTCCTTTATTTTAACACCTAAAGTTTGGAAACGTTATGTGGATGATGTCTTCATTATTTGGAGCCATGGACATGAATCCCTTATGGTTTTCCTCGAACATCTCAATAGCCGACATCAAAGTATTACGTTTACTGCTGAGCTTGAAACGGATAATTCCTTGCCTTTTCTTGATGTCAAACTGACTCGCTCTTCTGGTAAACTAAAAATATCGATATATAGAAAGCCCACACATACCAACAGATATCTGCACAGTCAGTCTCATCATTTCCCTCCTCATAAGCTTGGATTAATTTCCACCTTAGGACATAGAGCCCGTTCTCTTCTTGATGACCCAAATGAACTGCTTACAGAAATAAACCATCTGAAAACTTCTTTCGAAGTTAATGGATATTCCAAGAAAATCATTGGCAAATTCCTTCTTAATCCTCCTAGACATCACTCAGAAGAAACAAATAGATTCAAAAGCAATATATCTATTCCTTACATAAGTACTGTTTCACATAAATTAGCAAAAGTTCTAAGAAAATACAATATCAGAACCTTGTTCACTCCACTTCCAAAGATCCGTTCCTTAATTAGCCACCCAAAACCTTGTCATCATCAACTCAAATACCTTGGTGTATATAAAATATTATGTGACTGCGATATTCCTTATTTCGGGCAGACAGACAAATCTGTCGAAATGCGTATGGAAGAACACATGAGAGACATTACTTACAAGAGACAGTGAGCGAGTGCATTATCAAGTCATATCCTTTTCTCGGCTAATCCTAATGATGATAACCAGAGAAATTGTGGAATCTAGAGAAATCATCTTCAATCCTGTTCATCTAAATAACAACTTAAGCTACAACCTCCCAGATAGTCATTCAGCTGTAATCATGTACTGACGTTCACGTGATGCAGCAAGCAAGCACTCTCCCAACAATGCAACAAATGAAAGAACAGCTTCAAATACAACTACAACGTTTTCATGCTAATTATGTATAAAGACTGTTTATGTTGTTCATAGTCTTTAAACCCTCAATGTTTAGTGTTTTTTCTTTTATAATGTCACCTGAAGAAGACTGTTACAGGCCGAAACTTCTTCTTATTGTGCTATCTTCTATCGAAGGTCGGCGACCATATTGGCGAACAAACTGCGGTCTTGTGCTAATCTGAGCAGTTGTGCACTGCTCTTTCCTGTCCACGTCTTGATGTTGTCAAACCATGATATTCTTTTTCTTCCTCTAGTTCCTTTGCCATCAATTCTTCCTACCAAATAGTTTGTAGAAGTTGGTATTTGCTGTTTCTCATGATGTGGCCAAGATATGATGTTTTTCGTTTCTTGATTATTTGTACAAGATGTTTAGCTTTGCTAATGGATTTTAAGACCTCTTCATTGGTAATTTTTTCTGTCCATGATATCTTCAGCATTCTTCTGTATAGCCACATCTCAAAGGCTTCGTTTTCTTGATGGTTGTCTCCTTCAATGTCCATGTTTCAACTCCATAGAGCAGAATAGACCACACGTAACATTTCAGCATTCGGCATCTGACTTCCATATTTAGGTCTTTATTACAGAATAGTGTTCTCATTTTCATGAAGGACTGCCGTGCAACTTCAATCCTTGTCTTTATATCTATTTCTGGATCCCACCGTTCATTAAGCCAACAACCAAGATATTTATATCTTGACACTTGATCAGTATTTTTCCCATTGAGTGTCAGTTTCATTGATGTCAGTTTCATTGATTAAAGCCTTTTTACTTAAATCTCAGTTCTAGTCATTCAATTTTTTCATAAAACAATGTATGTTAACCGAGTCAATGATCATTCTGTCATATATATATATATATATATATATATATATATATATATATATATATACACACTGCTAAACTATTCAATTGCGCTAATAACTGAAATATTTGTAAATGAGAAAAAGCCGCAGTAAAATAAAAAAAAAGGTGGGCGTTGGCATAAGCCAATATATTTAATCACTTTAGACAAAATTAAATTGAGAAAGTGTTTTATATAGAAGAAGACTATACACACTTTCTTAAGAAAATTTACGACTTACCTTGAATAATACAAATTACCCATAATAGCGCAACTGTGACTTCTAGTCGCATATTTACATACTAACTTAATACCTATTGACTCGGCAGAGAAGAGATATCTATAAACATAAGTTTATGTATAATTCTCGAGTTAATAAGAGCTTGCGTGAAAGACAGTTATTTGCAACAATTAGAGTGAAGACTAGCATTTCATTGGTTGTTTTAAAAGTAGTACGTAATGAAGTTTAATCTACCAATGAACTATTTCCCTTTATAATCCAAATTGTTGCTTAGGAGACAGTGTTGTGTGACAACAGGATAATTTTCGCAACGATATACATTTTCGAGATAATATGCGAAGTATTTAAGAAATAATTGCTCTGGAATGAAAATTGGCTGTCCGATGGGGGGTTTCTGCAAATTATCTATGGAAAGCAGCAATATCCAAGAAGAGAAAAGTCACTTGAAGTGTTCCACGAAAGTCTGTTTTGAGGCCATTGCTGTTTGAAGTGTTATGTTAATGATATTGAGGAAGGTTTGAATGGTGATATGCAGTTGTTTGCAGATGATGCAAAGTTGGAAAGAAGTTGCAAATTTTTCAGTTCAGATTAATATCATTACAACTGGTGCATTTAATTGACATAACTGTACTTTCGTTGGATATAGACAATATAAGTTGTATAATAGTTAATTAATGCATTATAATTAATATAGTAGTACAGAACGAGATAAAAGGAAATAGGAAGAAAAAAACCAGAGCTAAAAACAATTACAGAAGAATGATTCAGGAAGTAAAGAAGACGAGATAAACTATGCAAAACTTGGTAAATAACGTAACGTCACTGAAAGAAAGAGTAAATTCAGAAAGCGAGTTTGTTAAATAAGTGAAAGTTACAATAATGCTCGTAACATTTTACAACAACCATGGTTAATGAGTTTCTTACAGAACACATTAAAACTGCAAAATGTATCAAAATTGGAAAATCTAATAAAAAATCTAATAAACTATGTGGACAGAATCGTCGTTTGGTAATGGTTGCTATGTTCCAGTGGTTACTATGCAACAAAATTTGTTATCCAATAATAAGCAAGAGAGAGAGAGAGAGAGAGAGAAAGAGAGAGAGAGAGAGTATCACGAAGTTGTTTTCAGTTGTTTCGCCTCATTTTCCCAGGAGGACTCGACACACATGCTAAGCGAGCAAATGAATAATGACATGTCAGGAAATAGATATTTTAAGCCAAAGTTGCAAGACAGAAAACATCGAGCATTTGAATCGCATTATACCATTTTGAAATTCGAAACAATGTTGGAGCAGACCCTACTTTAAAAAAAAAAAAAAAAAGGAAAGCAATGTGTAGTGGAAATATTTGCTAACTCTGCAATAAGCATTCAAGTGTTCATGTAGTCAATTTGAAAACACTGATTAGCTTTCCAGTTTATGATTTCTTTTGCATATCATTTACATAAGATCAGCGAAATGAAGAACCAGTATTTGAATTAAAATACAGAACCACTATTTTAAGGACACATGGGAGCATAAACGCTTGCTGCTATAATTCAGGGGATATAACGGAGAATGTAGATGGTATGCATTGGCAAATTAGCATATGAGTTAAGGTCGAGTAATTATTATGGAGGAATTTAAGTATGGGGGGCATAGATTGGGAGAAGGAATGGTCACAAGGACGGTAGATAATAGTGTTTATACAGTTATACAGTTGTTAAGAGATAACTATCTGAGGCAGCATGTAATGTAAGGGGCAAGAGGTTCAAGAGTGTTAGATCTGGTTATAGCACTGGAGAACATAGAAATAACCAATTTAGTTACTCTGTCTCCACTCGGGAAAAGCGATCATGTGGTCTTGATCTGGGAGATTGTAAGATGTGTTAATTCTGAATATTCTGTTAAGAAGGGGGGGGGGGATGTGGAATTGCAAAGCTGGTGATTATGACAAGCTGAGAAGTCAGCTTTCAGCAGTGCTATGTCAAGAGAATTTGAAGGGGAGAGATGTTGATGGTGCGTGGGAGATTGTCAGAGTGTGTAAGGAAACAAGTATCAGATTGTATTCCCAGAGTCAAGAGGAGAAATCAAGTAGGAGTAAAATGGATGAATAGAATTATTAAGCAGGAAATGCAGATAAAGAAAAGGTTGTGGGGTAAATATAAAGAAAAATGGATGAGCATACCCATGAGCAGTACAAGGTACAGGCAATGAGAGCGACTGTAAGGAAGGCCAAAGTTAATTATGAGAGGAAGCTATCTGAAGAGTCCAAAAGAAATCCTAACGAGTTCTTTCGCTATGTAGCAAGTAAAAGAAGGAATAACTATGGAAGCATGACTTTAAAAAGTTTTGATGGTGGGGATGTTATAGAAGCAAATCAAATGGTTGAGTTATTTAGTGATCATTTTGCCAAAGTGTACCATCCTGGTTGTGATATTGCAGTGCCGATAGGATTAGATGGCATATCGGCCAATGTGTTACGAGAATGAGCAAGAGAATTAGCACCTCCTGTAACCAAGCTGTTTAGTTTAAGCCTGAGTCTGGTAAAGTTCCAATACAGTGGAAAGGGGGAGGGATAATTTCACTGCATAAGGAAGGCTCCAAGACAGAAATAGCAAATTATAGGTGAATCAGTATATCAGGAGTGGTTGTTAAGGTTTTGGAGAAATTGATAAAAATTAGAATTCAGGAGACTGGGTGGACAGAAATATGATACTTGATAAGAGGCAACATGGTTTTGTGAAGGGTAGGTCTTGCCTTAGTAACTTATTTACTTTCTATAAAAAGGCAACAGTGGAGCTGGATAAAGGAAATCGTCACTCGGTTATACTTCTGGGCTTTGCAAAGACATTTGACAGGATTCCACACGTAATTCTGTTACATAAATTGCAGCAAATGGGAATGGATACGAAGCTGGTCATTTAGATTAGAGGGTGGCTGATGGACAGATATCAAAGAGTGAATTATGGAGGAGCTGAGTCCAGGAGAAGGTAGTTGACTAGTTGTGTACCTCAGGGCTCGGTACTAGGTTCTCTGTTGTTTAGTTTGTACATTAATGATATTGGAAATAATTTGAAAGGAAATGCTCACTTGCTAGCTTTTGATGCAAAATTGGGAAGAGCGATAGTCAATTCAAATGATGTAGAGTTTTGCAGGATGACTTAAATAGGCTGGCTGTATGGGCTAAGGTAAATGGCTGTCAGTTTAAAGTGTCTAAGTGTAGGTGATGCACTCCTGGAGGATGAGATCAGATGCTGTGTACTATATTAATAGAACTGAACTGCAAGATGTGTACAGAGATCTTAAGTTTATAGGGCATATTTCAAAGGTTGCCAAAACATCACATAAAATTACATAGTTGTTGAAGAACACACTGACCAGCAGGATAGGGAAGTGATTGTTCCACTTTATAAGGTATTAATAAGGCAGCATTTGGACTATTACGCATAGATCTGGTCATCTGGATTTCTTGGTGATGAAGAAATGGAAGAGAATGCAGAAGCGAGTTACAAAGATTGTTGAAAGTCTGTGGAATGTTTCATAAGAGAAAAGATTGAAGGTCCGTGGGCTCAAAAACTAGTAGACGTAAGACAGGAGATATGATAGAGGCATATAAATTATTAAAGGGGTTTTATAGGATTCATACTGATTACTTTTTTCTGAACAGTGCAGGAAGTGAGAGAATGAGGGACTCATCCCTGGAGATTGTGTAAGAATGTGATTAACAAGGGTGTTAGGACCAGAATTTTTGCCTGGAGGGTGGTGAATATATGGAATGTGTTACCAGAGTGAATGCTTCTTCTGTTAATGAATTTAAGGAGAAGGTATTGTGTGAATAATGGTTAGTGTGTTAATGTAGAGTCTCCAGCAATGAGTCTTCTGACTTCATGGAGACACCGTTATAATAATACTTTTTTTTTTAATGCAAATAATACTTTATTATCTGTCTAATAAATTACATACGTATACATACAATATACATACAATATACAATTATACATACATATAATACACATATTTATATAATACACACAATTTAATATAATTACATACAATTTAAGAAATAATACTATAATTTTTCACTTCTGGTTTAATTCAGATTCCAATTTATTTCATACTTTGTACAGTAAAGTGCGCAAGTCATATAGCACAACAATTTGTGTGTTATTAGTAGTAATAACAATTTTTGTAATAGTTTACAATCAGTTAGAGTTCAGTTACTCAGGATAGATTATATAATTATATATCTATCTATATAATATGTTTTCTGTACTGAATTCTAGGAAAATATCTTATTTAAATTGCATAGGTAATGATTTTAACAATGTGTTTTTACAACTTTTTTTTCACCTACATATTTACAATGATCCATTTAAATTCACAATGATTTACGTTTTATTAAATCGATTATAATACTGTATTTACTTGTTTCTTTGGGTGGTATTTCTGATTTCTTCCTCGAAGCTTTGTAGAGCTTATCTGAGGAAGATAATAGATGGCGGTGGATTCGTGGTTTTGTTTCTATACCCGTCGCAAGCCAGGTGTCGATTTTACTGTTTGGGTATGGTATGTTTGCGTCCTTGTAATGGTGTTTTTTGAGAGGGGTTTGTTATAGGTTGTGTGTGTGTGTGTGCGTGTGACTGAGAGAGAGAGAGAGAGAGAGAGAGAGAGAGAGAGAGAGAGAGAGAGAGAGAGAGAGAGAGAGAGAGAGAGAGAGAGAGAAAGGAAGTTCTCTAACTTTCATTCTCGCTATAATATTTGTATAGCGCTTCTAGGTTTCTGTCGTCGAAAGGCAGTTTGTTTATCATGGGCGGCTTTTCCGTAGTGATTATTGTACTTATATGTTATGTAGTTTGTTGACAGTGGTCTTGTTATCTTGTATGTTGTTCTGGTTACTCTGTAGGTTGGACTGAGGTAGTGTTTTAACATGAATGTGTAGTGGCACAAGTGTTTCACCTTAAATATTTTGTGTTCTGTTGAACACAACAAATAACACAAAATATTGTGATCAATCCACCCATGCTGCCTGCATAAGTGTGGGTTGTTCCAGATTATCATTTTTACCATTTTATTTTGCAACCATTGTAACCTGTTAAGTTTGCAGTGATTGCATATCTTAAAATGTTTTCACATAATGCTTTACAGATTAGTATTTTTGTGTGTCGGGGCAATATCTTTCAATAAATATACTTTGTTTGCTATTATCCTGAGTTTGTTGTGTAGGTAGTTTATATGGGTATTCTAACTTTGATCAGCATCGAAGAGAAGTCTGAGATGGCGTGTTGTTTTCACCTGTCTGATGGTTGTGGTTTTAGGATCAGCGCTTTGTGTATAGGAGGATGAATGTCGCATAGTAAGATATTTAGTTTCTATGGGTAGGGTTTGGGGGTTTTTGAATATCGTTAGCTTTGTTTTTCCAGGGTATATATATATATATGCCGTTTTCACTTAGCCAGTTAGTGATTTGATTGATGTCGTGTTGCATATTTGTGTAAGCAATATTTGCGTTGTTGTGAATGGATACTATGGCCGTGTCTTCTGTGTGCTGGAAGACTTCACTTTTTAGGGGAAGATGGCTTATGTCGTGTGTGTATATGTTAAATAGAATGGGAACAGCTCCTTGCGGTACTCCACAGGTTACCGGTATCTCTTTGCTGTACGCTGATCCTATACGTGTGATGTGCTTCCTGTTTTTCAAGGATGCTTTAAACCACTGGAGTAGGCGACCTTCAATTCCGATATGTGTTAGTTTCGTTAACAAGGTTTTGTGTGTCAAATGCTTTTGTTAGGTCAATGAAAACGATTAATGCTATTCTGTTTTTATCCAATGCAGCGTTTGTTAGGTCTGTGAAATCTTCCAGGAGTGTTGCTGTTCCTTTATTTTTTTATTTTTTTGCAAACCATATGTGTTATAGGTATGATTTGAAAATCTTCACCGTATGTGGAGAGTTTGAATGCACGATGCGCTCCATGATTTGGTTGATTACAGACAATGTGGCGATGGGTCTGTAATTACTTATAATATTTCTTTTTCCATGTTTATGTATGGTTGTGATTAATGCAGTCTTTAGTGTCTCAGGTATGTGTCCAGTTTCGAAGATTTTATTTCACAGTTTTAGTATAACTGGACATAGGTTGGTTGAGTGTTTCTTGATGTCTTTTGGTCTGATTCCGTCTATTCCTGGTCCTTTGTTAGGGTTAATTTGTTGAATTGCAAGTGATAGTTCTTCGTTTGTTACTGTGGGGAACCACATCGACTGGGTTGCTCGTGGACCTAGTGGAGAATGTTTCTTTGTGTGAGGAAAGGTTATTTCTTATAGTTCACGAAGTGCTGATTAAAGTTGTTTGCCAACTGTTTGAAGGATTTGGGGTCTCAAGCAAAGCTGTGTTTTATTGTTTCCGTGTGTATTGTCCAGCATTTCATTAATCAGGTGCCAGGTTTCCTTTATGCCGTTCTGAGCTGTTGTTAATTTGTTTCTGTAGTAGTTTATTTTTGCCGTTCTCACCTGTGATGTTAAGCGATTCCGTTTTATTTTGTATTCAGCTTGTAAAAAGATATGGTTTGGCGACTTCTTAAGTTGTTTCCATAGGGCATCTTTTCTTTGGATGTCTATTAATATGTTGTCTGTTATCCATGGATTTTGTTTAGTTTGGAACCGTATTTTTCTTTTTGTTAATGCTTTGTTATATATTTTATTAAATGCAAGTTTAAGATTATTATAAACAGCATCAGCAGAGTCTAAAGATGCTATCTGCATCCAGTCTGTTTTTCTGATTTCATCGTTTACTATTGTTTCGTTTAGGATGATATTATACTGTTTTGTAGTCTCAGTCATTTTTATGGGTTCTGGTTCTGTGTGTAACTGTAATGCTGTGAAATAATGGTTGCTAGTTTGCACGTTATGACGGCTGTTTGGTGGCGGTTTGGAGGGACCCGTATATTTATATGGTCAATACAGGAGGAGGTGGTTGTATTTCCGACTATCTCTTCTCATGTATACGACTGTATGGATGGGGTTATATTATATGCTGATAAGAGATCTAGGTATTGTTCTGTGTTGTTATTTATGTTCCTAATGTTTATGTTCATGCCACCAATTATTAACAAGTATTCTGAGGCGCCTTCTTCCGTGGTTGAAAGCCATCTGTTTAATTCATCTAGAAATTTTGTAGTGCTTAAGTTGAGTGGTCTGTATATTGCGTTTAATATCAAGGAGTTTTCTTGTTTGATGTTTTTAATTTTGATTCATATGTTTTCTGCAAATTCTAATTTATTGTTTATTTCTGTTACTTCTAGTTTATATTTGGTAAATATTAGTATTCCACCTCCTCGTTTAGTCTGCAGTGTTTGTGTTGTTGGAAGTTTGGCATTTGGTAGATGGTTGCCTCTTCATTTGTCGTAGATACTTCAGTCAATATTAAAATGTCTATGTTGTCTATATCTTCCTTCAGATAAGCTTGCAGAGACAACAGTATTTTTAAATGCTCCAGATGTCGATGTGGAGAATGGATAGTCCTTTTTTGGGTATAGTCTCTTGTTTCCATTCTGTTATCGATTTCAGAATGTGGCAGTTGTCATGTTCCGGGGCGATTACATCTGCTTGGTGGTCTACGTTCATGTGGGTTGGTATGTTGTTCCCTTCTTTACGACTCACCACTGTTCTTTTAAATGTGGCTGCCTATTGAGGTCTCTTCTAGGGATTTTATTTAGATTGGCTTTGCAACTTGTGTCTTTTTAAGGAATATCTTGCTGTCTCTTATCCAAATAAACTGGTAATTTTTTTCTGTTTTTACTTTCCTTGTTTGGTAGAATAGTTTCTGATGGCATTAAGTATTCGGACAAGTATACTGGGGGTATTGACGTGGGCTCCATTCAGATCCTTGAATACTGGTTTTTTAATCCTGCTAGCTTTTATAAGTGTAATTTTTGTTGAGCTGTTAGTGAGTCGCACCACGACGAAAGGAAGACGGGGATTACTTTCACGTTTCCTTTTTTTTTTTTTTTTTTTTGTGGTAACCGATGTACTGACTGGATATCTTTTGGTTCTATGGGAGAGCCAATTTTTTGGCTTAGTTGTGTTACGGCGTCTTTTAGATGTTCCGTAGCAATTTCTGGGAGACCATCTATGAGGAGATCAATTTTGTAATAAAAATAAATAAATAAAAAATAATAATGATAATAATAATATATACAGTATATATATATTTTATTGATCTCTCAAATATTTACATATATACAATGATCATCTTGAGTAACATTCAGTATATTATTTTACAAGGTTCATCATTAAGTGCTACATATAATGAGATTTCAATAATAATGATGATAACATAGTTTTTTTGCTATTTTTTAAAATAACAATCACAGTAATAATTTACAATTATATAGTTCAGAGTTACACAAGTTATATAATATTACATGTAGTTTGCTATTTTTTTTTTTTTTCAAAGTTTGAGAAAGAGTGATTATACAACAGTATTTACACATGTGCAATTAATATATTATATTTCCTATTTCTCACAAACATACAATGTAAACTCATTATTTACATATTTTTTTAATAATAAGAATAATTTATTATATTATTTTTTTCATTTTACATAGTAATATTATATTAATGATATTATCACATAATAATCTTTAGTATCTTCTTTATTGTTATATACTTTACTGACTGTTTTGTTACATTTCTGCATTTGATTATAAGGATTACGCGTAGATGGGTGAGGCAGGTTAATCCCTACTACTTCGAAGCTCGGATTAGCTTTTATGTAGAGAGCGGGATTTAGACTTCACTATTTATGTTGTTGTTACTGTTTATGCATAGGCTGTAGGCATTGGATCCTGCAGGACGCAGGACATATATGGCGCAGAGGGTGAAGCTTGACGCTTTTCATATTCCCTGTTGTCTGTTTCGGGAGCAGTGATGGGAGAGATTTGTGAGCTATTTTAGCTCGCCCTGAGTGGGCAGAAGTGGTTATTCGTCGTTAGGTGTTAGGATGGCTTTCGGTCTTTTATGTTTCCAGTAGTCATTACCGTCATAGTTTCCGGCTTGTTGTATCAGTTGGTTTGGATGGATAGATGTCTTCATAAAGAATTTTTCTGCTAGGGAGCGTAGTAGTGGAGAGATGTAGGGGATATTTATGTCCCGGTGGATCTGGGCGTTCCTGATGAACCACGGGGCGTCCAGGATCATTCGCAGGCACTTGTTCTGTAGTATTTGTAGCTTGAGGATGTTTGTCTTGGAGGTATGGCTCCAGGCTGGGGAGGCGTATATGACTGTGGGACGGATCACTGTCTTGTACAGTAGTATTTTATTTGTTGAGCTTAGTTTGCTGTGTCTGTTGATCAAGGGGTATAGCTGGGCGATAACTTTTGAAGCTTTGGTGCATATACTCTTGATGTGGCTATTGAAGCATAATCGCTTATCGAGAAGTATTCCTAGGTATTTTGCTTCAGTTTTCCAGGGAATTTTAGAGTTGAACAGGGTGATGTCTCCTTTGGGGGATGCTCGTCTTCTTGTGAAGAGTATCGTTGTACTTTTCTGGGGGTTTAATTGTAGTCGCCAGTCTTTACACCATTTTTCTAGATTCAGGATGGTGTCTTGTAGTTTTTTGGTGACGAGAAGCGGTTGACGAGATCTCTCTAGAATAGCCGTGTCATCAGCATAAGGGCGGATGGTGGATGCGAGAGGATTTTGAGGGATGTCTGCCATATAGATGTTGAACAGGATCGGGGCTAGCAGTGATCCTTGAGGAGCTCCAGCGAGGATTTTCCTTTGGGTTGAGACTGTTTCATTGATTTTGACTTGCATCCTCCTGTTGGAGAGGTATGATTTGATCAGGTGTATCATGTTTAGTGGAAGGTTAGCGATGATAAGTTTGTAGAGGAGGCCTTGGTGCCAGATCTTATCGAAGGCCTTTGAGATGTCTAGGAAGGCAGCTCTAATGTGTTGATTCCAATTGAATCCTGTGGTGATGTATTCTACCAGTCTATGGATTTGATGGGTGGTGCTGTGATTTTGACGGAAGCCGAATTGTTCTTCTGGAATGATATTTAATTGCTTGACATGATCTTGGAGTCTGATGAGGATGATTTTCTCAGCTATTTTCCCTAAATTGGATAGCAGGCTGATGGGACGGTAATTTTCAGGTAGGTGTGGGTCTTTGCCTGGTTTGTGAATTTGGATTATGTCAGCTATTTTCCATGACTGGGGGAAGTGCTGCCATTTGAGGATGGAGTTTATGATGTTTGCCAGATGTGCTATGGCTTTGCGTGGTAGTGCCTTGATGACTTGGTTAGTGATGCCATCCGGACCTGGGGCTTTTTTGATCTTGAGATGGTTGATGATGTCGATTATTTCGGTAGGTGAGGTAGGCATTATAGGACTTGGATTGACATCGGGACGATTTACTGTGAACCTGACTTTACGATGGATCTTGTATACATGGCTGATGTTTAGGTTATCATATGCAGGACTGCATTGTTTCTCTAGGTTTCTTGCTATGGCTTCGGCTTTGTCAGCATCTGTGTATGAAAGGTGCTGTTCTGCTTGCAGAGGGGGGAGGGGAGGAATTTGCACTTGATCCTGAGGTTGTTTAGGAATTTCCATTTAGAATGATCTGCTGTGGAGATGGAGGAGAGGTTGTTGTCTCATTGTTGGTTCCTGTGGTTCTGAAGAGCTTCTCAGACAGATTTGTTTAATCTGTTGAGAGCTGTTTTGTCCTGGGGAGCACGAGTGTTGTGATATCTTTTTCTTTGTCTGTTTTTTTCCCTTATTAAGTCCATGATTTCTTCCGGGAGACAATTTTGTTTGTGGGTAATCATGGATACTGTGGCTGCTGTTATGGCTTTATTGATTTGATTGGTGAGGTTCTTTATTGCCGTGTCTATTTCTTCCTTGGCTTTTATATGGAGAACTGCACCAATGTGTTCTGGTAGCACTTTCTTGAGTTTCTCCCAGAAATGTTTGGGGGATTGGGGGGGAGGTGACTGATCTTTGTTCCCTAAGTGAAGTAGGATTGGGTTGTGGTCTGATGATAATTCGTTCAGTGCTTGAATGCTGTGCTGGTATTTGATGTTGTGTAGAATGATGATGTCTAGGATGTCGGCTGTGCCAGTTGGGCTGTGGTGGGTTGGTTCACTGGGTCCTGTTACAACAGCGTTGTTTTATCCCGTGTAGCTGAAGAGGATACGGCCATTTTTATTTGTGGTTCTGCTGTTTCAGGAGGGATGTTTGGAGTTTAAGTCCCCAGCGACGATGATGGATTCGTTTGTGCCTAGTACAGCATCCAAGTCAGAAAATAGCAGTGTCTTAGCAGGAGAGTTGTAGGCGGCGTAGATTTTAAGTCTTCCAGTTGAATTTGTGTGGACTTCGACACCGGTGAGTTCTAAGTTGGAGGTTGGGGGGGGGGGTGAGTATTTCATTGTGCGTGATGCAGTTCCTGATAAATATGGCTGTACCACCACCTCTGTAGTCCAGTCGATCGTTTCTGTATAGTGTGTAGCCTCTCAGTTTTGGATTGTCTGCAGGTCTTAGATGAGTTTCATTAATTAGGATGAAGTCAAGGTTGTATCTGTGAGAGAATTCTTGAGTTTCCAGAGTCTTGTTTTTTAGGCCATTGGCGTTCCAAGCGGCGATCTGTAGTGAGTCTGGCATTAATCTAGTTTTATTCATTAACAAGCATTGATAATATGGTTTGAGTTTCTTTTAGAAATCTTTTTGTGGAGTTTGGTGAAGGGTTTGACTTACTGAAGTCTTGATGCATGTTTGCCAATGAGGCTGTGATGACTGTTGTCATGTTTGGAAGAATTTGGTCCTGCTGGATATATTTGGATGAGCGGGCTACTTCGGCATATGTCCTGCTTCGACGGTGGTTTTCCAGACTGTTGGTATTTTCCACTTGTGAGAGCTGGTATTTTGTTGTCTTTTGTTGCGTGTCAGGCAACTGGGGAGCAGTCAACTCAGGTACCTGTGGGCAGGGTTCAGAGATCTGTTTCCTTTTGTTGTCTGTTTTATTCTTAGGGTAGGGACTGCAGCCTCTGTAGTTTGCCGGGTGGGAGCCCCCGCAGTTCGCGCATTTGGCTGGTGAGGTCCTGGGTTTTGAGCAGGTTGCTGTGGGGTGGTTTTGCCCACATTTGAGGCATTTGTAGTCTGCTCTGCAGAGTTTCTGTGCGTGTCCGTACTTCTGACATCTGTAGCACTGGCCTGACGAGGCTTTTTTTCTTAGTGGTTCTGTTGTGATTTTCAGGCCACAGATCGTTGTTAAGTTGTATATGTTCTTGTGTGTGTTAGGTATCTCAACGAGTACTAGGGGCATTGGACTCTTGTCAGCCCGTAGCATTCTGCTAACTTTGACAGGTGGGAGATCGTGGAGGCAGAGGTCTTCAGTAATTTCATCCGTGCAGATGTTTTCTGTTACTCCCCTGAGTACAACTTTTAGGTTTTTCTCCGACTTCATTGAGTAAGTATGATATTTAATATTTGACTCATCCATGGTTTTTGTGAGGAGTCTGTAGTCGCTTACTGTGGTAGGTTGGATTTTAACTCCGTCGTCTACGTTTTTTGCCCATGAATAGGCAATTTGGTGGTTTTGCATAATAGGCCTGAGGGCCGTCCAACGTTCTTTTTCCCGTAGAACAATTGGGGGAACTTTTTCGTTGTTGGGCGTGGGGAGGTCAGTGTTGGGGGCATCTTCTTCCATCCCCTCGTTTATCTGAGTCTCCGCTGTTTGACGTTTTTTCCGTGCATGGGTTTCTGTATCATGTTTTGGAGTGGGAGCAGAGATTATCAGTTCATCTTCCCTTCTTCCCCTGATGTTGAGTTGTCCCCTTCTGTGGAGTCGTCGGTCGCTGAATATAGGTTTAGAAACCCTAGCCACTCTACCTCAAATTTTTTCAACAGTTTTTTGAGGAGGTCGAGCGCTAGCTTCTTATCCAACGATTGGATAAAGTCATCGGGACTTAAACTGGTCATGTTTGAAATATTCAAATATATGCTTATATATTTGAATATATAAGAGCTGGATCTCAAGGACCATATAGCGTATAAACACAAAATATAACACACTAAAGGCCTATCGCGAGACCGCAATCACTAATTAACAACACAATCATCAGCTACTTGATTACCTTCACTTTCCGCTTATATCAAAAATCTGAATCAACACTCCGAATTATTCATAACAACTATTTAAATCACTGATCACATATATAAACATTTGGCAACGCTGGTGCGTGATAAAACGCAAGACCGCATTGGATCCTGGTGATTTGTGATGTGTATATTAGTGTTAATGGTGTATTAACTTTGTTGGTATATTTTCCAGAGTTCGTTTTTTAATAATAATATTAATATTAATTTTAATAATAATAATAATAATCAATATTTTTTTATTAATTTTTTATTATTATTTTTAAACATTTTATTATTTCTCAAATAAATTACATACATTATATGAGCATAATTATGCATAACAAATACTTCTTCGTACATAAAGTTTTTTTAAATAATAATGATAACAATAACTGTTTACAACGTATATTATTATAATATTCATATTGATGATTATTACAGTGTTTCTTTGCAATTTTACACTCTATATATACAATATCAATGGATATAATCACTCTATATTGCTGACTTTTGTTACTGTTATTACATACATTTGATTACATATGATCAGGGCCGGCGGAAGCGGGCATGCAGCGCATGCGGTGCATACGGGCGCCGCCGCCGGGGCACCGTTCATAAATTCATTTTTAAGAAACAAAATTTTTATCATGAAAACAAAAAATTCTTAGAATGATCAATATTAAAATAAATAAGGTCAGATACACTGAATAAAATTTTTAAAAAATTGTATATTGCCACCTCTTTGATCAGCCATTATTCTTGTTGAGAGGCTTATACGCTGGTTAGACATAATAACTAATATTTAAGGAATTGACAGCGTATACTGGAAATATAGATTAAATAAACTTTAATATACACTTTCCGATATTTAACAAATTAGAAAACTCCATAGGCTCCTTAAGAAGGTCACTTCTTGGCCTGTGGAGATTACCAACAGACTAAAACCCTATAACTCTAGACCCCCCCCCGCATATATGGGCTCCCAAAAATACACAAAGAAAATGTGCCATTACGTCCCATAGTGGATGGCATTGATTCCCCCACTTACAAACTAGCCAAGCATTTAGCCAAAGCGCTCTCACACTATACTGGCAATACACCATCACACATAAAAAACTCAGCCCACTTCAAAGCCAGTATAGAAAACCTTACACTCCAACACAATGACATAATGGTCAGTTTTGATGTCTCCTCCCTATTCACGAATGTCCCTCTCAAAGAAACCTTAGAGCTAATCCAAGCTAAATTTCCTCCCGATATCTCAGCCCTATTTCAGTTTACAATGAACTCAGGCTATTTCGTTTGGCAGGAAAAATTCTACAAACAGATAGAGGGGACAGCCATGGGTTCACCACTTTCCCCACCCTTGGCCAACTTTTTCATGGAGATGTTTGAAGAGAAAGCCTTAAACTCTGCCCCACAAAAACCTACCATATGGCTTCGCTATGTTGATGATGTTTTCGCTATTTGGCCACATGGCCCGGATTCACTCCTTTCCTTCCTAACACACTTGAACAACCAACACCCTAGAATCAAATTCACCCTGGAAAAAGAGGAAAACAATAACCTCCCCTTCCTAGACACACTAGTCACCCGCCAACCTGATGGAACCTTGGTTTTCTCAGTTTATAGAAAACCCACCCATACAGGCAGATACATTCATCAACAATCCCCCCCCCCTCACAACAATATGGAGTTATTAAAACATTATTCAACAGGGCAAAAATAATCTGTTCTAATGATCAAGCCCTAACCTCTGAACTAAATCACATCCGTGACACTTTCTCAGCCAACGGCTACCCCCTCCAAAAAATCCAAAAAATACTTAACCCAATTATCCACAACCCACCACCCCCTCCCCCTCACAAAAAAGATTACTCTAAATCCATCACTATTCCCTACATCAGAGGCACCTCAGAAAAAACCAATAAAATCTTAAAAAAACATGACTTGACCACTTGTTACAGACCACATAGAAAACTGGCATCCCTTATCCGCTCCACCAAAGACCAACCACTTCCCCTAGACCTACCTGGTGTATACCAGGTCCCTTGCAGCTGTAAACTGTCCTACTTTGGCCAAACAGGCAGGACAGCAAATATCAGAATCTCAGAACACAAGGATTACATCCGATTTCACCAGTACAGCCACTCTGGGCTTGCAGACCACGCTCTGGATACTCGCCACAGAATAAGATGGAAGAAAGCCACAGTAATACACCGCAGCAAGTTCAAGTATGAAAGACTATTCATGGAATCAGCCTCGGCCCTTAGGAACATGCCAAACCTCAACAAATTTGAATGCATGAAACTGCCCCAAATTTGGGAAACTTTTATCAAAAGAACTTCAGCCCAAAGGCCAAGAACTACCAATATAGCCCGCCAGGGGCACCATCAGGACTTTAGGAAAACGCTAGCGTCCTAGCCTCAGTCTCATTTGTTGTATTAGTACTTGTGTGCACATGTCTTTTTAGTAAGTTCCCAAGACGATGGCAACGTAACGTTCGCCGAAATATCGGAAAGTGTATATTAAAGTTTATTTAATCTATATTTCCAGTATACGCTGTCAATTCCTTAAATATTAGTTACTTTGATCAGCCAGCTGTTTACAATTTTGGCAGCAAGAACAGGCTAAATGCTTGCCTACAGAATGTTGTGTCTACTGCAGTCTATCTAACGTAAAATGGTGAACAGTTTTTATATGCAGAAACGAATTTTTGTACAAAACATTTGGTGCTAGTTAACCAGTCATATGGTACGCATCTCAGTAGGCTACTGACAACAACGCAGTGCGGACTATTATTTCGTCTCTGTGTTGTGTTGTGTAATAATTTCTTTTGGGTAAGCATTTAGCCTGCTCTCGCTGCCAAAACTGTAAACAGCTGGCTGATCAAAGAGGTGGCAATATACAATTTTTTAAAAATTTTATTCAGTGTATCTGACCTTATTTATTTTAATATTGATCATTCTAAGAATTTTTTGTTTTCATGATAAAAATTTTGTTTCTTAAAAATGAACTTATGAACGGTGCCCCGGCGACGGCGCCGTATGCACCACATGCGCTGCATGCCCGCTTCCGTCGGCCCTGATCATATGTAATCAAATGTATGTAATGTATGTAATAACAGTAACAAAAGTAAGCAATATAGAGTGATTATATCCATTGATATTGTATATATAGAGTGTAAAATTGCAAAGAAACACTGTAATAATCATCAATATGTTAGGAGAAGATTTAGTTGTAGTTGACCACAAAAATAACATATTGTTAGTCTCTGTAAATTTAGAAGATCCAGGGGGATGGGGAAATATTGATGAAAAGTAAAAAGTTGTTTTAATTGAAATGGTGCCTGTTCAAAAGAAAAATATAATAAATCCCAGAGATACATATGGTCGTAACTTTGGCGACACGTATTATAATAGAAAAATGGAAAATAGTGAGCTCGTGCCAAGAACATGGCTCATTTATTCCGAAACTTTAAATTCAGATTTTTGCTTTTGTTGCAAATCTTTCGCAACTACCGAATCAAGTAGTCTTGTAGAAGGCTATAACGATTGGAGAAATGTAAGTACAACTTTGCATAGACATGAGACTAGTTTAACTCACATGAAAACTTTCTTAAAATGGAAGGAAGTTAATAAAAATTTAAAAAACAAAACTACTATTGATTGCCAGACTCAATGGAAAAGAAACATTGGAGTGTTTTAGAACGCTTGATTGAAATTATAAAATTCCTTGGTAGCCAAAACTTAGCGGATCATCTGATAAATTATATGAAAGGAATAACGGCAATTTTTTAAAATTAGTCGAACTGTTTGCGAAGTTTGATCCCGTTATGGAAAATCATGTTGAAAAGGCCCTACAATGAAACCATAGAATATATTATTTGAGTAAAGACAGTCAAAATTAAATATTGGAAACTTTAAGTAACGCAATCAGGGATACACTTTTATTATCAATTCGAAAATCTAAATGTTATTCCATAATTTTACACACCTGATGCAAGTAAAACAGAACAAATGAATATTATTATTCGCTTTGTTTCCTGTGACAATGGAATTGTCAAGATCAGGGAAAACTTTAGGTTTTGCAGATATATCAGATTCCACAGGACGTGGTTTATGTGCAACAATAATGGAACAACTGAAAAAATTGAACATTTTCATTGAAGACATGCGAGGTCAAGGGTATGTCAATAGGGAAAATATGAAAGGGAAAAAATATGGAGTCCAAAATTTGCTTTTAAACAAAAATCCTCGAGCTTTTTACGTGCCATGTGCTGCTCGTACTCTAAATTTAATCATTAACGATGCAACCAAAGCGAATGCAGATACAATTAGATTCTTTGCAATTATTCAAGAAATATACAGGGTGTCCCAAAATTCACGCAAGAAGTAATTTTGATAGAAAACACAGGTTTTTAATTAAAAATTGTAATTTCTTATTAATTCATAAAGTATACAGTATAGGGTTATGCATGGAATAGCATATCGGGTAAATCGCCTCTACGGCTTTGCTGGCACATGCGCATTCTTTAATCGAAATTTTCCATGACCGTTTTGCATAAATGTGGCTGAATTTCGTTGACACAGCGCTCAATTTTTCCTCCTTCAAGGCGTGGGTGGTCGTGGGCTTGTTGGCATAAACCTTAGACTTCAAAAAAACCCAAAGAAAAAAGTCCAACGGCGTTAAGTCACATGATCTGGGCGGCCAATTCTGATCACCAAAACGGGATTTTACACGACCAGGAAATGACTCATGCAGTAATTGAATTGTTTCTCGGGCACGGTCTTGTTGAAACCACATGTCCACATCCATATCTTGCAATTTAAGCAAAAAAAATTGGATTATCATGTCGCGATAGCGAGCACCATTAACTGTCATTGCCTTACCAGCCGCATTTTCGAAGAAGAATGGACCGATGATGCCTCCAGCCCAAAATCCGCACCAAACAGTGACACGTTGTGGATGCATTTGTTTCTCAACAATCACCAGTGGATTTTCTGCACCCCAAATGCGACAATTTTGTCGATTAACGAAGCCATCAAGATGAAAATGAGCCTCATCGCTAAAGATGATTTTGCTCGAAAAATAAGCATCCACTTGTTGTTGTTCCATAATCCATTCAACGAACTCTCTTCGCTGTGTATGGTCATTTTTAATAACCCTGAACTGTCAGCTGTTACGCTGTCTTTTTTTTCTCGTTGACAACACTTTACCGCACAAATGGCGCTAAATTTAAATCTTGCATGAATTTTGGGACACTCTGTACAATTTCTTTTCATTCTCTTGGGCAATCCTTTCAAAGTTCGTAAAAAAATTAACATTGAAACAGCCATCAGAAACACGATGGGAATTCGCCCTCTACGATATCAGTTACGAGAAATTTACGATGCACTTTTTGAAATTTTATATAATGAACATTTTAATAAAGAAACTCAGCATGAAGCACAAACATTTTGTGCTAAAATAAAGGACTACAAATTTATTTGCTCTCTTATAACTGGGCATAATTTACTTAACAGAATAAACCCTGTGAGTAAAATGCTTCAAGACAAAAATATGAACATTACACTTGCTTTAGAATCTATCGAAAACTTAAAAATATTCTTACAAGAGTATCGATCGGATACAAATTTTAAAGAAGTTCTAAAACGGCAAAAGAACTAAGTGAAGAAGTGGACGGAGAACAAGAATTTAAAACTGGTACGGAAGTCCGACCACGAAAGAAAACATGACAATTCATGACGAAACGCCACAATCGCCAGAAGATAAATTTCGAGTGAATGTGCTTTATACACTTCTAGACGTTGCAATGTGTTCGCTAATAGAACGTTTTGAACAACTAAAAACATATTATGATAATTTCAAATTCTTGTATAGATTACTACAAATTAATAACGAAGATTTATGAAAAAATTGTGACGATTTAGAGATTCTCTTGAAGGACGGCAACAATAAAGACGTAAATGCAATAGAACTATATGAGAGTTATGTGCTTTCTGGGATATTTTTCGGAAGGATAATTTAAATATTCAAAACCCTTTCGATATTCTTAATTTTATTGTGTCCAATAATTTATCTTTCCCTAACTTTTCAATTGCTTTAAGAATATTATTAACCTTACCTGTTAGTGTAGCGAGCGGTGAACTTTCCTTTTCCAAGTTGAAATTGATTAAAACCTACTTAAGAACAAGTATGTCACAAAAAAGGCTTGTTAGTTTGGTGTTAATAGCTATTGAAAATGATATATGTGCAGAATTAGACGTTAAGACCATTATTTCTAATTTTGTGAATATCAAATCCAAAAACCCTAAAATTTTAATTAAAAAAATTTCAAGTATATTTATGTAAATTAATTTATTTTCTGCTATTCTGTAAAGATTTTATTTTTTGAATACTTATATTAAATGTTTTAATTATTTCTGAATTCTTTTCTTATTTTCTCATCTATCTTGAGTTTCTTTTATATATTTTCCTAAAAGATAGTTCCACTTATGAAAATTATTAAAAAATGTTTACAAGTTACTAACAATTTAGTAAAATGCAAGAATTTTTTAAACTTTAGTTAAAATAAATTTTAACTTTAATTAAAATTCATTTTAACTTTGGTAGCGAATCGTGTCGGCGAGAAGGCTATATTCCCTGTATCATTATATTCAACGATTAGAGTGAAGTGGCTTTATCAAAATTTGCTTTAACTTTTGAGAATTTTTTGAATATACGGGTTTTGAACTATTATCCTGCCTCGTCAACACCCCCACTTCGTTACATTTAGTGAACCAACATGTGGCTGTTCTGTCAAAATTTATTTAAGAAATTTCAAATAATTTAAATTTTTATTATCGTAAAAGAACCACACACGCCCGGATCGTTACAGGGGCGCTTATATAGACATTGTATGTGGGCGACAAAGACCCTAGCGCTGGCTCTGGATATGATACATTACTTACATTTGTTTACATATGATACTTACATTATATGTATTTGTTTACATATAATAAATACATTACATACATGGCTTTACATGTGATACATACATTATATGCATTTGGTTACATATGACACATCTTGGATGAGAACTAATTTCTCTGCTTTCATCCTTGAAGCTTATATGTAAGCTTATCTGAGGATGACACTAGTTGGCTGATATTTATTGTTTTTTTTTTTTGCTGTGTTGGGAAGCTACGAAATCTATGCTTGAGAAATTCGCACGCACGCACTCACGCCTGCACACACGCAGACACAATAACTTGGAATGTATTGATGCATCGCTGAACTGGAAGCCTGAACGAATATATTGTGTTTCATTAAGTTTGTATGGAATTTTGGGTGTGTGTTTCTTGTTCATAGTATGTCCTTAGAGCTCTTTTCAGGCTATTGTAGTTTGTAAGGTTTCTGTATTCAAAAGGTAATTTGTTTATCATGTCCGGGATGTAGAAGTTTCGTGTAGCTTTCCCGTAGTGATTATTGTATTTATATGTGATATAATTAGTTGTCTGAGGTCTTGTTATACGGTATGTATTTCTGACAGTCCTGTGGTTGGCATCGAAATAATGTTTTAGCAAAGCTGCATAGCGACATAAATGTTTTGCTGTCAGTATTGTGTGTTCTGACATTGCAATGTATATAAAGTCGTTATTTTCTCTTTATTCTCAAAAGATCCCAAAAGATCTATTTATGTTGTTGTTACTGTTTATGCATGGGCTGTAGGCATTGGATGCTGGTGATTTGTGATGTGTATATTAGTGTTAGTGGTGTATTAACTTTGTTGGTATATTTCCCAGAGTTCGTTTTTTAATAATATTAAAAAAAAAAAAATCAGCTAACGCCTTTTTATTTCCGTATACGGGAGTAGGCGAGGCCATTTAGCCCTATCTAACTTTTGGAGACTGAGTGGGCAGTTCAATTTCCACTGGTACCCAATCAGAGACAGATGGCCCAAAGCTATCACTAATTAAGCGGTACGCAGTGAAGATAGACGGCTCAAATGTGCCGCCATCTCGTGGTCCCTAACCCTAACACAATATATTTAATGTCTGAAATAATGTGGGTTCTACGGTCGATTTTCTTGAGTTTACAGGACGAAAAACCCGAGTTTCCGGGAGGAAAAACCTGCTTGCCCGTGCCAGAGATGGACTAACTCGGGAACCGGTCGAAAAAAGGCTTAGAAAAATTTCCTCTAGTCACCGACTAGACGCGAAATGAAGTCTACCTTCGTGCGGCCAAGCGCGGTGGTGTGCAAACGCCACATCCACTGAGCTACACGGGCTATAATAATAATAATAATAATAATAATAATAATAATAATAATAATAATAATAATAATAATAATAATAATAATAATAATAATAATAATAATAATAATTTCGTTAAAATATGTCCAATTACTTTCCTTTGGAGGTACACGACATCCTTCAGAATTGCATATACCCACTACTTGGGGCTAATGACCTTCCTTAGAACTTGTCGTCTTTCCACTAGCGAAGGAATGTTTAGTCATAATGGGCTTGATTGTGTTGTTAAAGTAAATTACTTCAAAATCGGGTTACATGGATAAGGCATTGGCATTCATATTATTGTTAATGGTATAAACATATTGCAAGAAAAGAATAAAGAAGATTATTTATAAAGTACTAATATTGCTCTGAGATTAGAAATCAATTATTAGGATATCAGAAACTTGTCCAAGTACGGCACTGAGTAAAAAAGGACTAAACTCATATCTAGGTTTCCACTAATGTGGGATAAAATGAGTTTATTGATGTTAGCTAGAGTTGGTCTTAACTAAATATCATTTTGACAAAATACCACATTGAAAAGTATTACAAAAACTGGAGCAAATGAGAATGGATATGGGGCTAGTAACATGGATGGGGTGGCGGACAGACAGACAGACAGACACCAGAGATTAGTATATGGTGGAGTTGAATCTAGGAGAAGGATAGTCACTAGTGGAGTACCTTAGGGTTCGGTATTAGGGCCACTACTCTTTAATTTGTATATCAGTGGCATAGGGCAAGATTTAAGAGAGGTTATTCAGTTGTTTGCTGATGATGCAAAACTGGGGAGAGCAATAGTTGATAAAGGTAATGTAGATACCCTGCAGGATTATTTAAATAAATTGTCATTCTGAGCAAAGTATAATGATTATAAATTTAATGTTGCAAAATGTAAGGTGATGACAGGTAACAATCAGAAGGTCTAGCCATGGGTGCCCCCTATCACCACCATGTGCAGAACTTTTTATGGAAAAACTTGAAAAGGATATTCTTTTCACCGTTTTTACTAAAACCATCAATTTGGTGGAGATATGTCGATGACGTGTTCATCATCTGGAAGGGTACCATGGAAAACCTTCTCGTGTTTCTGAACAAAATCAACTCACTACACAATAAGATGAAATTCACTATAGAACTAGAGAAGAACAAAGAACTTCCTTTTCTTTACATCCTCGTGAAGAAAGACGATAACAATTTTCAACTCTCCATTTACAAGAAACCCACAAATACAGGTAGATTCTACATTATTCGTCCAACCATCATAGATTACAAAAACACAGTATCATTCACATGCTCCGTAATAGAGCCTTAAGGTCTATTTCAAAACAAGCAGATGTACAGAGAGAACTGTCGCTAATAGTTAACACTCTATCTCTGAATGGATACCTTTCTAACATTTTAAATAAATTGCTATTTAAAGGGTGCGCCACTGGAACTGCCCACTTATCTCCAAAAGTTAGATAGGGCTAAACAGCCTCGCCTTTTATTCCCGTATAGGATCCCTATAGGGGAATAAAAGATGGTAGCTGATTTTTTTTTTTTTTTTAACTTGGTAAAAGTGCTACATATCACCTAATATATCTTTTCTCATATACCTGGGAGCATGCATACCACACTTTGGAAAACACTGCCATAGAGAATGGAAAGTGCATGTAGGAAACCTGACAAAATCTTACTGTATGTTGATTGTATGCTGTTCACCTTTGTTAGGCATTAAAACTGGATGGATGTCAGAACATAGTCGGGACAGTGGACGATGTATGAAGCAATTTTGAGAAAAAATCATGTATATATTACATAGAAATATTCATAATATCTAAATCATTGTTAACTAGCAGTAAACCAGCATTTCCTGTAGAAATGGGGTTTGCAACCATAGCGCTAGGACGACCAAAGATCGTTATAGGTTTGATTGTAGTCGCCGACTAGAGGAACTTCTAAGTCGTCCTTCGACCGATTTCAGAGTAAGTAGATCTTTGGCACTGCCAAGCGGGATTTTTTCCCTCCTCCGAAACTTGTTCTTTTTTTAACCACACACACAGTACAGTAACGAGGGTATGAAGCGCCTGTGGCAAGTGTCTAACTTGCGTCCCTCCAAACACAAAAATGACAAAAATTTTGAAAAATTTAAATGTAACAAGTTAAATTTTACTAAATGCAATGTGTTAAATACTTACTATTAACCCCATCAAAATGTGTGGCAGAATTTGTGTGTCTAAAGCGGCGTATTGCCGAAATTAAAAAAATACAATATAAAATAGCGGACTTTTATATCTATTTATTTAATCTTATTTTTTACATTTTTCTACGTTTTGCGCCCCAAACCTAGTTGCGCCCGTGGCGGGCGCCTCTTTCGCCACACCCTCGTTACGGCACTGACCACACATCTCCAAAACGGATCTCAGAACTCAGTATTATCAAGAATGATACGAACGTTTGTTGGCTATTGAAGACCGCAAAAAAGTCAGTAGTTGTCTGCCTCACCTCCTCACGTATTCTCTCTCTCTCTCTCTTTAATTACTTCTAAATGAAATTTATGTAAAACTCAATATATATATAGATGATATTTCACAATTTTTCATTTCCGTCTAAGAGATGGTCTTTCTCCTCTCCGGGAACCATTGTAGATATAATTGTAATTTAAATAGAAGAACTTTTTCTTGTCTTATATTTTATTATTATTATTATTATTATTATTATTATTATTATTATTATTATTATTATTATTTTTAATCCGGTTCCCGAATTAGTCGACTGTCGCACCCATAAGTCAGTCCCCATAGAAATGAACACGACTACCGGTGATGAAAGCTGGATATTGGCTATCAACTACAGTTGACCCTTGAAGAACGCGGGTTTGAACTACGCACATTCACTTATACGCGTTTTTTTTCTTCCAATAAATATATTTCAATTTTTTTTAGAGATTTCGACAATTTGAAAAAATTCACAGACGAACCGCGTAACTTAGAAATATCGAAAAAAATTAAGAAAACGTTAGATATGCCATGAATGCATAAAATATATGTAGACGCTAGTCTATTTTATCATTTACTACTATAAAATATTATCATCATCAAATTCCTGACATGATAGGATAATACATATGATAGTACTATATGTAAATCTTACATCGTTACTAACTTCCTATCTACAATTTTCCTCCAAATCAATCGGTTACTTGCCAAGACATCAACAGTATCAGATCTTATATTTCTATCTTCTAAGTCACTTTTTACTGTATCAATCCACCTATATCTTGGTCTTGCTCTGGGCCTTTCTCTTGCCAATCTGGCAGAGAAAGACCCAGAGCGCCCTTGTTAATCTTTCCGCTCTCATTCTGCTTAAGTGACCATACCACCTGAGATTAGCTTGGCTAACACATTCCTGGATGCTAACAATGTGAAGTTCTTTCGTAATATTCTCGTTTTTAATATGGTATTGCCATTGATGTTATCTGTTCACACCCCTAATCTTTCTCAGGACTCTCAGTCTTACTCGGTCTCTAGTCCAGTGATTTTTTTTCTAATCTAGCTCTTAGATCCATAAGTTAAAATTGATTTGAACACCGTCTTCTACACAGCTAATTTAGTGTTTTGAGTAATTTCTCTCTTATTCCATATAAATTTATTCAGTTGACTTCCTACCAAACCAGCTATGTTGATTCTGTTGTCTATTTCCATATTTAATTTATCATCTTCACTAAAAATTATACCTAGATAGCTGAAATGTTTTACTTGTTCTATATGTTCTCCATTCACGATGCACTTGATATTTTCAACGTTTCTGCCTATTTTCATTGTCTTTGTCTTGTCTATTATAAAAAAAGTTACAATTTATCAAACTTACAAACACTTACAGACCGTAGATGGCGCCATTCTCAATCGAGAGAATTGTAAACAAACGTAAAAGATGCAGAATTATATCATAACTGCATAAAATGAACTGTTATTACTTAGTTAAATAAATTAATTCCCATAAAATAAAAAAAAAAAGTACAACGATTCACTCTTTAGTGTATAGGCTAAGCTACCGCGAAGCCATCGTATCGATTATACTAGGCTACCATAAAACAGTCATATTGCTGCTGCTTCGTTATCAATGCATGAATTATACCTGTAAATAAATATGAATTTATTTTCCACATTATCTTTTCATTTTTGATGTCTAGTGTTAGTAATACGCAGGGCAGGGCCGTATTCAGATTAGATCACTCCCTGAGGCAAACAATTAAATATCGCCCCTGATGGATTATAAGACAAAAATATAAGAAAATCTCCAATTGCTATTTTGTTTTTATTACAAGAGAAACATCAGTGCAAAACGATTACATAATAATATCATTAAAATGTTTGCTCTACGGGGATATCGCATAATAAAACTGCTTAAGCTATGTCCACCTCTATCGATATAGTTGCTAGACCAACCAATCTTTCATGAGTCATTGCTGTTCGCAAATAATTTTTAATCAGTTTAAGCTTGGAAAAACTTCTTCCCGCACTTGCTACGCTAAGGAATTGTTAGCGTAGCGACGGAGCCTACCGCAATATGACTGAACGAGCGCCTTTATTAAGCCGCGCCGTGAGGCAGGCTGCCTCTATAGGAGTTCATCTTGATAAACGCCTAAACTTCAAGACACACATAAATACTATCTCCACTAAAGCAAGTCAGACTATAGCTCAGCTATATCCACTTTTGAACAGGAACAGCTTCCTAAATAAACACAATAAAATTCTCCTCTATAAATCAGTCATAAGCCCCCAGCTAACTTACGCCTCACCAACCTGGGCACACACAGCTCAAAGCAACATCAACAGATTGCAGACGATCCAGAACAAATGCCGCAGAATGGCATTTAATGCCCCTTGGTTCATGAGAAACCTCCAGTTACACCAAGAAGCTAACCTTCTAGATATCAAGACGTACATGACAGGCATAACAGAAAAATTCTTCGCACTCACAGATAATCACCCAAATCAGCTAATTCGACAGGCAGCGGACTACGAACCCTCAGATCGATTCAAACACAAAAAACCAAAATTCGCCATTGCAAGAGACAGCTAATACAGCTTACAATGCTCACAATGAGCGGGTAAATTACCCACAATAATCCTCTCACACACAAGCCAAAATCAGATGAAGGGATAAAGAGTCAAGGACTCAGTCCATCTCCCAAAGAAGTTCAAAAGGCTTCCTCTATGCTACACTCTGTCGACGGTAGTGGTAATACATATAGTGTAGGTACTGATAGACATACGATTCATCTTGTAAACAGATGACGTAAACTTGCGGTATCGATAAATACAGTACAGTACAGTACTGGAAATATATTTTCACTTCCTTACGATTTTCTTTAATAACATTTTCTTTTCTCTAACTTATTTTATTGTAAGTATATAGTATATAACACGTATAATACATACATACCATTCAAAATATGTGTTAATCGACTGTTTATGCTATTGTAGGGTTTCCGGTCAACACTAAGCTATTAGTTGTTAAGTTTTTGGGGAGTCAAAAGTTATACGCGGATTTTCGAACAACGCGGGGAAGTAATCGGCGCTCCAAACCCCTGCGTTTTTCAAGAATCAACTTAATTTCAAAAGTTATGACTACAATAGTTCTGCTTACTCCGTTTAAGGAATGAAAGGTATTAACGTTTTTTTTTTTTTATGCGTGTGCGTGCGTGCAATTTTCTCGCTTATTATTATTTTTAATTATTATTTTTTATTTTTTTAACGTAAACTGTATTATATGGAAACCTAATAGACAGAAAGTTTGATATTTGAATAATTATTCTTCATTGGTGTTTTTGTTTAGTGTTTCATGAATAAAATTGCTTGTACTTTGTCTGATAGAAATATTTGACATTAGTATGGCGTCTTAAAAATTCCAACTTCAGAATAATGTACGAGTACAATTCAGTTTCAAACTAATTGGACCGTGACGTTATTCTATTTTTTACAACGCTAAGTTGGTTGCTAAGGGAAACGATAAACACATGCAATGCAAGTCGGCATACTGCTACAGCTGTGTATAGTAATATTTCTCTTGCGTGAACATATTTCTGTGTCGTGTATGTTATGAATTGTGTTAGTAATTAATTTAATGATATGGATTAGTTCAGTGATGGCAACAAAGAGATCATCAGATTTTCTGGATGCAGGAAACCATACTGACCAGCAAACCAGAGTAAGTTAAAAGGCAACTCCATTACAAAAAGTACAACGTTTAGCTTGTAAAAATATGAAACAGTAGTTTATTATCGCATTTTCGAAGTTAAATTATTTTTTGATGTGAGTTGTATATAAAATGTACATAATTAAATGTATATTTTAATTCACCGAACAATCTATGCGATAAAGATGCTAGAGCTCTTCTAAATGCGAAATGATTTTATATTACAATATAACTAAAAAAATGAAATAAATTCAAACCATGCTTGTAAGGAGTATAATTTATATTTTGTCCTACATCTGCAATAAACTACGTTTTTGAAACAAAAAAAAAAGTTCATAATTACCGTAATAATTAGAAAGAGCAAGTTGGAATTGTGATGAAGCTATGCTATAAGGTTTTTACTTGGTCCGATTCTGTTTAGTTTTAAGACTAACGATATTGCATGAAAGGGAATATCAAGTTGTTCGCTGGTGAAAAAACTGGGAGGACAAATAAATGTGATGTAGAGATCCTGCAGGATGGCTTGAATAAAATGACATTGTGAGCAAAGGTTACCAGTTCACTCTGCAAAGTGTGAAGTTATGCACTTTGGATTGAAAGGATTGCAAGCTATCAGTTATATAGACCGAATTTATTATTATTATTATACAAACACCTCTCTCTTGATGAGTCTTGACTCCAGGAGGTGTTTGTATAATAATAATAATAATAGCACTCTAACAGAGATAATGTTTGTCATTCATTGTCTTAAATTTGTTCAATGTTTGCATACTCGCCATCTCATTCAGCAATACATTCCACTCAACCACTCTCCATGCAAAAAAAAAAAAAAAAGTCTCTTATACACCACACCTTTATACAATTTCCAAGAATGGCTTCTTGTCTCTGTCCCCTTCCTTCCTTCAACCGTTTGAAAAATATTATTATTATTATTATGTGACACCTCCAAGGAGCCCAAAGACTCATCGAGGGAGGGGTACCTTACTCCACAACTCTCCATCTCCACCACTCAGTCCACCAACTCCAACTGCCATCGTCATCTACATCAATGCCATCTACCACCATGACCACTAGTATTTTTCACAGACAGTCACAAACATCCATACCCATGGCGGGATTTGAACCTGCAGCCTTTTGGCTGGAGAGCTGATACCCTAACCACTCTGCCAACCAAGCAGGCATATCCTAGGTAGGTATTTGATAAGCACCCCTTAACAATTTTTGTCTCAGTCATATTGCCTCCCCCCCTGCCTATTTACTAGAGTCTGCAATTTACATTCTTCCAACCTGTCTTCATAGTCAGTATTCCACAATCCCAATATTGCTTTTGTAATTTGCCTCTGAACTTTTTACAGAGCTTGCTTCTCAGCTGTCACTCTTGGCATGACCAAGCCTTCACAAAGCCATGTTAACTCTCATACAGTATCATATTTTTATCTACCCATTCTTGAATTCTCTTTTTGACCAATTTTTTAGTACTTTTACCACCATGCCTGAGATACCGACTGGTCTATAATTTGCTACTGCAGTCTTAGAACCTCCCTTATGCAAGGGAATTATTTTACCCTCTTTGCACTCTCTTGGAACTCTACCAGAGCTGAGACTTAAATTAAAGATCCTAGTCAAATGTACATTGCCAGTTCCCTTGCATATTCTTGCAAAACTCTAGCTGATATCCCATCTTTGCAATCATATATCAACCTAGTGAGGTTAAAGCAGTAACCTCACTAGGATGATATATGATTGCAAAGCAATCACTCTGTAACTCAATTATTTTATCTACTTTTGTCTCCTTGTGACCATCATCATCATCATTCATTAAGGTTAATCTTCCATAATCATTCTTCCTCTTACTTATCAGAAAATGAAAAACTTTTTGGGATTTCCTTTGACCTCCTTGGCTAGATTATTCTCATATTCTGATTTTACCTTGCCATGCTGGTCACTTCTCTTGCCTGAGCCTTGTACTGTTCATGAGTTTGCTAGTCACCTTTTTCTTTATATATCCTCCAGAGAATTTTCTTCTTCTGCAGCTCATGCTTAATGATATTACTCATCCATTTAACTCCTACCTGATTAACCCTCCTTACCCTAGGTATACAATTTAATCCTGCTTCCTCTAGATGAACCTTAACTATTTCCCCATGCACTAATAATATCCTTACCATGTAGTGTTTTATGCCATGGCAAAATTTAAGCTTCTTCCAAAGTTTATCATAATCACCTGCCTTGTAGTTCCACATATACCCCTGCTTGATAGAATATTCCTCATGTTTTATAATCTCCCCCAGTCAAGACCGCATGGTCACTTTCACCAATTGGAGGCAATGTGGTCACCTTGGTTAGGATACACAGTTTTTCAGATCCAAAGTGCAAAACCTTACATTTACTGCTGTTACAACAACATATCAATATAACAACATTTCATCAACATGTCATGCTACATATCATAATAAATTTAGTTTAATCCTTTATCCAAGTGTAAGCAAACAAAGTTTGCACCTGAAGTATCTTCATGACTGAGGCAACTTGGGGTAAAGGTGGACCAAGCTCTCATCACTGCTTGTCTTAGTATCTCCCATAATGCAAAGCACATCTCCTTGTGGACATGTATGAAGGGCCACTACCCAGACCAGTTTTGACCGTTATTGAGGTCTTGTCAGTTGTTTGCTTACACTTGGATAGAGGATTAAACTAAATTTATTATAGTCTAACCAAGTGAAAGATGTCGGAAAAAACTTCCAACATCTTTCTCTACATCCAGAGTAATTTAATAATAAGATGAGATGCCTTTTGACAACTCATATAGGTAAAGATGACTTCTCCATTGTTCCACCTTGGTATCACCACTTCTGGGTCTGGCTCCCACTGACGAGACCTCAATAAAGTTCAAAACCGGTCTGGTAATGGCCCTTTCCTTAATGCATAGCATTATACATGTCCGCAAGGAGATGTGTTTTGCATTATGGAAGATACTAAGACAAGGAGTGATGAGAGCTTGGTTCACCTTTACCATGAGTTGCCTCAGTCTTGAAGATACTTCAGGCACAAACTGTGTTTGTTTACACTTGGATAAAGGATTAAACTAAATTTATTATAGTCTAACCAAGTGGGAAAAAACTTCCAACATGCTACATATCATAGCCGGCCTGGTTGGCGGAGTGGTTAGTGTATCTGCTCTCCAGCCAGAAGGCAGCAGGTTTGAATCCCACCATGGGCATGGATGTTTGTAATTGTCTGTGAAAATACTGGTGGTGGGGCAGTAGATGGAGTTGGTGTAGATGATGTGGCCTGTAGTCTGTGGATTGAGAGGTGGAGACAGAGAGTTGTAGAATTGGTGTCCTCCTCTCGATAAGTCATGAGACTCCTTGGAGGTGCCATGTAATAATAATAATATTAGTAGGCTTTGATACTTCCACATCTGGACAAAATTTGTCCTTATGTTTGGTCAGCATGATTTATTGCAAATGAGAATTTGGCAGAGAAGATTCAGAGGCAGTGGCAAGATGGTGTCAGGCCTATGGAATACTTTACTTGAGGATTAGTTGAAAGTTTATGAGTAACAAAAAAAAAAGTGGTTGACAGATGTGAGAAGAGGGATATAATCCTGTCCCATTCTACTTCGTCCATCCATCCTAGGACGGGTTGAGCCCCCCCCCCCTCATTGAGGGGGGGGGGTGGATTACGACTAATAATGCAGCTAGGTCGTCGCTCCTTGCTACATCCCCCTGAGGACAGTATTCCCGACTGTAATCCGTCTGTGTTCATGGGGCTGGTTAGCCTGGGGGGACTAAAAACCCTAGTTTCCAGGTGAAAAACTCGCTACCTCTGTATGAGACTGGCTAACTCGCCTTTCTTTCTTCGAAAGAGACCAGATAAAGGTTCCTCACTTCACTGAAGGGAATCAAAACCAGGTCTTTCTGACCGAAGAGCTTCATCTATACCGACTGAACTATGGAGGCTCTGGAGGGATATGGCAGAAATATGTAAGTTGCTAAAGGGAAAAAGTTCCTGTACATAGTAGGTGTAGAGGAACTTTTTTCCAATTCACAACAAGAGGGTGAATAAAGGGTCAACCTTGGAAGTTAAATACAAGTGTGATTAGCAGGGATGTGTGTGGACTATATTTTTTGCTTGGAGGTGGTTTTAAGTGCATTGTCAGTGAATGAGTTTACGAAGAGGTATTATTGTTATGTGACACCTCCAAGTAGTCTAAGGACTCATCATGGGAGGGCAACACTACTCCACTACATAACTTTCCATTTCTTCTACTTAATGATAAGTATGACAAGCAGTGTATGAATCAGGTTTAGTGTGGGCCTGTTGTGATATGGTTTTGAACTCCATGTAGAATCTTGGTTGATAAGAATAATAATCACAAAATGTACTTTTACTGTGGTTTGAAAATAAAAATTGCATAACTGGATAGATTTCAAACATTGCAATTTTAAATGGCAAAATAAGATTCCAAAAACTTTCATTGAAGATTTAAAAAAAAATGCAACAAAAAAAAAAAGCGATACCATATATCAGAATATTGCATGCATTACAATATAAATGATGGATGCTAGCATTTGTTTTTAACTTTGCATTTAGCTGTGCAGCTACGAAAACAAATCTGAAAACAAACCCCAACTCAACATCACCAGAGTTAAAGATCGGTACTATCAATGTAAGAAGCCTGAATGGCAAAGAAATGGAGCTAGCTGAGGAATTAGATAAGTACCAGATCGACATAATAGGGGTGACTGAAACAAAAAAGACCAAAACTGGTGAGATCTTTCTGAGCAATAAATACAAAATGTTATATTCCGGCAATGACAATCAAGGAAAAGAAGGAGTAGCCATAGTATTCAACACAAAATACGAGGCTAATCTTCTTGAATGGCAGTCAGTCTCAAGTAGAGTAATGTGGGCAAATATGAGAATGGGGAACTGGACAATGAGACTTATTTGTGCCCATGGTCCCACAGAAGATTCTACTAAGGTAGAAGTGGAGGAATTTTTTGAGGCTTTAGAAAAAGCAACTGGCACAATGAAAAATGAAAAGTTGGTCCTTGTTGGGGATCTAAATAGCAGAGTAGGAAATGATTGTGAGACATACAAAAATATTTTGGGAAAATTTGGAGAAAAGAGCAAAGCTAATAATAATGGCAAATATCTGTTGGATTTCTGCTCAGGACATGGACTGGTTATTACTAACACCATGTTCCAACATAAAAATGTGCACAAATTCACATGGAGAGAAGAGGCTAGGAATAAGAAAAGTCTCATTGACTATGTTATTGTTGATAGTGATGTTTTCTCCCTAGTGCAGGACAGCAGCGTGTTCAGAGGATTTGAAATTGGAAGTGATCACTATTTAGTCTTGAGCAGGATAAAATTGAATTTCATATTGAAAAGAATAACATGTAAGAAAGTTTTAAAGCGAATAAAAGTTGAGCAGCTCTCAGATGTGAGCTGTAGACTAAAATACACAAAGATTATTGAAGAAAAAATGAAAGAGTTTGAGAACAGGAATCAAACCTTGGAGATTCAGTGGCAAACTCTGAAGAAAACATTGATTGATTCTGCCAGAGAGGCATGTGGTGAGGTTATCTGTAAGGATAAAAAAATCAGAACTCCCTGGTGGACACAGGAAGTTAAAGAGGCAGTGAAGGAAAAGAAGAAAGCATACCAAAAGTTCCTGTCAAATAAGTCAGCTTGTGCTCTTACAGAATATAGAGACAAATGTAAGAAAGGTAAACAGTGTGTAAAACTAGCTAAACAAAAGTCATGGGAGGACTTTGGCAAGAATATAGAAAATAAATATCAAGAAGGTGGCAAAATATTCTGGAGGTTGTTGAAGAAGCTTAGGAATGGAGGAAAGAGTGCTGTAAAAGGAATTAGAGATGATAAAGGTGACATGAAAACGGGAGAAAAAGATATCCTTGAAGTATGGAGTAATTACTTTGAAAAACTGCTAAATGAAACAAGCAGTGATGACAGCACAGTGGTAAAAAACACTGACCAGGCATGCAGTCAGGAATACATATCCATACTTGAAGTAGAAAAAGCCATCAAAGGCTTGAAATGTGGAAAGGCAGCAGGAGTAGATGATAATCGACCAGAAATGCTGAAGTATGGTGGTATAAGAGTCTTACAGTGCTGCATTGCATAGTTCAGAAAGCCTGGACAGAGGGACGAATTCCCGATGATTGGAGTAGAGCTCTCATAGTACCCATATATAAAAAGGGAAATAAAACTGCATGTGAGAATTACAGAGGTATTTCCCTACTGAGTGTTCCTGGCACTTGAGAAACGGTTGAGAAGAATTGTGGAAGAAAAGCTTGGTGAAGAACAAGGTGGATTCAGGCCAAATAGAGGCTATCAGGATCAGATCTTCACTTTACGACAAATAGACGAGAAAGCATGGGAATATAACAAAGATCTGTATTTAAGTTTTGTCGATCTGGAAAAGGCATATGACAAGGTGCCAAGAGAGAAGCTATTCAATACGCTGCAGTTATATGGTGTCAATGGGGCATTATATCAAGCAATACTTAGTCTTTATTTGAGTTGTAAGTCAGCAGTTAGAATTGAAGGAAGTACAGGAAGATGGTTTAATGTTAAATCTGGTGTGAGACAAGGATGTACATTATCCCCTCTGTTATTCATTATCTATATGGATCACATTATGAAGGAAAGTGGTATTAAACATGATATCAAAATTGGAGATGTTAATGTCAGTTCTTTGCTTTATGCGGATGATGTTATACTTCTAAATAAATCCGCTACAAGTCTGCAAGCTTCTCTGACTAAATTGAATAGCTGTTGTAATAGATATGGTATGAAGGTCAGCAATAAAAAGACAAAGATAATGAAAATAGGCAGAATCATTGAAAATGTCAACTGTGTTGTGAATGGAGAACCTGTGGAACAAGTAAAACATTTCAGCTATTTAGGCACAATTTTTACTGAAGATGGTAAATTAAATATAGAAATAGACAACAGAATCAGCAAGGCTGGTATGGTGGGAAGTCAATTGAATAAATTCATATGGAATAAGAGAGAAATTAGTCTGAACACTAAATTAGCTGTATACAAGACGGTGTTCAAACCAGTTTTAACTTATGGATCTGAGAGCTGGGTCAGAAGTAAAACACTTGACCAAAGACTAGAGACCACAGATATGAGAGTCCTGAGAAAGATTATAGGCGTGAACAGATGGCATCAATGGCAGTATCATATTAAAAATGAGGATATTAGGAAAGAACTTGACATTGTCAGCATCCAGGAATGCGTTAGCAGAGCTAATCTTAGGTGGTATGGTCACTTAAACAGAATGGGCAAGGAAAGATTAGCAAAACAAGTGTTCTCTGCCAAGTTGGCAGCAAAACGACCCAGAGGAAGACCAAGATATAGGTGGATTGATACGGTTCAAAGTGCTTTAGACGATAGAAATATAAGATCTGATAATGTTGGAGTGTTGACAAGTAACAGACTGATTTGGAGGAAAATTGTAGATAGGAAATTAATAATGATGTAATTTTTTTCATGTAGTACTATCATATCCTGTACACCCCTTGAGGGTACATGGCAGGAATTTGATGATGATGATGATAATATTATTTACCTATCATGTAAATAACATCTTTTCATTTCTGGAATGTGTACTAGAAGGAGGATGTGAAGGTTAATCCTACAATTTTTTTCATCATATTTTCACATTTTTACTAGAATAGCTCATATCAGAAATATTAGCAGCCACGCATTATTATTATTATTATTATTCAGGGCTGCGTCAACCCGAGGGTTCAAGGGGTACACCACACCAGGGCGGCAACATTGATAGGATGGCATTTTATATAGCTAATATCTAATTTGGATTATATAATGCAGTATTAGGGGCGGCTGATAAAAGTTTGCACCTGGGCGGCAAACACCCTTGGCATGACCCTGTTATTATTATTATTATTCAGGCCTCCATAGAGTCAAAAGACTCATCGTGGGAGGTCCTTCCTAGGAAACAAAAGTCTACCATACCACTCCCTGAACTCACTGACAGTTCTTGCTTTCACCACTCTTTCAGGCAATGAATTCCATGGTTCAATCACCTTCCATGCAAAGAAACCAGTCCTCACCCTCTTTCTCATAGCTTCCTTTCTTGACTTCCAGGGATAGCCCTTGTCATTGCTCCTTCCTGCTGTTCTACCAAGTGAAAGAACCCCAGTATCAAGGTACCCCTGTAACTATTTTTCAACAGTTTAAAAGTCTCAATCATATCACTTCACCTTCTTCTATCCAAACTCTGCAGTCCACATTTTCTCAGCCGATCCTCATAACTAACATTGTACAGTCCTGAAGCCATCTTTGTTATCTGCCTCTGTACCCTTTCTACAGTTAATTTTACCCCCTTCAAATCCTGGGGACCAAATTTGAGAGCAATAGTTCAAGTATGGTCTGATCAGGGCTTTATACAATGGAGTGATAACTTCTTTATCTCTGCAGATCAGCGTCCTCAGTATTGCAGCAATCCTCTGGGCTACCTTCACCACCTTTGCAATATGTTCCCTGAATTTCAGTTTTTTATCAATCATCACCCCCAGATCTCTTGTCTCCCCCTACTCCCTTCAGTACAGCTCCTCCAAGTATGCAGCCTCCCATTGATGTATCCCAAACTAGACTTTACATTTTGCTGCATTAAGACGATACCCCAGTCATTTGTCCATCTGTCTACTTTATTCAAATCCTCTTGCAGGGCTGCCACATCTGTACTATTACTAATAACCCTTCCCAGCCTCACATCATCTATAAACAACTGAATATCCCCCTGCAATCCATTGACAATGTCATTGAAATAAAGGTTAAACAATAGAGGTCCCAGTACTGAGCCCTGTTAGTCCTCACTTGTAATCTTCTGCCTCCTTGATATTGCCCCACCATACACAACTCTCTGATATCTATCAGACAGCCAATCCTGAACCCAGTTGACTAACCCGACATCTAAACCTCACCTAAATCTGCACCTCCATGGTGCAGCATAGCCCATTTAGAGACAGGTAACTAAGGGGATGTTAAATTATTAAAGGGGTTGTATAAGAGTGACACAATGGAAAATTTTCAATACATGACAAATAGAGAGAGAACTAAGGGTGAGCAGATTAGATTTTTTGCTTGGAGAGTGGTGAGTGAGTGGGATGGATTCCACTTAGTTGTGAATATCCTGACAGTAATTGAGTTTAAGGAGAGATACAATAGGTATTGTGTGTATATAGTTAAGTGTGAAGTTAATTTTTTTTTATGTGGTTCCCACCCACGAAAATGTGTATGTAGTTAGTGTGAAGCTCCTGCAGTGATTCTTCTCGACTTCATGGAGATAACTCTTATTAGAACAATTCAGATATCATGTCATACAGTTCATCAGATCTATTGTTGTCCCATTTTACGATTTTTATTCTATCTAGTTATTTCCCCTTTATCTATGTTCAACTATTATCTATGCACGAGATATCACCAAATTTTTTACTACTACTTAAGTTAATTCTCCCCTTAGTACCCCTAATATTTGTATTTATACTGTGCCTTTTGGGATATTTAGTTTGAGATATTATATACAAAAACAAGGAGAAAGAACTCAAATATGTCTGAAAGTGTAACTATGTTGCAGTCGTGACACTTTGTCTCGTTTCTTAACACATTAATTTCCCGCGTGATTAGGTTCGTAATTTTTCAAGTGGTGCATTGGACAGCAATTTCAGACAACTGTTTTATCATTGGACAAAAGGTTTATTAAATTCCTTAACATGGTACAATTCAAATTTGAGTTATTACTCAATTCAATGCTATACTAAATATTTACAAACTGACATTAGCTTATCATAAGTATTTAAGCTATGATTCTATAATGGGTGTTACGATCATGCCGCCATAACAATTCAACACATAAATTCATTTGACATGGACAAATAAGATTAATTCACACTATTTAACTATTCAAACTTAAGTAGATTAACTAAACCTTTTACTGCACTAACACATAACTATGACATTTAAACTTTCTTATACAATATAATAGACATGCAAAATTCTCAGGACACTTAATTATTCATATAACATTAACACTAGCCAGCTTACCTTTAATATATTCTGTCAGATACTAAAGTCCTAGTATAATTTTTCCTTGGTCACTTCCACAGTTCCGTATTAGAATAATGATACCTATTACAGACAAATTTTAGTTAACATTAGATATATTTTACAGTACCTTTCTTTTTTGAGTTTTTTATATGGGCCTTTACCTTCTTCTGATTGAACTAGCTTGGTATAACCTCTCTGATAATCTGCTACTCCTACGTTCCTTTTGGAGTTGAACTAGCTTACACGGTCTTAAACTTTCGTAATTCAGGACACACTTTGAATCATCCATATGACGGCTGTGCAACTTGCGACGTGGATATCGATATCTTTACAGCTTTCCCTTTCTCGTGGTTGTCACTGAAGTTGAAACACAAAGAATATGTTTCCTTTTCTTTGACTCTATGGCATTCTTCGCTTCATACATATGAAATCCAGAATCGAAATCCCGCTCACTTTTGTTTCCATGTTGTGACGACGGAGATATAACCCCAATCTCCACTCAGGAAAATCGCGTGAAACCTATGCCATGGAGCTCGTAGAGAACTCCTCGGGAACAGAACCAAAACAAAAACCAAAAAGCCCTATAGGAGGGATTTCCAACCCTTTTATACTTGCTCTCCTAACGGCACCCTCTTTAACTTCTTTTCTCCGCCCCCTACTTGTTTTTACTTCAACGACCAATTAGGGTGGCGTTTTTTTCTGCCAAATGTCCTTTGATCGGCAGGCCCGTAACGATGTCTCAATTTGGGAATTGACCCTAAGCGATTTTCTATTGTTTTTCTTCTGCTAGCCTCTAACTTAATCCCCTTTCCAAACTTTTTCTATGAATTCACTTAATATTTTAATCTCTAGCCTCTCACATACCATCTTGTATGACTAATCCTTTTCTGTCTTATTTAGTTAAAATTTCTCTTTTAAATCATATCACAATATTAATATATTCTTTATTTTCTTAGTTAGTTTAACAAACACCTTTATGTTTTATATATTTTATTGGATGCAAGAATCTTTCTTTTTCTTTTAATTAATTCAACTATTATCTTTTATGCAGGGTTTTTAATTTATTTTATTTATTCTTCATGTTACACCATGATAGCTGAGAATTCTATATTCTTAAGATATCAGGGTGTAACACTATATGAAATCCTTATGTATGCTCAACAAATCTTCACAAGATGGACAAGCACTGAACTTCCTAGCATCTAGGCAGGGAAAATATTGGTTCTTCATTAATCATCATTTTTTAAATTGAAGTTTCTAACTAACTTTTTTAGATTGATGTTTATTTATTTATAAATTGGTATATTTTTAAATTTTTTACTCATATCAGATACCCTCTTTGTTAATCCTTAATTACTGATGCTGCTACCAAGGTGTTAAAAGTAACTCTCTAGTATTTGTGTACTAATAGTAAGAATAAGATCTTTGAATTGTTAAGATCTTGCAGAAAGTAGTGAGGGACCGTATACAGCATTGGGCAGATGAGGGTAATGTTATCTGTGAGAATCAACATGGATTTGTGAAAGGACGCTCTTGTTTTAGCAATATGCTAGCCTTTTATAATAAAGTTACAAGAACATTAGATGAGGGAAAGGCATATACTGCAATTTTCTTAGACTTGGCGAAGGCATTTCACAGGGTGCCACATGATAAGCTGATATTTAAGTTGCAGCACATGGGTCTGAATGTCAGATTGGTCAACTGGATTCAGGATTGGCTGTCTGATAGGTATCAGAGAGTTGTGTATGGTGGAGCAGTTTCCAGGAGGCAGAGGGTTACAAGTGGGGTCCCACAGGGCTCAGTACTAGGACCTATATTGTTTAACCTTTATATCAATGACATAGCCAGTGTATTGCAGGGGGATATTCAGTTGTTTGCGGATGATGCGAAGCTGGGAAGGATTATTAGTAATAGTGCAGATGTGGTAGCCCTGCAAGAGGATTTAAATAAGCTAGATAGATGGGCAAATGAATGGGGGTTTCAGTTTAATGCAGCAAAATGTAAGGTCTTGAGGTTTGGGAAACATCGATGGGATACTCTGGGAGGAGTTATACTGGAGGAAGTACGGGAGACAAGAGATCTGGGGTTGATGATTGATAGAAACCTGAAGTTTAGGGGACATATTGCAAAGGTGGTGAAGGTAACACAGAGGATTGCTGCTATTATGAGAAGGACACTGACCTGCAGAGATAAGAGGGTTATCATTCCGATAACCCTCTTATCTTATCAGGTCAGTGTTCTCTGCAGGACATTGACCTGCAGAGATAAGAGGGTTATCATTCCGTTGTATAAGTCTCTGATCAGACCACGCTTGGACTATTGTTGTTCTCAGATTTGGTCTCCAGGATTTGAAGGGGATAAATTAACTGTGGAAAGGATACAAAGACGGATGACAAAGATGGTTTCAGGCCTGTACAAGGATAGTTACGAGGATCGGCTGAGGGAATGTGGACTGCAGAGTTTGGTGGATAGAAGAAGGAGAGGTGATATGATTAAGACTTTTAAACTGTTGAGTGGTGGTTACATGGTTGACACTGGGGAGTTCTTTCGCTTGGTTGAACAGCAGGAAGGAGTGATGACAAGAGGCCATCCCTGGAAGTTACGAAAGGAAACTGTGAACAAGAGGGTGAGGAGTGGTTTCTTTGCATGGAGGGTGGTTGAACCGTGGAATGCATTGCCTGATGGAGTGGTGAGAGCGAGAATGGTCAATGAGTTTAAGGAGTGGTATGATAGACTTTGTGTTTCTTAGGGGGGGGGAACCTCCCCTCGATGAGTCTTGACAGACTTTGTCTTAGGAAGGACCTCCTTCGTAGAGTCTTTTGACTCCTTGGAGGCCTGAATAATAATAATAATAAGCGTCAGTTGCAGAAACATTGAATTTTACACCATCACTGTGGAAAAATATTCCTTATAATTTTTTTCCTTTTATGTGTCATATGAATGCTTGTTCATTAGTAGTTCTGTATCATTTTAAAAAATATAGATTTTTTTTTTCAATATAACATTGCATGCATATTTAATTTAATGATATTAGGCTATTGTTGTAGTTATTACAACAATAACTGAATTAAGTATCAATAAATAATAAGGAAATATGAAAAGCTGAGGAATTAGAAATTTGATATGATGTCATATAAATAAAAAGATGTCACATAAAAATAAAAATAACAGGCACCTCCATGGAACCCATAGACTCCTCTCAGGAGGTCCATTTCATAAACATGAATCAATAATTATCAATATCTGTACATCTGTCATATTTTGTCTTGAAATCATTCACTGACAAAACACACACAACCGACTCTATCAATCTGTTCTACTCATTCACTTGTTCACAGTTTCCTCTCCAAGCGAAAATTCTAGTCTTCACTCTTATTCAGTTTACATCAATGACGTCCCGTTTTCCTCACATTATGGCCAGCCTGACTGGCTGAGTGGTTAGCATATTCTCTCTCCAGCCAAAAGGCTGCAGGTTTGAATCCCCGCCGCGGGCATGGATGTTTGTGATTGTCTGTGGAAATACTAGTGGTGGTGGTTGGTGGTAGATGGCGTTAGTGTAGTTGCAGTTAGTTGGTGGATTGAGTGGTGGAGACAGAGTTTGTAGAGCAGGTGCCCTCCCTCGATGAGTCTTTGGACTCCCTGGAGGTGTCAAATAATAATTCATGTACCGGAATATTTCATCTACATCAATCCTGTAAATCTTCCAAAGCTACTGATTTGTGTCTCTATTATATTTCCCCTTATCTGCTGATCAATCCGCTTTTGTAACTCCCAAATCTTCAATCTTTCCTCATATGGAGCATCATGCAACTTATCCATATCATTAAGAAATCCAGGTGACCAAATCTGTGTGCAATAATCTAAATGAGTCCTTATCAAATCCTTATAAAGCAGAATAATAACTATTATTTTAATGGCTAATATAGCCTTACTTTCTTTTAGGAGCACTCCTTTTTTACGATGTCATTGGCTCTTTATCCAATTTCTAGGGCATTACTGAAATGTTATAAAACTAATATATGAAGAATAAAAATAGGAGAAAATTTGGGCATACCTTTTTGGATGTTGTTTTCTGTCTCCTTATTATGGCAACATGCCTTCATGTGCTGTTAAGCTGTTAAAGGAAGGCTTTTTTATGGGGGGAAGGGGGTAAAGTAATGTGGGGGAATTATTTGAAAAAAACCTGAGTTTTTTAACCCCTTTCTTTAAAGAAAGTTGGGCTATATTAGCCATTAAAATAATAGTTTATTTTTAGAGGAGTAACATGGAAATTTTCCTAGAAATCATACCCGGAATAATAACTTTCTTATCTCTGCATGTTAGGTATTCTTCAATAATCAGGTAATCATATGAGCTGTTTTGGCCACTTTTCCAGTATGGCCTCTGAATTTCACTAACATCCTTAAATCCTTGGCTTCATCAAGTTCTTGGAGTATAGTCTCATCAATATAGTACACAGCTGGTAATTTTTTTTTTTCACTCCAAAATGTCAAAATGTATAACCTTACCCTTTGCCACATTGAACTGGCATCCATTCATCTTTGCCCATACTGCCAGTCTAATCATGTTGTAACATATCAACATCATCTTTATCTGACTATTGCTGTACCTAATTTTACATCATCTGCAAACAACTGAATATTTTCCCTCAGATAATTTCCTATATCATTAATAAACAGATAAAATAGTAGTGACCCAAGTATAGAGTCTTGTGGCACACCACAAGTCACAGGCCGTATACAGGGCTCTGCACCTGTATGAGCCCCTATCTGTATAAACTCCATCAACCAATCTCTTATCTACATCAGCAACTTCATATCCGTACCCATTTGATGTGATTTATTTATCAGGGTTCCCTGCAGTATCCTAAATCATAAATTCCATTTCCTTCTGCCCATATTATTATTATTATTATTATTCAGGCCTCCATGGAGTCGAAAGACTCATTGTGGGAGGTCCCCCCCCCCCCTAAGAAACACAAAGTCTATCATACCACTCCTTAAACTCATTGACCGTTCTCGCTCTCACCACTCCATCAGGCAATGCATTCCACGGTTCAACCACCCTCCACGCAAAGAAACCACTCCTCATCCTCTGTTCACAGTTTCCTTTCGTAACTTCCAGGGATGGCCTCTTGTCATCACTCCTTCCTGCTGTTCAACCAAGCGAAAGAACTCCCCAGTGTCAACCCTGTAACCACCTCTCAACAGTTTAAAAGTCTTAATCATATCACCTCTCCTTCTTCTATCCACCAAACTCTGCAGTCCACATTCCCTCAGCCGATCCTCGTAACTATCCTTGTACAGTCCTGAAACCATCTTTGTCATCCGTCTTTGTATCCTTTCCACAGTTAATTTATCCCCTTCAAATCCTGGAGACCAAATCTGAGAACAACAATAGTCCAAGCGTGGTCTGATCAGAGACTTATACAACGGAATGATAACCCTCTTATCTCTGCAGGTCAGTGTCCTGCAGAGAACACTGACCTGATAAGATAAGAGGGTTATCGGAATGATAACCCTCTTATCTCTGCAGGTCAGTGTCCTTCTCATAATTGCAGCAATCCTCTGTGTTACCTTCACCACCTTTGCAATATGTCCCCTAAACTTCAGGTTTCTATCAATCATCAACCCCAGATCTCTTGTCTCCCCTACTTCCTCCAGTATAACTCCTCCCAGAGTATCCCATCGATGTTTCCCAAACCTCAAGACCTTACATTTTGCTGCATTAAACTGAAACCCCCATTCATTTGCCCATCTATCTAGCTTATTCAAATCCTCTTGTAGGGCTACCACATCTGCACTATTACTAATAATCCTTCCCAGCTTCACATCATCTGCAAACAACTGAATATCCCCTTGCAATCCACTGGCAATGTCATTGATATAAAGGTTAAACAATATAGGTCCTAGTACTGAGCCCTGTGGGACCCCACTTGTAACCCTCTGCCTCCTTGAAACTGCTCCACCATACACAACTCTCTGATACCTACCAGACAGCCAATCCTGAATCCAGTTGACCAATCTGACATCCAGACCCATGTGCTGCAACTTAAATATCAGCTTATCATGTGGCACCCTGTCAAATGCCTTTGCTAAATCTAAGAAAATTGCAGTATATGCCTTTCCCTCATCTAATGTTCTTGTAACTTTATTATAAAAGGCAAGCATATTGCTAAAACAAGAGCGTCCTTTCACAAATCCATGTTGACTCTCACAGATAACATTACCCTCATCTGCCCAATGCTGTATACGGTCCCTCACTACTTTCTCCAAGATCTTAACAACTACTGATGACACACAGACTGGCCTATAATTAGACACTTCCAGTCTGTTACCACCCTTATGCAATGGCACTATCTTACCTTCCTTCCATTCCCTGGGCATCTTTGCCGAAGCCAGACTTTCATTGAAAAGCCAGGTTAAAGGCACTGTCAGTTCCCTGGCACATTCTCTCAAAACTCGTGGTGAAATACCATCCAGTCCCAAAGCTTTACTGACATCCAGAGTACTCAGTATCTGAAACACACTCTACTCCTGTACCTCTAAACCTCGAGCCAGCCCTATCCTTCTAGTATTAAAACTGACTCCTCTAGGATGAAATACTCCAATAAAGTGTTCATTGAACAATTCCACTATGTCCTCTGCATCAGTCACTCTATTCCCATTTTTATCCCACAATATCATTCTTCCACAGTCATTTCTCCTCCTACTGGCCACATATCTAAAAAATTCCCTAGGAGTTTCTTTGGATCTTAGGGCCAACCTCCTCTCATAATCCAGTTTCGCTTTCCGTACCACACTAGTCACTCTTCTGGCCTGTGTCCTGAATTAAAGTCACCCATAATAATCCCCCCCCCTCAACTTATTGAATTTATTTGCTGATACCAAACGTGTTTGCAAAGTCCAGCATTATAACTGTGTAGTCATTACCTTTATCCAACTCAGCTGTCATCCTATTATAGAGAGTAAGTTAATCAAGCATGACCTACCCTTCACAAAGTCATGCTATCCTCATACAATATCCCATTTCTATCCACCCATTCCTGAATTTTGATGTTAACCAACTTCTCCAGTACTTTGACACTACTCCTCATTGATCTATAATTAGCTACTTTGGTCTTGGAATGCCTTTATGCAACATAACCATTTTTACTTCCTTCTATTCCTTTGGGACTCTACCTTATCTAAGACTCAGAATAAACAATCTAGTAATAGTGACTACTAATTCGCTAGCACATTTTTGTAATACATGAGCTGATATCCCATCCAAACCCATAGCTGTATTGACATCCATCAATCAATAATATGAATGCCAATGCCTTATATATGTAACCCGATTTTGAAGTAATTTACTTTAACAACATAATCAAGCTCATTATGACTGAACATTCCTTCGCTAGTGGAAAGACGAAAAGTTCTAAGTAAGGTCATTAGCCCCAAGTAATGGGTATATGCAATTCTGAAGGATATCGTGTACCTCCAAAGGAAAGTAATTGGACATATTTAACGAAATTATTATTGTTATTATTATTATTATTATTATTAAAATTAATATTGTTATTATTAATATTATTAAAAAACGAACTCTGGGAAATATACCAACAAAGTTAATACACCATTAACACTAATATACACACATCACAAATCACCAGCATCCAATGCCTACAGCCCATGCATAAACAGTAACAACAACTTAAATAAATCTTTTGAGAATAAAGAGAAAATAACGACCTTATATACATTGCAATATCAGAACACACAATGCTGACAGCAAAACATTTATGTCGCTATGCAGCTTTGCTAAAACATTATTTCGATGCCAACTACAGGACTGTCAGATATACATACCATATAACAAGACCTCAGACAACTAATTATATCACATATAAATACAATAATCACTACGGGAAGGCTATGCAAAACTTCTACATCCCAGACATGATAAACAAATTACCTTTTGAATACAGAAACCTTACAAACTACAATAGCCTGAAAAGAGCTCTAAGGACATACTATGAACAAGAAACACACACCCAAAATTCCATACAAACTTAATGAAACACAATATATTCGTTCAGGCTTCCAGTTCAGCGATGCATCAATACATTCCAAGTTATTGTGTATCCATGCATGTGTGTGTGCGTGCATGTATGCGTATGTGTGTGTGCGTGCACGTGCGTGCGAATTTCTCAACCATAGATTTCGAACCTTCCCAACACAGCAAAAAAAAACCCAATAAATAATAGCCAACTAGTGTCATCCTCAGATAAGCTTACATATAAGCTTCAAGGAGGAAAGCAGAGAAATTACTTCTCATCCAAGATGTGTCATATGTAACCAAATGCATATAATGTACGTATCACATGTAAAGCCATGTATGTAATGTATGTATTATATGTAAACAAATACATGTAATGTAAGTATCATATGTAAACAAATGTAAGTAATGTATCATATCCAGAGCCAGCGCTAGGGTCTTTGTCGCCCGCATGCAATGTCTATCTAAGAGCCCCTGTAACGATACGGGCGTGTGTGGTTCTTTTATGATAATAAAAATTTAAATTATTTGAAATTTCTTAAATAAATTTTGACAGAACAGCCTAATGTTGGTTCACTAAATGTAACGAACTGGGGGTGTTGACGAGGCAGGATAATAGTTCAAAACCCGTATATTCAAAAAATTCTCAAAAGTTAAAGCAAATTTTGATAAAGCCACTTCACTCTAATCGTTGAATATAATGATACAGGGATTATAGCCTTCTCACCGACCCGATTCGCTACCAAAGTTAAAATGAATTTTAATTAAAGTTAAAATTTATTTTAACTAAAGTTTAAAAAATTCTTGCATTTTACTAAATTCTTAGTAACTTGTAAAAATTTTTTAATAATTTTCATAAGTGGAACTATCTTTTAGGAAAATATATAAAAGAAACTCAAGATAGATGAGAAAATAAGAAAAGAATTCAGAAATAATTAAAACATTTAATATAAGTATTCAAAAAATAAAATCTTTACAGAATAGCAGAAAATAAATTAATTTACATAAATATACTTGAAATTTTTTTAATTAAAATTTTAGGGTTTTTGGATTTCATATTCACAGAATTAGAAATAATTGTCTTAAAGTCTAATTCTGCACATATATCATTTTCAATAGCTATTAACACCAAACTAACAAGCCTTTTTTTTTGTGACATACTTGTTCTTAAGTAGGTTTTAATCGATTTCAACTTGGAAAAGGAACGTTCAGTGCTCGCTACACTAACAGGTAAGGTTAATAATATTCTTAAAGCAATTGAAAAGTTAGGGAAAGATAAATTATTGGACACAATAAAATTAAGAATATCGAAAGGGTTTTGACTATTTAAATTATCCTTCCGAAAAATATTCCGGAAAGCACATAACTCTCATATAGTTCTATTGCATTTACGTCTTTATTGTTGCCGTCCTTCAAGAGAATCTCTAAATCGTCACAATTTCTTCGTAATTCTTCGTTATTAATTTGTAGTAATCTATACAAGAATTTGAAATTATCATAATATGTTTTTAGTTGTTCAAAACGTTCTATTAGCGAACACATTGCAACGTCTAGAAGTGTATAAAGCACATTCACTCTAAATTTATCTTCTGGCGATTATGGCATTTCGTCATGACGCTCGTAGTCAAATTGTCATGTTTTCTTTCGTGGTCAGACTTCCGTACCAGTTTTAAATTCTTGTTCTCCGTCCACTTCTTCACTTAGTTCTTTTGCCGTTTTAGAACTTCTTTAAAATTTGTATCCGATCGATACTCTTGTAAGAATATTTTTAAGTTTTCGATAGATTCTAAAGCAAGTGTAATGTTCATATTTTTGTCTTGAAGCATTTTACCCACAGGGTTTATTCTGTTAAGTAAATCATGCCCAGTTATAAGAGAGCAAATAAATTTGTAGTCCTTTATTTTCTTCTTCTGGTTCCCATCTGCCATACGGCCGCGGGAGGGTAGCTATATGCTATCATTCTAGGGAGAGATGATTATGAGCAAGGTGGTTTCCCGTTGCCTTCCTTGCCATAAGTATTTATGACTGTAATCTGTGTGTTCATGGGGCTGGTTTGCCTGTTTGCGGGATGAAAACCCCAGATAAACTGGCGGAAAAAACCCTGCTGCCCACACCCAAGACCGGCTAACTTGGCTATGGCTGAGGAAGATCCTTCAGCTCCTCACGTCGTGGACGAGAATCGAACCTAGGACACTCCTTCCATAGGCATATGGTTGTGAAGCGCAAAGTCACTAGGCTAACCGCGCGGACGTCCTTTATTTTAGCACATAATGTTTGTGCTTCATGCTGAGTTTCTTTATTAAAATTTTCATTATATAAAATTTCAGAAAGTGCATCGTAAATTTCTCGTAACTGATATCGTAGAGGGCGGATTCCCATCGCGTTTCTGATGGCTGTTTCAATGTTAATTTTTTTACGAACTTTAAAAGGATTGCCCAAGAGAATGAAAAGAAATTGTATATTTCTTGAATAATTGCAAAGAATCTAATTGTATCTGCATTCACTTTGGTTGCATCGTTAATGATTAAATTTAGAGTAGGAGCAGCACATGGCATGTAAAAAGTTAGAGGATTTTTGTTTAAAAGCAAAATTTGGAGCCAATATTTTTTCCCTTTCATATTTTCCCTATTGACATAACCTTGACCTCGCATGTCTTCAATGGGAATGTTCCATTTTTCCAGTTGTTCCATTATTGTTGCACATAAACAGCGTCCTGTGGAATCTGATATATCTGCAACACCTAAAAAGTTTTCCCTGATCTTGACAATTCCATTGTCACAGGAAACAAAGCGAATAATAATATTCATTTGTTCTGTTTTACTTACATCAGGTGTATAGTCTAACATTATGGAATAATATTTAGATTTTCGAATTGATAATAAAATTGTAACCCTCATTGCGTTACTTAAAGTTTCCAGTATTTAATTTTGACTGTCTTTACTCAAATAGTGTTTGAGTAAAGATGGTTTCGTTGTAGGGCCTTTTCAACATGATTTTCCATAACGGGATCAAACTTCGCAAACAGTTCGACTAATTTTAAAAAATTGCCGTTATTCCTTTCATATAATTTATCAGATGATCCGCGAAAAGCTAAGTTTTGGCTACCAAGGAATTTTATAATTTCAATGAAGGTTTCTAAAACACTTCAATGTTTCTTTTCCATTGAGTCTGGCAATCAATAGTAGTTTTGTTTTTTAAATTTTTATCAACTTCCTTCCATTTTAAGAAATTTTTCATGTGAGTTAAACTAGTCTCATGTCTATGCATAGTGGTACTTACATTTCTCCAATCGTTATAACCTTCTACAAGACTACTTGATTCGGTAGGTGCAAAAGATTTGCAACAAAATCAAAAAATAGAATTTAAAGTTTCGGAATAAATGAGCCATGTTCTTGGCACGAGCTCACTATTTTCCATTTTTCTATTATAATACGTGTCGCCAAATTTACGACCATATGTATCTCTGGGATTTATTATATTTTTCTTTTGAACAGGCACCATTTCAATTAAAAGAACTCTTTACTTTTCATCAATATTTCCTCATCCCCCTGGATCTTCTAAATTTACAGAGACTAACAATGTGTTATTTTTGTGGTCAACTACAACTAAATATTCTCCTAACTGTTTTTCACTTAAATCATGCATCTTGTTATCTTGTTCAATAGTTGCAATAGTACTTTCATGAAAACTGGATGATATGCACAGTTCTTCAACTCTGATTTCTGATGTATCGAGTTGGTTACAATCTGCATCAGAATATTTTAATATTTTAACAAATTTATTAAGAGCCCCAGTTTGTTTCTTAACATCTGCTTCTTTTGCAGCATGACGCTTACGATTTTGTGCACTGGATAACTTTTTTTAAATTTTTGATTCCATTTCTATTTTATACCCAAAAGAAATTATTACACAACACGACACAGAGACGAAATAATAGTCCGCACTGTGCTACTGTCAGTAGTCTACTGAGATGCGTACCATATGACTGGTTAACTAGCAACAAATGTTTTGTGTGAAAATTCGTTTCTGCACACAAAAACTGTTCACCATTTCATGTTAGATAGACTGCAGTAGACAACATTCTGTAGGCAAGCATTTAGCCTGCTCTTGCTGCCAAAATTGTAAACAGCCCGCTGATCAAAGAGGTGGCAATATACAATTTTTAAAAATTTTTATTCAGTGTATCTGGCCTTATTTATTTTAATATTGATCATTCTAAGAATTTTTTGTTTTTATGATAAAAATTTTGTTTCTTAAAAATGAACTTATGAACGCTGCCACGGCGGCGGCGTACCCTTCGTAGCTACACCCCACATGCACTGCATGCCCACTTTAGCCAGACCTGGCAAAGCAGATCTCCTTGCAGACATGTATAATGCTATGCATTAAAGGAAGGGCCACTACCCAGACTGGTTTCAACCTTTATTGAATGTTCATGTGCAGGTCAAACTCAAAAAACTGAGTGTTATTCCCCTCAGTAACAGGCTCACCCTGCCACTGAGAAGAACTCTCAGAACCGTTTGGTTCTACACTGTGGCAGGTTCACCCCAGCACTGAGCAGAGCCGCTCACTAGTTTCAATCTTTGTTGAGGTCTCGTCAGTGGGAGTCAGACCCAAAGGTTGTGGTACTAAAGTGGAAGTAATGGAGAAGTCATATTTACCTATACGAGTTGCCAAAAGGTGTCTTACCTTATTATTAAATTACTCTGGATTTAGAGAAAGATGTTGAAAGTTTTTTCCACGTTAGACTATAATACATATAGTTTAATCCTTTATTCAAGTGTAAGCAAACAAAGTTTGCACCTCCACCCCAAAAATACTATAAACCTTACTTTCTATGTCTATAATTATCATCCTTATTCAGGCACGTCTCAATAATACCAATAATGTTTGACCAATAGAAACTAACCAGTGCTAAAAATTCCTCCTCCTTGTTCTTAATACTTCTGACATTAGTATACATAAGATGTATAATTAGTATACATCTTTCTCTAAATCCAGAGTAATTTAATAATAAGGTGAGACACCTTTGGCCACTCGTATAGGTAAATATGACTTCTCCATTGCTTCCACCTTAGTATCACCTCTGGGTCTGGCTCCTACTGACGAGACCTCAATAAAGGTCGAAACCAGTCTTTGCAGTGGCCCTTCCCCTAATGCATATCATTATACATGTCTGCAAGGAGATGTGCTTTGTATTATGGGAGATACTAAGACAAGTAGTGATGAGAGCTTGGTCCACCTTTACCACGAGTTGCCTCAGTCCTGAAGATACTTCAGGTGCAAACTTTGTTTGCATACACTTGGATAAAGGAATTAAACTAAATGTATTATAGTGTAACCAAGTAGGGAAAAACTTCCAAATGCTTTGTCATGTTAGCTTGTATCTCACACTACACAGCCTGAAAAGCACTGTTTTCCATTTTACTGATTTCCTGTTGTACTAGCACTCTTTTAGGCTGCACCTCATCTAATATCATCAATAGCACTCCTCCCCCATCCTGTTTGCTGTATCTACCCTAAAAACACTATAACTCTTACTTTCTGTGTCTATAATTACATCATCCTTAGTCATGTCTCAATATTACCAATAGAAACTAACCAGTGCTAAAAACTCCTCCTCCTTGTTCTTAATACTTCTGGCATTAGTATACATAAATGATATAAACTTCATAGATTCATAATTAATCTTCCACCATCTACTCACATTCACATTCTCATTTACTGTCTCTGAGACTGAAGTCTATATATTTTCTTACATTTTCTATCATAAACCCATTTGCTTTATCAGTACTTTCATGCATCCTCACTTGTTTCCTCCCTAACAACTCTAGTTTCTCTAATTTTGCACTTGTAAACCTACTACAGTGAGCTGCACATTTTCTAGATTCCTAACACCAAATCTATTTAAGTGAACCATCTACCTTATATAAGTCTTTTCAGCCATCAAATTTATTCCACACAACCTGTGCAATGAGTTATTTAATAACAATTTATTAAATTTGTTGCTTGTATGTATATTATTATTTTTTAATTATTCTTCTTTTCTTATATATAATGAGGATTTTAACATCTATCATCATTATTTTAATATTATGCTTGTTTTCTTTAGGCATTACATAAACGGAAAGTCTCAGCAAATGAAACATTTTTTTTACCACAACTTGCATCTACAGCACAAAAACCAGAATGGAGAAATGCTATCCCATATTTAACTAATGTGCCACAGAAATCAAGTACTTCTCAACACCTTAGTAAAACATCCCACCGTAAGTTGAAATAATAACTGACTGTTTTATAATTTTATTAAAAATTATTTTCTTTTGCTATTATTTCTTTACTAGTATGACAACTTCAGAATGGTGAAACTATAGTTGAATGAAACTAATATTTCGTGCTTTTTTTTTTTAGATGAGCAAGAGAATTAGTCGTAACTGTGGGGACAAATGATCTAAGTGGACATAAGAGGGATGTGAGGATGAATATCAAGAGCTGTTGAAAAGAGTGAAAGATAACAGTGTAATAGGAAAGGTTGTTAATGTGTTGCTGAGGTATGATGATGATAAGTTACGACGGAAAGCCAAAATCATGAATGGTATGCTTGTGGAGCTTTGTAAGGAGAAGGGAGTGCAGTTTATGGATGTATGGTATGTTTTTGAGGGAAGAATGAAATTATACAGGTGTGATGGGTTGCATTTAAATGGCTTTGGAGTGAGTGCAGTGGAGAAAGTGTTGCTGGAAAAAGACGCAAATTGATAATTTCAACCTGCTATATGATAATCACATTAACTCTAAACCGTCTCTACCAGATAACCAAGTTATAGTGAACCTATCGAAACACATTTTAACAAAACCTGAGATCTCAATTATCAAAAATGGATTCGATTTCACCTTAAAACCTACTGCTATTCCTAAAATAGATTTCATCTGCAACTTAGAAAAAGCTATCTCATTGCTACCACACCCAATAGCTAATGACCTACGATTAAAAAAAGCAGCATAATCCTCTCCGTTCTGTCAAGATCTCCCAACACCAACTCTAACCAAATGGAAAGAAGAACACTACTCAAATTAAAGAATAATAAAGACATCATCATACTTAAAGCGGACAAAGGCAATAATACTGTTATCTTAAATACAAAAGATTATGAAGAGAAAATTAACAATCTATTATCAGACACGTCTGTCTATGATGTTCTCAGTACAGATCCTTTGCAAAAAAACCATAATGACACCAACGAACTATTACGTGGAATGACTAACTGCCTATATATTTAATAAGAAAGCTAAAATCCATGCACCCGTTGACTCCAAGATTGTATGGTGTTCCTAAAATACGTAAAGAAGGTACACCATTACGTCCAATAGTTGATGGAATCTATTCTCCAACTTACCAACTGTCTAAATATCTAGCCAAAATTTTACAACAACACATTCACAACTTGGATACTTATATCAAAAACTCGCAACATTTTATTGAGAAATTAAAAAACATCCCTATCTCTGAAGATGATATACTAGCTAGCCTTGATGTCACATCTCTGTTTACAAACATTCCAGTTTTGGAAGTCATCAACATCTTAGACAACTTGTTCCCAAGAAACATCACTACATTGTTCAATCATTGTTTAACTTCGAACTATTTCATTTGACTAAAAACCGTCTACAAACAACTTACCGAATTAGCCATGGGTAGCTCTCTCTCTCTCCTTCTTGTGACTTATTCATGAAAGACCTAGAAGCCAAAATCTTATCTCAAATTACCCCAAAACCACCTACAACTTGGTACAGATATGTAGATGACATCTTTATCATTTGGAATCATAAGAAAGAAGAACTAATGGATTATCTCAACAAAATCAATTGTTTCCACCATACTATCAAATTCACATTAGAAATTGAAAAAGATGGAAAACTTCCATTCCTAGACATCCTAATAAAGAAATAAACTGTAATAACAGTATCAACCTGTCTGTGTATAGAAAACTTACGAATACTGGATATTACCTCCATTTCTACTCGTCACATCATATATACCAGAAACTTAGCATTATCCATATGCTTAAGAAAAGAGCTATACAGTATATCACAGACCAAGATGACTTACAAGAAGAATTAATTACAATATCCAGAGAGCTATCCTTAAATGGTTATCCTAAAAGACTCATCAACAAGATTCTCTCTTCTGATATACCACAAAGACAACATGATGACACCCAATACATCAGCACTGTAACTATTCCATTTGTTAGCACCATTTCCAAAAAATTGACTATTCTTCTAAAACCACACAATATTAGGGTAACATTCAAGCCAATCAACACTATTCGGAAATTTTTAAGATCACCAAAAGATCCTCATCCGTTCTACAAGTACTCTGAGTATACAATATACCTTGTTCCTGTGGTGTTAGTTACATTGGTCGGACCTCTAGAAGCTTCGAAACACGACAGAAGGAGCACATAGGCTATGTTAGAAACAACAGACAAGATATTTCAGGCCTTTCTTCCCACTTTGCCACTACCAACCACTTTATTGAGTGGGATAAGAGTCATATGCCCTATATATAAGAGAACTACCATTCCAGAACCTTCAAGGAAGCTGCTATAGTCGCACGCTCAATAGGAAACCTAAATAAGAATCAAGGTCTAATTCTACTGGATATTTGGAAAACTTTAATTAGATCACTAAACACTAAAGAAATGAACTTTCACGCCAATTACATTATATCTCTCAACAAATAAATCATGTACCCGCGACTCGCATATTGTCTCACGCATAGTACTAATTTTGTATGAATTAGAACTGTCAGTTAAAACCTAGTCTGTTACTTTCATATCGCTTACCAATTGTATCCCTGAAGATGCTGATAGCAAAAAATCAGTGAAACTAGTTGGATAATAAATATTACTCACTTGACAAACATTCCTAAAATGAGTTATAGTTCCTAATACAAGTAGTCAAGAAAAAAAGTCACAAAAGCCTTTGTTTCTATCTGCAGGAAACATATTTAAAACTTAGTGAGTATCCTACTTTAAGTAATTTTGCTGTTGTAGGCAAGGATAGAACTGGAGATGGTCCAACTCATGGTGGAGCAGCTATTCTAGTGGGCAGTCACACTCCTTTCCTTCATCTGCAGCTTACTACTGCTCCGGAAGTAGTAATGATTCACATATCTGTGATATTTCTTATTACAGGATGATTAATTAATACCACTGGATTGTGAGATAAATGAGATGGATTTTGATAATCTTATATTGTAACTGTTTGAGCCCATACTTCTTATGAGTGACTTTAATGGACACAACACTCTGTGGTATAGTCAGCAGACATCTAATGAATATGACCATCATACAGGTTTATGCACCCACTACAGGGGAACCAGGAAAAAGAAGACACAGGAATTTTATGGGAAGTTACAAGAAGTGATAGATGCAACACATCAAAGCAATATTTATGGCTACTTATCGGAGATTGGAATGCAAAAGTGGGAGAAACCAAGGAACAAGGAATAACAGGTCATTTTGGTTTTAGTATTTGTAACACTGCAGGGAAGAGACTAGTTGAGTTTTGTGCAAAGAATTCTTTGTTTGTTGCTAACACCTACTTTAAACAGCAGAAACGGAGATTATATACGTGAATATCACCTGATGGACAATACAGAAATCAAATTGACTTTATACCTGGACAAAGAAGATGGAGAAGTGCAATTCAGTCCGTGAATTGCACTTCTTCAGAACAGATTCAACCAGGGCTGGTCCGAGAGTATCTGATGCCCCTAGGCAAAGAAAATTTAGGTGCCCCTATACAAAATATATATAGAGGTGCCTCTCTATGTATATTTTGTCATACTCACACAAGCACACCTACACCTACACATGTGGTTCTTTATAAAAATAATATCATTATGAACATTTAAAAAAATTTATTAATCAAAACTAATACATTTGTATACATATATGATCACTACTAATATCTGTATAACAAGAAAATTATTACATCTTAATTACAAAAATTATGAAAAATGAATCTTTCGGGCTTTTGCTTTGGCAAAGTTTTGAATCAATTCATCTATATTGATTGTAGATGCAATTTCATGCTCTATAGATATTATTGCTAGAGCAGTGAGTTGTCATAGTGTTCCTAGGTAATTGCCAAGGTCCGTCTAATGATAGAAACCAGACCTGGATTCAACACACTTAATTTGTGTGAAAGAAAAAGATGAACTATGGGAAGAGATTAAAGATGTAATTAAAACAGAAGCAAAGAAGAATATTCCAACAGTTTGTAAGAAGAAGTCTAAATTGCTGTCAGAAGATGCCATCAAAACTGCTCAGGATAGGAGGAAAATGAAGGCCACAGGAAATTTGCAGGAAGTATGGCATTTGAATGCAGAGCTTCAACAACAACAAGTCAGAATAGACAAGGAAAATACTTTAACCAGGAATGCCAACAAATAGAAGGCCAAAACAAGAGATCTTTTCAAAAAGATCAGGGAACTGACATGGAAGTTGAGCGTTAAGGTGACAGTATTAAAAAGTAAACACAAAGGATATCTTACAGAAGTTGCAGACATCAAAGAATGATGGAAAGAGTATACAGAAGCCCTTTATAGAAAGGACTCCAAAATTACTGAGAAATTTGAAAAGCAGGATTATACACAGGAGCCAGTACCACTGGAGAGTGAAGTGAGGTGGCCACTGCAATAGCTATCCAGTAAGAAAGCATTAGGAAGAGATGGAATACCTATTGAGCTGCTCAAAGCCCTGGGAGAAGAGGCAGTTAAAATTTTAACTGTTCTATGTCAGGGAATTTGGATCACAACTACATGCCTAGGGAATGGAAAAAATCAGTTTATATACCTTTATTGAAGAAAGGCGGTGCAAGAGAGTGTGAAAATCACAGAACCATAGCACTGATTTCTTATGCAAGTAAAATCTTACTTAAGATCATTCAGAAAAGACTGGATCCTTCATGAAGAGAGAAATGCCAGATGGACAGGCAGGATTTTGAAAGGGCAGAGGAACAAGAGATCAGATCACCAATGAGATGGATAATAGAAAGAGCACAGAAATATCAAAAGAATGTCTACCTTTGTTTCCTTGACTATAGTGAGGCTTTTGACTCTGTAGATCATGTGAAACTGTGGAATGTGCTAAAAACAATGGGAGTACTAGAACATTTCATTATCCTTCTAATTTCCTTCGTTATCCTTCATTATCCTTTGTTATTATGAACAAGAAGCTACTGTCCAAACAAATCTTGGGGAAACTGAGTATTTCACAATAGGTAAAGGAGTGCGACAAGGATGCATTATATCTCTGTGCCTGTTTAACCTGTACAATGAATACATTTTAAGAATGGCAGGGCTGAAGGAGTCTTCAGTTGGAATTAAAACTGGTGGAAGATACATTATTAATTTGAGGTATGCAGATGATACCACCTTGCTAGCAGAATGCAAAGAAGATTTGGAGGAACTTATTATGAAAGTTAAAGAAGAAAGTGCTAAATATGGGCTTAAACTTAACCTCAAAAAGACAAAAGTTATGGCAACATGTGAACGTAATGATTTTGAAGTAGATAGGGAGAAAATGGAAGTAGTTAACAATTTGTGCTCCTGGGATCCCAAATTGATAAAGATGGGTATTAGCTATTCAGCCGGCATGTAGAAGTTAGAAGAAGTTAGAAGATTATTACTCAGAAAGAAATCAATGACAAATTTAAGCAAGATCTTTAAAGATAAAGATATTAGCCTTGCTAATATCAACAAAAATCAGAATTGTGAAAGCAATGGTATTCCCTGTGGTACTGTATGGATGTGTGAAAGTTGGACCCTGAGAAAGAGTGAAAGAAGGAGGATAGATGCATTTGAACTATGGGTTTGGAGACGCTTACTAAGAATATCATGGACTGCAAAGCAAACCAATAAATTAGTGATAGACAGAATAAATCCAGATTGCTCCCTTGAAGCTATGATCATCATCATGCAAAAATTGTCATACTTTTGGGCATGTTATGCGAGCAGATGACAGTCTGGAGAAGATGTTGATGGAAGCAGGAGAAGAGGAAGACCAAGAATTAGATGGGTGGATGGAGTTAAAGAAGTAACTGGGATGTGCCTGGAAATTCTGAAAGATATATCTAGGGACAGATCTGAATGGAGAGCATATGTTCATAGAATCACCAGGAATCAAAAACGACTCATTGGAACATAACAACAACAACTTTTTTCCATATGCATACTTACTCATATTCTGCAATAGATTTTAGTCTACTCCCCTGCCATTTTTCCACTGGTCACATGGAATATCAAAGAGAACATGTACAGAAAAGATCATTTTCCTGTTCTTTGTACAATATCTTCACAGTAAAATGAGTTATTTCAGTATTCAAAATTATCCTTTCTTTAGTTCAATCTGGAAAAATAATAATTTCCTAAGTGATTGCTTTTTCAGATTTCTTGCATATTATATAGCTATTTAAATTAAACATATTTGGTTGTTTGAAAATTAAACATACAAAATTATTTTATATCTCTCTAAACTGGAAGATATCTTCATTATACTTCAAACCATCACAGGACACACAAACTTAGCATTATCCATATGTTGAAAAATAGAGCCCGAAAGTTTATATCAGAAGAGGAGGATACACAGACTGAACTCTCACTAATAGCCAACACATTATCACAAAATGGATATTCTCTGAACATCATCAAAAAATATCTATACGGTGACAACCCCAGACAAGAAGAATCAAGCTCCCAGCACATTTCTACTGCAGTGATCCCTTTCATCAGATCAATTTCTTATCAAATAGCCAGAATACTAAGAGCCTACAACATCAGAGTGGTCTTCAAACCAACCACCAGCATCAGACAGGTTTTAGGATCCCCAAAAGATAAGGTGCCATTCTACAAATATCCAGGAGTATATTACATTCCTTGCTCCTGTGGTCCTGCCTACATCGGACAAACTTCACGGAGTTTAGAGATCAGACAAAAATAACATGTTGGTGATGTAAACCACAACAGAAGCATTTCCTCTGCTTAGCACATAATTTCTGTATGTCTAACCACACGATAGAGTGGCAAAACAGCTCCATGCCATATTTGGATGACGACTACAGACATCGTTTATTCAAGGAAGCCACAATAGTGTTAATAACCAGCGGAAACCGCAACAGAAATCAGGGTGCAATCCTAAACACTTCGTGGAAAAACCTGATCTTCTCTCTAAATCAATCTGAACTACAGCTAGCCAGTAATCACTTTACACGTTTACAACAAACACGCATGCGTGATAATGAATAAGAACAATAAGTCCTCTCAGTCTCTGTGTGAGACTTAGAGGACTTATTTGCATTTACTAGTTTTTTTATGCTTTTCCGTCAATGCCTTGAAAAAGCTAGACAGTTTGTTAGCGAAACTGGTAGGCAAAGAATGTAAGATGCTTGTACGCATTACAATATGGTCAATATTAAAACACAATAAGTTTGTATGTTTAATTATATGGCTATATTTAAAAATCGTATCAAATTTCGAATTATGCATGTCTCACTCTACTTTTTGCCAATGGTAATCTAATCTCACCACAAAACATAAACCCTTTGTGCTTCTCACATAAATGCTACGCTTGAAGCTTAGCTATTGTTCATTTGACTTTTATGTTTTCCATATAGAGTTATGCAATGGCAAGAGGGAAAAACCAGACGTAATCCCTGGAAGTTATGTAAGAGTGTGGTGAAGAGGGATGTGAGGTGTAGATTTTTTACGTGAAGAATTGTCAGTGAATGGAATGCATTACCAGAATGTGTGTTAATGCAAGGAGTGTTAAGGATTTTAAGATTCAGTATGAAAATATGTTGTCAGTTGAACGAACCTCCCACAATGAGTCTGCTAACCCCATGGAGAGTGCAATAATAATAATAATAATATTTAAAATTATATTAATTGATAAATTAAAGTATTCAAAATTATCCTACTATTAATTGCGTTGGACCAATTAAGTGCTAATGTGCTGTGCACTCTTAAAACTTTCATATAAAATGCAATTAAAACTTTTTATTAAAACTTTCATTTCAATAAAAATGCAATCATGTGGTCAAATTTGCATGAATTTTGTAGAGTGGGTTGCATAAGCCACATGAAGCACACTAAATCTAAATTAAAAACAACCTAAATGAGCATGCAGTGCCACTGATATATTTATGTTGTTCCCGCTCACAGAAAGTTATTTACAAGCCTATGGTACGTTTTGCACTATGGAGATAATGAATTTTTTTTTCAATTTTTATCAGTTATCAATTTTATACATTTTTTGTATTTTTACTTTATTTTTTATATAGTCTAGAAACCCTGCTCTGGAAACCAAACATGGAACTTTTTCAAGCCGCTTCACATCTCCAATAAGCGTGGTGGTCTCAATCAAATTCATCTCTCACTTAATATATAAACAGATAGAGTATTCAATCATGAGCTCTCTCCTCTCCTAGCCAGTTTCTGTATGGAGCATAAGATACATTGATGAGTTCTCCCCCCTCTTCCACCTCAACAGCCAGCATCCCAGAATCCAGTTCACTATAGAAAAAAAAAATAACAGTTTGTCTTTTCTATACACCTCTTAGAGCACATATCTTTCCAAAAGTATACTTTCATTCTCAGTTTAGAAACATACCCATGTAGATACACAAACTTTCCATTTCCCCCAATATCCTCCTCAAAGTATGGTATCATTAAAACTCTTGTTAATAGATTCTCCAATCTCTGTTCTATCCAGGCTTTCCTCACAGCTTGAACTCTCTTTATTTGCTATACCTTCCTAGCTAATTGATATAATGACCAAAAAAAGATTAACAGAGTAATCTTCCCATCACATCACTCTTTTCAACTTACAGATGATATTAACACTATTATTATTCTCTATATCTAGGGCACCTAAGGAAAAAAAACAGCCAGAACTTTAAAAAGAAATATATCTCTGCACTGCTTTCAAACCTCATGAAGCTCTGCTCTTCTATGAATCAGTTCCTTTCCATCTCTGTCCTGGGTGTGTAGAAGTTGTTCGTGCAACATGTTAAATTAGGAACAAACCACTATGCTTCACTATAGCAATTACAGTCTTGATACTTTTTTTTTTTTTTTTTTGCATCAGCAGCAGATTTAAAAAATTTACCCAACCAAATCTAAATAAATATGTTTGTGTGATTTGGGAAACAGTAATTCTTAGACCATCTGCCTGACAGCCAATGCTAACTACCGGCATCCATTAGGACTTCAGGCTTCCATTCTAACATCTTCCACTCATTGTTTGTGTGTGCTATTACAATTTTTATATTATATCCTAGATGATATTTCTGTAACAGAGATGAACTATTGGAACTAATAAACATGTTTAATTATTTCATTGTTCTGTTATTAGATATCCCACCTAGATATTGAACAAATTAGGATGGGTAAGCAATTTGAGAATTATTCATCCAAATTGTATTCTGTATTGGCATAAACTATACACAGGTATGTGATACAACATGAAGAAATATTATGCCAGCTGAGACATTATCTGGTTAAAAATATTTTGAATTCATGGCTGAGGTAGCTAGGTTTTGAGGCCAGTGTTTAACATCATTATCATGTCTGTAATTCGGACCTCCACCATGTGTGTGTGTGTGTGTGTGTACATGCACATGCATATGTGTGTGTGTATATATATATGGTGGGGTGGTCTGAATATACTGAATAAGGACTCGTGGACCAACAGGGCCATAAGGGGCAATCATCTTGATTGTAAGGGAAGCAGCACTCCCATGGACCCCTAGCTGGATCTATCCTCTCCTTCTTCTACTTTGAGGAAGATCCACTTACTTTAATCTTTCCTATAAGGCCTTATCAGCCAACTCTTCTTACTTTATGACCCTTGTGCTATTAGAGTACTCGAGGGCCATGGAGTCTTTTCATTTCTGGCCTTACAACTATGTCCCTCTCTATAAACCTTACTATATTTCTTCTATAATCTACCCTTTCCCCTTCAATATACCCTATTCCTCCTATGGGTTTAAATTCGGAAGAAGGCGAGTTCAGAAGCCTTAAGGTAGCAGCCCTACCACTGAACTATTCCATCGTCAGGCTAGTCCCCTGACATGGAGAACATAACCATACTTGTAAGCTGACAGAAAAAGATAATCGGATTGAATCTATGGGAAACGACCCTGGAATGGAAAAGGGAAAACGAAAATGGAAATGATAAAATATAATACACATAGCAAACTGGAATGTAAGAGGAATAGCATATAAAGAAATAGAATTAGACCAGTTATTAAATGAAAGAAATTTTAAAATAGCAGTAATCACTGAAACAAAAAAGAAATTAAAAGGAACTATGAGAACTGAGAATTTTAATGTGATATACAGTGGAGTCAACAGAGACCAAAGAGCACAAGCAGGAGTCATGATTTATATTCATAACTTCCTTTCAAAACAGTTAAAACATTATAAATTATGGAATGAAAGAATAATAGAAGCTAGAATAAAAATAAAGGCTATTTAACAATAATTGGTTTATATGCCCCAGAAGAAGGAAGAGAACAGGATAATATTGATTTTTATAATCAGCTACAAAACATATATAATAAAATAAATAAAAATGATTACATAATTTTAGCAGGAGACTTAAATGCAAGAATTGGAAACACGAAAATTAATAATAATATAGGAATACATGGAGAACACACTCTAAACAGAAATGGTAAAAAATTGATTGACTTTGTAGTTTATAATAACCTAAAAATAATGAATTCCTTCTATAAACATAAAGACATACATAAATATACTTGGGCAGCAAGAGGATGGAAATCAATATTAGATTACTTCATATTAAATGAAAAGACATCAAAATTTTCACTAGATGTTAGAGTTCACAGAGGATATGAAATAAGCAGTGACCACTTCCTTGTTAAAATAAAATTAAGATTACCACCTAAATGGCTACAAGTAACAAGAACAGAAAGAAAAATTGAAACATTTGTTTATAAAACTAGACTATTGAATGACACAAATGTACAATGGCTATATGAACAAAGAATTAACCAGTGTCTAGATAAAATAAAACAAAATGAAGAAATAGAAATAGAATGGCTTAATATAAAAACGATACTAAATGCAGCAGCAAATGAAAGCTTAGGAAAGACCAAAAAATTCAATAAAAGAAAAAAACTGAAGATCTGGGATGATACAATCAAAGAAATAATCAAAAAGAAAAAAGAAGCCTATCACAAATGGTTAAGCAGTAAAAGATTAGAAGATGAAATAGAATATAAAAGAATAAGAGCCATAGCTAAAAGAGAAGTCAGAAAAAGACATAGAGAATCATGGAATAAATTTGTTTCTAATTTAGAACATGATTTATAGAAAATAAGACCCAATGTATATAAGATTTTGAAACACCTAAATGCAGATACCAAAGAAAACATAAAATTAAACACACTGAATTGAAATTAGAAGAATTTCTAAATTACTACACAGAACTGTGGACAGACAAATATTTTAAAAAAGAGAACTGGCAAACAATTAACGAAAATGAAAAGGAAATAACTGAAGAAGAATTAGAAATCAGCCTGAAAGAAAAGAAACGGAAAATCACCTGCAGAAGATAAGCTAGGTTCAGATCTATATAAATACGCAGGAACAAGATTCAAAGGAAGACTCTTATTATTTTTAAATAAAATTTACTCAACTGGTATCCCCCCCAATAGAATGGAAAAAAGCAATTGTGATTCCTATCTTTAAGAAAGGTAATAGAGATGACCCTAAAAACTATAGAGGTATCAGTATACTAAATTCATGTTACAAAATATACACAGAATCTTAAATAACAAACTAACGAAATATTCTGAAAACTTTATTCTAGAGGTATAAAATGGATTTAGAAAAGGACGATCATGTATAGACCCAGCCTTCTGCCTAAAATTAATAACAGAGAAAAGAAGAGAATATAATTTAGAAACACATATTGTATTTATTGACTTTGAAAAAGCATTTGACAAAGTTAAAAGAAACATATTATTTAACATATTAAAAGAAAGACAAATACCAAATAATATGCTAAAAGCTGTCACAAGTATATATGAAAATAATTAAATACAAATAAGATTAAATCATGAGCTATCATATACAAGAGAGATAAACCAAGGGGTCCGACAGGGATGTCTCCTCTCAGCAACTCTTTTTAATATCTACTTAAATGTAATAATATTAAAATGGAGTAAAAATTTACATCAAGGAATTAAACTTTCACCTACAGTTAACTTAAACACTCTCCTCTTTACAGACAACCAAATAATAATTACAAATTCTGAAGATAACTTACAGAAAGCTATTTTAAATCTAAATGAGACATCCAAAGATTATGGTATGATAATATCAACGGAAAAATCAAAAACTATGACCTTTAAAGGACAAGATCCAGCAAGAACTAAAATAGTATTAGATAACAAGATCTTAGAACAGGTGAATTATTTAACTACCTAGGATGTATGATCACTTATGAAAATGAAAAAGATATAAACATAAAAATTGCAAAATATTTAAAAATAACAGGAGTAATTAACTCTATATTTAAACCAAACCTAGTTCAAAAACAAACCAGGCTGAAAGTATACAATACATTAGCCCTACCGGTCTTAATGTATGGAAGCGAAATCTGGACAATAAAACAAAAAGACAAACAAAGATTAACAACAGCAGAAATGAAGTTTATGAGAAAAACTGCAAAGTATACCCTATTTGATCACAAAAGAAACGAAGATATTATGAAAGAATTAAACCAAGAACCAGTAATTGAAAAAATTAAAAAATATAAACATAGATGGATGGAACACGTTCAAAGAATGAAAACAGAAAGATTACCAAAACAAGCCTTAAAGTACACGCCATCAGGAAAAAGAAAACCAGGATGTCCTCTTAAACGATTCAACGATGACTTCTAAGGCCGGAACAGGCCATATTAGGCCTAATTCCTTGATACGTATGATGATGATGTCTGTAAATTTCTTCTATTCTTTTTGCCAGTTTATCTCTTTTTGTGTGATGAAAAACCTGACAATTTATCTTCATAATCAGTATTTCCACAATTCTGATATCAGTTTTAACATCCTTTCTTGCACTATCTCTCTCTCTCCACTGAATAACAATCATGGAAACCAGAAGACCAGACCTGCACACAATATTCCAAGTTAGACCTTGTAAAGAGGCAAAAATAACTTCCCTATCTGCATATGTCAAGGTCCATTTCAGCATTGCAGTTATAATCTGAGTTGTATTTGAAATCTTGTTATATGGCTTTTAAACTTCCTGTCTACTAACTCCAAGATTCTTAGTCTGATTGAATAGAATAATCCCACTGATATAATATGACACTGGATATCTAATTACACCAAAGTGCATGCTTTACATTTATTATTGTTATTATTATTATTATTATTACCCAAGATCCTATGGAGTCAAAGACTCATCTAAGAGGCCCTATTAACATACACACAGCTCATCATACCGTGCTTTAAACACATTCAAATTCTCTGCAGACACCATACTCTCAGGCATTCCAATCATTCACAACTATGCATGCAAAAAAAAATTTTTCTCACTCCCCTGCTCACCACACTCTTTATACAGTTTCCGGGGATGACCTCTGGTTCTCCCTTGATCTCCCACTATTTTCTGTAGAACCTCTCCAACATTGATCCTATAACAACCCCTTACTAACTTGCAGGTCTTTATCATATCTCCCCTCTTCCTCCTATCCACTAGACTCTATAAATTGCATCTTTTCAATCTTTCCTCATATTCGACATTCCAGAGGTCAGGATTTACTAACATTGAACTGATAGCCATTTTCACATGACTGCAATTCCATCCTATTCAAATCATTCTGCAAGTACTGCATATCAGCTACATTCCTGATTACCCTGCCAATCTTTCCATCATCAGCAATTGGTGTATGCCACCTGTCAAATCCTTCCCAATGTCATTAATGTACAGATTTAATAACAATGGACCAAAGTTACTGATTCTTGTGGTATTGCTGACTCAATCTGTACATATACCACAGCACATCCTCTTATCAGTCAGCCATCCTCTTATCCATGCCAATATTTTATATCTAATCTAATCTAATCTAATCTAATCCCTTATTCTTCAATTTATGCAACAGTCTTTCATGCTGTATTCTGTCAAAAGCCTTAGTAAAATCCAAAAGTATCATGGTGTATCCATTTCCCTTGTCTAACTCAATGGTAACATTATTATAGAATGTGAGGAAGTTGCTAAAATATGACTCTTCCTTTAACAAACCCATGCTGTTCATTGCAAAGTAGAGATTCTCTGCCAATCCATTTCTGAATGTGAGCCCAAACCAACTTTTCCATAATCTTCACCAACACTCCTGAGATACTGATTGGTTAATAGTGGGATACATCAGTCTTTGCACCACCATTGTGTAGTTTGATTACTATGCATTTTTTTCACTCCTGTGGAATCTTTCTTGTTTTGTGACTCCAAGTATTTAGCCTGGTCAAAGGAATACCAGGTCAGCTGAACACTCTTTTAGTATCTGTGCTGTTATCCCATCAGACCCTGTTGCTGAATTCTTATTCAGTTTGTGCAACAGCTCTAGTACTTCCTCCACATAGACCTGAATTTCTTCATCAAGTGAGGAGGTAGCAGTGAGCGCAATGTTACATATACCAGGTTGAGAGCTTTTAGCAAAATGGGGATTCATTAGTTGAACAACCTCTTCTGCATCTGTCTCCTTCACACTATCTTCATTCAATAGAGTTATTTTTTCATATTCATTCTTTGGGGTTGTCTTTAGCTTGCAGGGCCAGTTTCTTTTCATACTCTGACAGCTTTCTGTAATATGATAGAAATATGATATAAGATGCTAATGTTATCTGGAAGTAGAAAGGTTTTTCATCCTGCAAAATTAGCCATTTGGCTAGAGAACACATGTGAGAAGTAGATGGTGGATTATGTATAGTGGCAAGTGCTCAGATGCCATGGAAGTATCATGTAATCATAATAATAGGTATTTAGGAATTGTGTGACTAGTGAGTGCCCTCCTTGGATAAGTCCTAGTACTCTGAGAAACCAGGAGACTAATAAAAATGAACTTAATGCAGCATGCCAGGTTAGATGTCCTTGATGGTAATTGTGTAGCTGGAGAATTAAGGGAAGATGGTTTGCTCTGTAGTAAAGTAGTGTACTCTCCCAGGATGATTCCTTGAAGGTGTTACATAATAATAATAATAATGTGCTTCTGCACAGATTTCATTATATTACTGTTGTTGATTCATATGAATTACAAGCCATATGTGCATGATAATTTTCGTTATTTGCATTTTCATACTAGCTATTATGTATTTTATATCTAATAAAATTTTGAAACACGGGTAGTAATTTTGCATCTTAAATAGCATTATGAAACGTGGTTTATGCAATTTTCTAAAAATGTTTTTTCTTTAGCAGGTTTTTTGCCAGGTCGATCTGGCAAAGAAGGAAGACCATCACCAGGCCAAAAAAGACAAAGATCAGTGTCTGAACACCCAAGTTATGCAGTAATGATGAAGGAAAGAGAAAAATTTCGCTCCTTTCTTGTAAAAGTGTTGACGTACGTATTATGCATTTATTTTTATATTTTAATTCAATTGCATCTCTGGAATAAATCTTAAGGTGTTGAAGATGCTAATCAGGATGTGCATCCAACTGTGGGTAGATAACACTTTGCTAAGCAGTGTTATCTAAAATTGCTAAAGCAAGACCTACCTTCAACAAAGTCATGCTGTTCTCTGATTTTCTACAGAGAACAGTATGACTTTGTTGAAGGTTTCTTGCTTTAGCAATTTTCTCACATTTTATTATTGAACAGAAGCATGGTTGGATAAGGGGAGTGGATATATTGTGCTTTTGGATTATGTTAAGGCACTGTGGAAATTCTACACTGAAGGATGTTATAAAAACTCAACAGGATGGGTATACAAAAGAGGTTTCTATCATGGATAGGAGAATTTAAAGATCACTGGGGTAACCATTGACCAATGATATAGTAGTTGGTCTGGATAGTAATATACAATTATTTTCTGTTGATGCAAAGTTATGAAGAGATATGGAATATTTGTGGTACAGAATTCTGGCAGGATGCTCTTTAAAAATCTGCTTATATTGGCAAATGAAGATGAATAGAATTTCAGTGTTGCTAAGCATTCTATTTCTCTTCTACTTACATGGATAAGTAAGTAGAAGAGAAATAGAAGAGAGGAGATATGATAGAAACATATAAACATAAAACAATCTTACGTTATTGACAAAAGTCAGATATTACAACTTCTTCTTACCAGTTGGGGAGAACTTGTCATCAGTCATAGAGTGAGCATGAGTTAGGAGCAAGCATGTGAGTTCCAGGTTCTTCTTATAGAATGTGGTGTGTGGGTGCGTGTGTGTGTGTGTGTGTGAGAGATAGATTACCAGTGGATATTGTGAGTTCATCTTTGGTGAATGTTTACAAAGAAAAATGTGACAGGTATGCAGGCATTGTGTGACCTGGAGAAGGTCCTCCTCTCACTAAGTTCTTGACTTCTTAGAAGAGCTAGCATATTAGTAATAATGATAACTGATTTTTTTCTTAAACATATTCTGTAACAAAAAGCAGTTTATTCTTCAGTTGATTCTTTGCATTATGGCAGCAATTTTCTGAGTAATCATTACAATTTCATCATGGTATGTCCCTTGAACTTCAGTTCCTTATCCACCAAGATTTACAGATCATTCAATTCCTCCATTTTCTGAAGCAAACCTTCTCCAATATGATAAACCTCATTCCATTTTCTCTGGCCAAAGTGCATAACTTTACACTTAACAACATTATATCTGCATTCTTCAGCTCAATACACCAATCATTTGAATTTCTCTTGTAACAACAACAACAACAACATGATATCGGAGTTTACTGACATTGTTCTTCCTAATTTAGCATCATCAGCAAACAACTAAATATTTCCTTTCTTACCTTGAACTGTATCGTTGATATATAAATTAAACGGCATTGTACTCACTCGTCACCTTACATTTTTGGGACACTGCATCCACACACATCACTGGCTCCTATCTATCAACTGTCCCTATTACCAAATGACTATCCATCCCCCCTCCTGCTCAATTTCAACAATAGTTTATCATGTGGTACTCTATCAAATGCTTTTGCAAATTCCAGACAAATCACTGTATGAGCATCGTCTGTAATAAATGCACTTGTCAACCTATTACAAAATGTAACTATGTTACTAAAGCATGATCTCCCTTAGCAAACTCATGCTGTTCTCTAGAAATATTTCCATTCTCATCCTCTCTAACACCTTCACCACTACATCTGATATTCACCTTGGCGTATAATTGGACACAACTAACTTTGATTCTCTATGCAGTTGGCACTATTTTTCCTTCTTTCTGCTCTTCTGGGGCTGTTCCTGTTTCCAGACTCCTGTTGAAACCAAGTCAAGGGTACTGCCAACTCTTTCACACATTCCCATAATGTGTGTGTGTGGTGAAATACTACTCAGCTCCAGCCTTATTAGCATCAAGATTGTAGCTGAGTGGCATTTCACTGTTCTTGGACTGTCAGTCTTTTGTTTTCCTACTTGTTATTCGACACTTCTCAGCTGCAATCTTGATGCAGTCTCAGCTGCAATCTCCAGCAACTAAAGTCAGACAGCTGGATATTCTTCCCCCCACTTAAATCTTCCCTATATCATTGATATACAAATTAAAGAGTAGTATCACTAATACAGAACCTTGAGGTATTCCAATTTTCCCTCATTTTCCTAGATTCCATTCCACCATACTACTCTCTGGTGTGTTTCTGTTAATCACCCCCCCCATCCATGCTACCTTAATGTGCATTCCCACTTGCACCAACATTTGTAGTAGTTTTCCATGCAGTATTCTGTCAAATGGCATTGCAAAACCCAGCAGTATCATGGTGTAGCAATTTGCTGTATCCAATTCTACTGTTACTTTATTATAAAATTTGAATAAATTTCTAAGACAGGACCTTTCCTTTACAAAGCCATGCTGCCCACTATAAAGTATCATATCAATATCCACTCACTGTTAGATTTTGCCTTTAACTAACTTTTCTTCCAATACTTTAACAACTACTTCTGATATATTAATTGGTCTGTAGTTTGCTACTTCTGTCTTAGAGCTGCCTTTATGTAACAGAACTATCTCTCCCTCTTTCCACTCCTTTCGAATCTTGCTAGAGCTTAAACTTAGATTGAACAACTTCATCAGAGGCAATACCAGTTTTCTTGCACATTCATGTAGTTCATTGGCTGACATGCCATCCACTCCCACTTTTGTATGCTATTTTTCAGTATGCTGAACACCTGTTCATCTATCTCAGTTTTGGCTTGTGTCTCCATCACATCAGTGACTGCAAAGTCTCCATCTGGATGATACATCTCTGTAAAATGATCACTCAGCAACTCAGCTATTTTTTTTGCCTCTGTCACGTTCCTACTATCAGCATTCATTCAAGTCATTTTTCCATTATCCTCCTTAATCATTTTTGACTAGGGAGGATAAAGGAAGAGGATAAAAGTAACAGAAACAATGACTTTCTTCTCTAGTCATTTTTCCTCTTACTTGCTACATAACAAAAAACTCTTTTAGATACACTTTGGCTTGCTTAGCTTATTTTCTCCAATAATCTGATTTGGACTTTCTTATCATACTAGTCACCCTTCTTGCTTGCACTTTGTTCTGCTCATGAGTATGCTGATCACCTTTTCTTTATATTCTTTGCACAGCATTTTCTTGCAACTCTTTTTTTTTTTGCAGATCTTACTTTATAACTCTACTTATCCACTTAATCCATATGTGGTTTATCCTCCTGACCTCAGGTATGTAGTCTGATACCTGATACTGCTTTTCACAAACAATTCTTGACTGCCTCCCATACACTACTGACATTCTTTCCATGTAGCTTCTCAATCCATGGCATTGCTCCAAGATGCCACCTAAATTTGTCCTAATTATAAGCTTTATAGTTCAACATGAACCCTCTTTTGACAGAGAATTCTACATGTTTAGCAATTTTACAGAATAAGATGCTTCTAATGCTATTAGAATTCTCAAACCTCTGATCTCGTCTAGAACGTCATTTAAGGTAAATTTTACTTCCACCTTGCTATGCCCCTTTTCTCCCCCCCCGGATCTATGCCCCCATACCATAGCTGAAGTCTTGAAGTCTTTCATAATAATTGTTGCTCGGCCTGCACTCGTTGTGCTAATCTGCTGATGCATGACATGTACATCTTCCTGTGTCCACCACCTGGTCAATAGCAGTAACCAACAATATATTTTGTCCTATTCACTTCTATCTCACATCAGACAGCCTCAAATGAGCTGTCTCCCCCAGAGACAACTCATTTGAGGTTGTTATTAATCAGTTATCATTAATAATACCCCTCTTTCTGTTTTATTCCATCTATCCTTCCTGAAAATACAGTACCCTTTACATGCTATCCCTGTAACCGTATAATTTTCTGTCAACTATGTCTCACTGATGCCTATAATTTTTGCCCAAGTCGAGCCAACCATTGCCCCAAACTCCTCCCTTATTTTCTGATACTTTTATTTGTTATGTCTGGTAGTCATGTACATGCATTTCAACATCCTCATCGGTCCACAGTTATCCCTGTCTAATGCCATTACCAATCCATTTGAATCTGAAACCAGTGAAATCATATTCACCATTGCATAATAATTTCTGTAACACTCATTCATCCCAGGGGTGGCCAGATCTACCTTCTGTTATCACTGTACGAGATGAGATGATATTATTAAATCCAACATTGTATGTCTCACATGTTGTTTCAACTACATGCTGTATAAGGTAGTTGTCCCTAAGTAGCTCAAAGAATTCAGTCTCTTTGCTCACATGTCCTGCTTTCAGTCAGTGCTTCCAGAGTTAAAGTCACCTATTATTATCACCCTCCTGTTATTGACCATTCTCATCTGTTTAAACATTGGCATGTATTTTACTCCACTAAGTATGTATGATTCATGCCTGTCTCAGCCTCACACTATATGGCCTTGAATCTTATTACTACTGCTGTCTTCAAGTTCCACATGGAGGGGACAGAACTCTTTTCTGAAATCATGAGCATAGTATATGGTGGAGTGGATTCTAGGGGAATGAGAGTGAATAGTGGAGTGCCTCAGGGTCCTATACTATGGTTAATGATATAGGAAAAAGATTCAAGGGAGGAATATTCAGTTGTTTGCTGATGATGCAAAACTGAGGACAGTAGTTGATAAAGGTGATATATATATCCTTCAGGATAATTTAAATAAATTGTCATTATGGGAAAAAAATAATGATTGTGAGTTTAATGTTGTAAAATGTAGCTTATAAACTTCAGGTTGAAAAGGTTACGTACTGTGTATCACATTGATTATACTGGATTATAGGAAATTGATGTGTTGAGGGACTTAGTGGGGGGTAATGGTGGACAGACACAGAGTTGAAGTTCAGAGGGCATATTGCAAACGTTGATAAAATAGCTCCAAGGATTACTTGAATGGTAAAAAACACATTAAGAAGTAAAGAAAATGATGCTATTACACTTCTTTATGATGCTATGATGTGGCTGCATCTTAACTGCTGTGCACAAGTTTGGTCATTTGGGTTTCTTGGGGATCAAGAGGGTGGTAGCAAATTCAGAGACAAATGACAAAGCTGGTGTTATGTCTATGGAATGCTCCCTATGAGGGAAAACATGAAGGTGTGTATTTGCAACCCATGCCAATGTGTGGATTGCAAATTTTAATTGATAGGAGGAAAAGAGAAGACATGATAGAAACTTATCAGTTATTAAAGGGATTCTATAATATTGACCCAAAGAAAGTTTCAGTATATGATGAATAGACAGAGAACTAGAGGTTACCTTTGGACGTTGTGCATGAGTGTGGTTAGTTAAAGGTGTATGGACTAGATATTTTACTTGGAGAGTGGGGAGTGAGTGAATGAATGGGTTGGAGAGTGGTGAATGGGTTGTCAGAATTAGTTGTGACTGCTCTGACAGTGAATGAGTTTAAGAAGAGATATGATAGGTATTATGTGAATCATGTTGGAAGTTTATTTTTCACTTGGTTAGATTATAATAAATTTAGTTTAATCCTTTATCCAAGTGTAAGCAAACAAAGTTTGCGGCTGAAAATATGATGCCTGATGGATGGTTGGATGGTGTGTCTGGAGTGACTGATCTTCAGAGAGTTTAAGCCTCCAACAGGACCACCTGTTGAGGACTGGTGTGGTACATCACTGAAGGGTGGGTGGGTTTACACACCGACTTCTGGTGCTGTACCAGAAATCAGCTGAGTTCTGGAAGAATTTGGCTGACTTTGCATGTTAGCTGAATTCTTTTGTTTTTTTGAGGAGTTGTTTTGAAGGTCCAGTAAATGGTAGTTGGCTAAATATTTCTTGAACTGTTGTTTTTTTCTAATTAAAAACAGCAAAGAATTTTTTATAATTAATTGAAGTATCACTTTATTTTTCTGTTGTAGGCCTCAAGTGGGAGGTGAAACTCGACAACAAAAGGAAAAGAATAAAATCTTTATGGAATTGACATCATCTGAGCAAGACATCTTAGTAAGAATCAGATTATAAAGCACTTCATATCCATTTAACAATTAAAAGTTTATTTAATACTATGTCTACTAATTGCCAGTTTCTAATTGCTTAAACATATGATCATAGCATAATTTAACTTAATTTCAAAATTTGTGTCAAAATTTCATAGATAGTTTTATTTTTCTCTTGTTGATTTTTTGGTTTTTGTACATTATAAATACTTGTACTGTGCCTGTATGATAAAAATACAGTAGGTCTTGTAATATTCTTAGCTTACTGTATAAGAAGATCTTAAGAAGTTATTATTTAGTAAATTCTCTTGTTGTCAAAGGTGTGTGTGTGTGCGTGCGTGTGTGTGAGACAGAGAGAGAGACTAACTAGTAATAATCAGCTTTACTTGAAAAAAGAGATGTAGAAACTTCCTTAAGTGCTTGAATTGGAACATTTACCTTGATTTTTAAAAGTGAATGGTATGCACCATACTGATTCTATTACAGAGGTAATTATTAACTTATTGTTATTATTCCACTTTTGTTTTCTTCTAGATTTTCTTAGGATATGTTTATTGGAACATGTATGGTAGGTCCTTGATTTACATTGGTTTAGTTTATGCTGATTTAAATATCAACTGGTTTGAGAATTTTAAATTAAAGAAATTAGAGAAATTGAAGAAATTACTAGAAAATTCTATTTTCCAAACTTTTTGAAGGAAATAAAGAAATTAGAAAATTCTCAAACTGATAGATATTCAAATCAGCATAAATTAAACCAATATAAATCAGTCTCTCTCATCATATTTCACATTCAGTAGACCTGACACTAACTTAGTAATCCTTCTCTGTACTTTCTCTGGTTCATCCTGATCTTCCTGAAAACCAGGTGGTCAAATCTGTTCACAGCAGTCCATATATTGCCTGAAGGAACCCTTGTACAGTGGAACCGTAACTTCTTTGCTTCTGCACATCTCATTATTTCCATAATCTGTTGGGATGTTCTTACAGTTTTAACAATGTCACCCCTGAACTTCAAGTCTCTGTCCAACATCACTTCCAGATCTCTCATCTCCTCCACCCCTTCAAAATTTCTCCATATACTCTGCTTCCCAACCCTGCCCATCAAATTTCAGGAAATTGTACTTCATCATCATCTGTTCACTGGGCATCCACAGATGCTGCACAGTCACTCTGATGTTCGGTGATGTGCCACACCAGGCCTCGCCATGTAGTCCTGTCGTATGCTTTTCTGGAGGCTTCAACTCTCTGAAGATCAGTCAGCCCACACACACACCACTCATCTATTTCATTGATGGTCTACCCCCTCTCTCTTTTTCCAGGAACTTTACTTTCTATTACTGTTATGAAGTCTTCCTTCCATCCTTTCAATGTGTCCAAAATATTTTAACCAAAATTCTGTCAATATGCTTAAGGAGCCTTAAAATTCTACTGATCTTTTCTAACACCCATTCATTTGTACAGTATATGATATCTGCAACAGCCTTCCGTAACACCCGCATCTCAAAAGCAGCTATCGCTTTTCTTATTTGACTTCTTTATGGTTCCAAGTCTCACATCCATATGTTGCTATTGGAAAAATAACTGCATCCAAAATTCTCAACTTTGTTCCCACGAGGATAGATCCATCCTTCCAGATTTTAGACAGGTCTCTGACTGTTTTAGCCATTCCTAATCTTCTTTTGACATCTTCTTAACAGCAATCCTTCACATTAATAATGGATCCAGGTACTCAAACTTGTTGACTTCCTCAATTCTTTCTCCGTTAAGGTACACTTGTTTCTCAAGAGCTTCTCTGTTTGTATTTTCTTTGAGAACCATAATCTTTGTCTTCCTAGGATTGAGTTGAAGTCCTCTGTTATTACTGATCTCATTAACTTTGTCAAGAATTTGTCCTAGTTCTTTCATTACAGCGGAATGCGGTATCATCAGCATACCTCAGATTACCGATCAATTACCACCTATCCTAATTCCTGTCTTGAGCTCATCCAGTGCTTCACGCATTATGTCCTGAGCATATATACTAGACAAGTGAGGAGAAAGTAAACATCCTTGCCTAACTCCCTTTCCAACCTTGAAGCCAATCAGTTAATCCAACACCTGTTCTTACATGGCATCTTGCTCCATATACCAGTTGGCTATCAACCTGATAGTGTGTTGAGGGAAAAACCTATTCTTTTCATTACTTCCCACAGTTTCACATGCTGAACACAGTCAAAAGCTTTAGAGTTGTCTAAGAAACACATTACCAGATGGAGTCTAAATTCTTTATATTTTTCTGTGATCTATCAATGACAAAGGATCTGACCTTTCCTAAAACCTGCTTGTTCCTTGGGCATTTCTACCTCAATCTTATTTATAATGATGTTCAATAAAATTTTGCTTGTATGAGATATTAAACTTCATTTCATACTTCTTTCATACTGGAAGAAGTATGAAAACCTACTTCTTCCAGTCCCTAGGCCATGATCCTGTCCTGTCTCCCATATTCCTTGTAATCAATCTACAAAACACTCTTATTCCTCCATCTCCTGTGGCCTTAATTAACTCTACTGGAATTCCATCTGCACCTGGGGCCTTATTGCTGTTAAGCTGCTTAACTGCTCTTTCAACTTCATGCCTAAGTGGAGGAGGTTCCAAATCGGAATTTTCCTGGTGAGAAGGCCCCTCCAAATTTTCGTTATCCACTCTATTGTACAGTTCCTCGTAGTATTCTTTCCATCTGTTTTTGATTTCTAATTCTTCTGTTAGTAATGCTTCATTCCTGTCTTTGATGACATTCAATTTGGGCTTAAACTTGTGCTTTAGGTCATGAACTAAATAAAACATCCTTTTATAATTGTACCTCCTCATATGGAATTTTATCTCTTCATATTTATTACTATCAAACTTTTCCTTGTCTTGCTTGATGGCTCTTCTGACTTCTCTATGTAATCTCTTCTTATATTCTTCCATTTCTGTGCCTCTTTGTTTTATCAACTGACTTCTTTTGTTTAGTTTCCATGTTGAATCTAATATCCATAGGTTTCTTGGTCTTCTTATTGGGCTGAGATACTTCTTGGCTGTATCTTGTATTATCACCGTGACTCCTTCCCATAGCATTTCTGGATAGTTTTTCTCACTAGTCTGCAGAAATTCATCCACCTGAGTTGATGTTTCTTTTGTGAACCCACTAGGAATTACTCTAATATTCAGTCTAGTCAGGTGTGCCTGACTTGGAAGTTTTTGAAGTTTTAGTCTTACTAGCTGATGGTCTGAACCACAATCTGCTCTAGAACAAGTATGCACATCAGAGATGCTTGTCTTACCACTGGAGAGCCAGGATCACATCAACAAGGTTGATGTAATGAACTTTGACCAATCAACGTTAGATATCCAAGTATGTCTGTCATGGATGTTTCTGGAAGCAGGTACTGGTAATAAGTAATCATTAGCAATGGCAAATTCCAAAAGTTTTTCACCTATGTGTTATGTTCACCCAGACTAAACACGCCAAACTCTGGCCTATACTCTCATAGGCCAGACTCTTTCCTACTTTTGCATTTAAGTCCCCTAAGAGTATGTCTCTTCTTGGTAGGCACTCCAAAACAGTCTGTGGAGCTTCATTCTTCTTTTAGTGGAACTTCATTTGTCATACTGACATGTAATTATATAATCATAATTACATGTAATTATATATGCATAACTACATGTCATTAACAATAATGACATGTAGTTATGCATATAATTACATGTATGCATGTAATTATATGCATAATTGTACCCCCTAGTTTATACATCCATTGCTAAATGAAGCCTTTTAGTTTTTTATTTTTAATGATGTCTCATTTATTTTCAAAAATATTCAAAATTTGGTACTTTGATTTTTTGAGTTAATCCAGTGCTTCATGCATGATGTCCTGAGCATATATACTAGACAAACGAGGAGAAAGCAAACATGTTATAATGCAAATTTTGATTTTTTATTATTTGATCTATTCTGTTTGTATTTCTCAGATTAAAAAATACCTGGGATTTTAGAACCGTCCTAAATGACACTGGTGGTTGCATAATTCATGGAAGTGAACCTTTCGTTTGCCATTTCAGTAATAGGGCTAGTCTCTAGCCTTATCATTATTCATAAGGATAACATCACTACAATGTCAAAATGCTGTGTAATTTAACTTTAATTAATAGTTAAATATCTGTTAAGGTTTGGTTACCTAGGTTTTTTGGAGATGTGGGACTATCGGAGAGAATTCCGAAATGAGTAAATGAGTGACTAGTCTGTAGAGTGTAGAGTGCTTTCTTTGAGGATAGGCTGAAGGTTTGTGGGTTAATTGATAGGCAGAAATTAGAAGATATGATGGAAACATAATTTACTAAAGGGTTTTATAAAGCAGATACTAAAAAATGTTTCAGACATGATAGGACAGGAGAGAACAAGAAGTTGTCTCTGGAAGTTATGTAAGAGTGTGGTTAACAAAGATATACCAGGCAGCAAGATTATCTGTTTTGTGAATGAATGATGAATGAAATGGTTTGCCAGAGGTGGCTATTACTATTTTGTAAGTGAGTGAATTTAAAGAGATATGATAGGCATTGTGTGAATAATAGTTAGTGTAGATCTCCTGTGACAAGACTTTAGATGTTGCAGTAGTAACAACAATAATAATATTAATAATAATAATATTTTCCTTGAGGTTTTTGAATTTGTAAATTGAAGAGTGAAAGGTTAACAGAAAGAGTTTTCACCAGCTATCTTTAGCTCATCAATGTGACCAGTTACAGCCATTTTGTAGTACAAGCTAAATACTAAATTGTTATGAGCAGCTTTTGCTACCATATTCACTTTTTTAATCATTTTAATTTTCTCCTGTTTTTTTACATTTTAAAGTGTCATTAAAACTCTTTTTAAGCATTTCAAATAAATATTTAATAGTGTTTTTCTCATATTTTTTATTACAGCGATATCAGTACTATATCAGGAGGGGAATTAACACTGATCACGTGGCACCATTACAGGATAAATGTAAAGCTCAGATTTTGGCATGGGTACCAGCTTCTCTAAAGGTAAAATATTTATCTTATTTTTCATAACTATGTTTAAAATAATATTAACTGTCATAATTAACTAAATAATTTTAAATACTGTAGGAGAGTTTTTATCAGCAATAACTTAGACACCCTCACAAATAATAAGTACATCAGATATTATAAATTATGATTTATTATCAGCTATAACATCTATAGTTCTTGTCATGTACATTTTGAAATAATGTACATGTTCTCCAGAACAAGTGGTATACTTTGGTGCATGCTGCTATCCAAATCTAGTATCTGTGTATCAATGTAATGATGTGTAAATGTCTTTTCTGATACAGGATAAGATAATCCTTGATCTGGCCTCATATGGATTATTGTGCTCAGATTTGGTCACCAATTTTTTATGTGACGAGGATATGTTGGAAAGGGTCCAGAGAAGATTCACAAAGGTAGTCAGTGGTCTTTAGAATGTGGAGTATGAGGACAGATTGAGAGAATGTAAGTTGCAGAGCCTTGTGAATAGGAGGAAGAGGGGAGATATGATTGAGACATACAAGCTTGTCAGGGGTTGTTATCGGGTCGACATGGAAGAAATTTTTCATAGAATGGGAGAAGGGAGTAGAACAAGGGGGCTATCACTGGAAACTGTATAAGGAGGGTGTGAACAGAGGAGTGAGGAGCAGTCACCAACCAACCTCCATGCATCTTTGCATGGAGGGTGGTTGGTGACTGGAATGCATTGCCTGAGTGTGTTGTGGGTGTAGACACATTGAATCAGTTTAAGGCACGGTTGGATGAGCACTGTGTGCAATAGTGTATGTGTGTGTGTGTGTGTGTCTTGGATGAGCATTGTGTGTAATAGTGTGTGTGTCTTGGATGAGCATTGTGTGTAATAGTGTGTGTGTTGGATGAGCACTGTGTGCAATAGTGTGACCTCCCACGATGAGTCTCTGACTCCATGGAGGTCAAATGTTAATAATAATAATCAGATACAGGATCAGATAATGTGTAGCAAACTGATTCTCAGAAAACCATATCCAATTATTAGAAGAATTATAATAGAATGTTATATTATTGGTGTGCCTATTTTACACACCATCATTGGGTCGCTTGGTGTCGCACGGATTAGATCGTCGGCTTGTCGAGAGCTCCTGAAAAGATCAGTATTATTTTGTGTTAACATTAGATATTTTACCAGAATTTTAAGTAGTATTGTTTGCTTTTGTTTCTTGGTGTGTCTGTGCAATTTTTGCGTGTTTTCTGTTATTTTAATTATTATTTTTAAGAAAAGATAGCGTACACATGGCACCGATAAAGAAAAAAAATGGCAGCCAGGTCGCCATGCTTGCTTAAGAGTTTTGATGTAAAAGAATTTATGCAATGTGCTGTCTGTGAGATGTATGCCTTGCGAAGAGCGGTAGGAGTCTGGTTAGAAAGTGATAGTGGAGTTAATATGTGTAGAAAGTGTAAAGAGGATGAGGACTTCAAGCGTGTTTCGTGTATCGAGACTGATATCGTTAACGGTATCAGAATGTAGAAAATGGCGGTGTACTAGAGAATTCCGTGGTAGTGCCAGATATGTGTGAGAGCGTCGCTGAAAGTGTAAATGAAGGTAGAAACACCGAAGGAATGGATGATTTGATTGATAATGAAAATGGTGAGATAAATGCGAGTAGCGAAATTGCCCGTTTAAATGGCGCGATACACAGAGCCAAACGACAACTGGAGCGTATGCAAAAATGTGTGTTGAACGTACCGACAAATAACCGGCGGAAGTCTGTGACGGCAAATAATAGAATGTACGTAAACGTCAATAAAATGAAGGAGCGAGTGCTGTATGGGGATTCGCTATTAAGAGGCGTAATAATTGAGAGTTTAACGAAGTCGTACCAGCCGGGTGCGAACATAAAGGACGTCAGCGAATCTATTCGACTGCAAAAACAGAGGGTGAAAGAGATGATAATAGTGGCAGGAACGAATGATTTGAAAGAGGACAAAATGGAAATGATAGAGGATGTGAGGGAGTTGTTTGAGGTAGCAAAAGAGAAGAGTGAGAGAGTTAGGATGGTGAGTATCTTACCGCGGTATGACAGCGAAGTGTTTAGAAGGAGGGCCATAATTGCCAATGACTTTATGCGTGGGTTATGCATGGAGAGTGGTGTGGAATTTGTGGATGTGTGGAATGAGTTCGATGGGCGAAAGGACTTATATAAGATGGATGGGTTACATTTGAATGGAGTTGGTGTATGGAGACTTGAAAGAGTGTTGATGAATGATGTGGAAGTGGATGTACAGACTCAGGGAAACTAGATTTATTAAGAGGGGGGGGGGGAGTAGATATGCAGACTTTAGGGGGGGCAGTTAAGTGTATGAATGAGTATATTATGCCCGGGCGAGTACAACGGACAACAAATCAGAATGGGATAATTAGTATAAGGAATCAAAGTAGGGATGGGACAAATGGGCTTCTGCGATTCATGTACACTAATGCCAGGAGTATTAGGAACAAGAAGGAAGAGGTTTTGGCCATGGTTGGCACTTCCAGGCCACAGGTTGTCGGTATTAGTGAAACATGGCTGACAGAAGATGATAAAGCTAGTGGGATTGAATGTGATGGGTATAGCGTGTTCAGGAGTGACAGGGTGAATAAAAAGGGGGGAGGAGTGTTATTGATGATAGCTGATGAGCTTCAGCCAAGGAGTATAGAAGTTGAACTGCAGGATGGGGACAAAAGCACATTTGAGGCTGTTTGGTGTGAGATACAATCTAGCAGAACAAAATATACAATTGGGTGCTGCTATAGACCGGGTGATGGAGTGGATGGTGGGAATAGTATGCATAAGCAAATGGAAGGAGGGTAATTATTATGGGTGATTTCAATTATGGTAACATTGACTGGAAAGAGGAGAGGGCACATGGGAGGAAGGAATTGGATTTTATGCAGTTATTAAGGGACAACTATCTACTGCAACATGTATTGGAAAATACCAGGGGGCAGAGAGTGCTGGACCTAGTAATTGCAACTGAGAATGTAGCTGTAACGAACATGACCATGTTGCCACCAATTGGTGAGAGTGACCATAAGGTCATGACTTGGGAGGTGGCTAAAGGAGTCGAATTTACAATTAAGACAGGGTATATGTGGAATTACCGGGCTGGTAAGTATGACAAGCTTAGGTGTGTGCTTGGCTCAATGCCATGGCATGTAAAACTGCAAGGGCTGGATATTGATGGTGCATGGGAGGTGGTTAAGAACTGTTTGCAGGAGGCAATGGTTGACTGTATACCAAGAGTCCGAATAATAAATCAGGTAGGGGTTAAATGGATGAATAACACTATTAAGCTTGAGCTGCAAAAAAAGAAACAATTGTGGAGGGAATTTAAGGAGAAGGGTGACCATCAGGTGCATGAACAGTATAAAGCTCAGGCCAGGATGGTAACAAGGGTGGTAAGAAAAGCAAAAGCAGATTACGAAAGGAAATTGGCCATGCAGGCTAAAGAGAATCCCAAACAGTTTTTTTAATATGTTGCAAGTAAAAGGAAAAATGCTCATGGTAGAATGATCTTAAAAAATGCTGAGGGTAGGGAGGTAACTGAATCAGTCGATGTTGTGGAATTACTGAGCGAGCACTTTGCAAGAGTATATCATCCAGGTGGTGGCTTTGCGGAAATGGAGGAACCAACAGCTTATACTGGAATTGTGATGAATGAGGTAGAGGTAACTAGTCTATTACAGAACCTCAATGTCAATACATTTGTGGGATTGGATGGTATACCAGCTCGTGTCGTACGTGATGCGGCCAAAGAATTGTCAGTGCCCTTGACCATTATGTTTAATTTGAGCCTCAGGACTGGGTCAGTCCCAAGGGGGTGGAAAGAGGGGAAAATAGTTCCACTGCACAAAGGTGGTTCCAAGGCTGCTGTTGAAAATTACCGGCCAATCAGCATAACAGGAATCATTATCAAGGTCTTAGAGAAAATAGTCAAGAGGAAAATACAAGATTGGATAGAAGAAAATGGGATACTGTATCGGGGCAGCATGGTTTTGTGAAGGGTAGGTCATGCCTCAGTAACTTGCTCACGTATTATAACACAGTGACGGCTGAACTGGATAAGGGTAATGGGTTTACAGTGATTCTGCTGGACCTTGCTAAGGCCTTTGACAGGATACCACATGGAATTCTAATCAGTAAATTGCAGCATATGGGAATGGACATAGGGTTGGTGAGATGGATAGGAGGGTGGTTGACGGAGAGATATCAGAGAGTGGTTTACTCAGGAGTAGAGTCCACAAGACGGCCTGTGACTAGTGGTGTACCACAAGGATCTGTTCTTGGACCACTGCTGTTTAATTTGTTCATTAATGATATAGGAAAGGATCTGAGAGGAACAGTTCATTTGTTTGCGGATGATGCGAAGTTGGGTAGGGCAATAGTGAATGCAGATGACGTCAAAATTTTGCAGGATGATTTGGATAGATTGGAGGTCTGGGCTAGGGAGAATGGATGTCAATTTAATGTGGCAAAATGTAAGGTTATGCATTTTGGGGTGAAAAGATGGGAGGCAGTTTACTGCATTGGTGGAACCGTGCTCCAGGAAATTGATGAGGCACGAGATTTAGGAGTGTTGGTGGATAAGGAATTGAAATTTAGGGGACACATTGCAAAAGTGGCCAAATCAGCTCATCAAATCACTTGGTTGCTGAAGAATACGTTGACAAGCAGAGACAAGCAGGTTATTGTTCCTCTGTATCGAGCCTTGATAAGACCTCATCTCGACTACTGTGCTCAGATTTGGTCACCTAGGTTTCTTCTTGATGGGGAGGAGGTGGAGAGGATCCAGAGGCGAGTGACCAAGATGATAGCAGGTCTGTGGAATGAACCGTATGAGAACAGGTTGAGGATTTGTGGGTTGCAAAAATTGGTTGATAGGTGGAGGAGGGGAGATATGATTGAGACATTCAAATTACTGAAGGGTTCTATAAAATTAATTCAGAAGATATTTTTGAGAACAGGGCTGGTTGTGGGAGGACTAGGGCACATCCATGGAAACTGGGCAAAAGTGTGGTTAGTAAAGGTGTTAGAGCTGGGTTCTTTACTTTTAGAGTAGTGAATGAGTGGAATGCGCTCCCTAAGTCTGTGGTGGATGCTGTGACAGTGAATGAGTTTAAGGCGAGGTATGATAGATACTGTATGAATGTCGAATAGTTGTGATGAAAATGATTTGGGGCCTCCCTCGATGAGTCTAATGACTCCCTGGAGTTGCCCGTAATAATAATAATAATAATAATATAACATTCATGACACACCAATAATATAACACAACACACTCAGGCAGCATATTCCACTCACTCACTCATGCACCAATCACTCTCGATGCAAAGAACCTTTACCTCACTCCTCTGCTCTTCTTATACAGTTTCCAGGGATGGCCTTTTGTTCTACTCCCTTTCTCCCATTCTATAAAAAATTTCTTCCATATTAATCTGATAACAACCACTGACTAATTTATGTGTCTCAATCATATCTTCCTCTCCTCCTATGCATGAAGCTTTGCAATTTACATTCTTTCAAACTGTCTTCATATGCCACATTCCAGAGACCACTTACCACCTTTGTGAATTTTCTCTGGAACCTTTTTAGCATATCCTCATCACGATGAACACCTGGTGACCAAATCTGTGCACAGTTATTGATATGAAGCCAAATCAAGGCCTCATACAATGGAATCATAACATTTTTCTGCATGTCAAGGTCCTTTGCCATTATCTGATGTGGTGACTTCACAACTTGCAATGTGGCCCATGAATTTCAAGTCCTTGTCCACCACCACTCCCAGATCTCTCATCTTCTCTATCTCCTTTAAAGTTTCCCCACCAAGTGCATACTTTGCATCCCATCGCTGCCTACCGAATTTCCAAATCTTACACTTTGCAACATTGAACTTACAGTTCTGATGCTTGACAGTTTCACTCTGCTTTGCTCTCTACAATTTTGCATCATCTGCAAACAGTTGCATATCACCAGTAAAATCCATCCCAATATCATTCATTAATATAAAAATTGATCAACAATGTCCTAATACAGACTCCTGCGACACACCACTAGTGACTTTCCTCATTCAGGATACTACACCCCCCCCCCCCATGAAACTTTCTGATACCTATCTGACAGCCAGTTGCCAACCCAGCTCACTTGCCTGTCATCCATTTCTATCCATTTCAGTTTATTTAACAGTTTGTTTTATCACAGTCTATCAAAAACGTTTTTGAGAATCTGAGTATACCACTGTATATGCATCTCCATTGTCCAAGACACTTGTCACCTTGTTATAATACACATAAGTAAGTTAGTAAAACATGATTGCCCTTTAACAAATTCCTGCTGACAATCACAGAGAATGCTGTTGCTATTAACCCGTTTCTCTATCCTAGTTCACACCAATCTCTCTAGTACCTTCACCACAATTCCATATACACAGATTGGCCTATAATTTGTAGATACAGCCTTATCATCACCTTTATGCAGTGGAACAATTTTACCTTCTTTTCACTCTCTTGGAACCTGTGCTGTTGTAAGACTTATTAAACAGGCATGCCAGTGCTCTTGCAGTACTCTTAAGACACATGGTGATATGTCGTTAAATCCTATTGCCTTATTGACATCAAGTTTATTTATTTCCTCACATACCTCCTGTTCACCCACAATTAAACCATCCTCTTCTGTGTCCTCTACACTTAAGTTCTTCATAATTTCACATTGATGAGAATGAAACATGCTTATAAATTGATCACTGAATACCTCAACAGAGTCTTCTGCAGCAGTTACCATTCTACCATTTTCATTCATTAACATCACTTTATATTCTTCCTTCTACTTGCCACATATCTAAAAAACTAGATTTTTTTTGGCCTGATTTGCTAATTTCTGCTTATACTGTAATTTTGCTGTTTATATTGAGTCACCTTCCTGGCCTGCTCTTTACTTTTACTTTCCTCTTAATCCCTTTATTCATCCGTTTGACACTTACTTTATTCATTTTGGCATTCCTACATTATCTCCCTACCGCTTAACACCTCATTCAATGCTATAGCTCCAAGCTTTCTCCTAAGCTTCTCATAATCACCAGTCTTGTTATTCCAAATATATATTTTCCTCATAGAAGTCTTCATATGTCTAGGCACAAACCAGGTGATCATTTAATGATCACTGTCACCAAGTGGAGGGAAGTGCAAAATCTTACAATCACATCCTCTGATGAAATTATCAGATCTAAAACACTTGATCCTTGCGTGTCTTTCTTTACATACTGCCTAAGGTAGTTGTCTTTCAAGAACTTGAGAAATTCATTTTCCTTATTCCCAGATGCTATCTCTTTATTCTAATCTCTGCTGGAATTAATTAAAAATGATTAATTCCGGCATCTAAATATCTCTTTCTGTCACCCTCCACCTCACACCATACTGACTTAAAACCATTGCCACTATTTACATCTTGCAACTCCACTTTGTGCAGATATAATTCAGTTATCATCAACAGATCCCCCCCCCCCCCTTCTTGTTGTCCTTTATGTCTTCAGGGAAGATATCATCATCCTCTTCCATTTCTGCATTAATCAGGATAACATCCTTATCCAACCGTGTTTATTCCAACAGTTGTTGGGCAAATAAACTCACTCAGTGAAATCATTTCATCTCCCTGATGCTCCTGCCATTTGTAAATAAACAGCAATTGATTTTTATGTCTATAATGAGTCCTGCCATGCCACTTGTAGGTTATAATTTCCTCGTACCTAATCATTTGCAGTTGCCTTTATCACCATTTATCCTATCTATCTCTTCAGACTCAATTACATCCAATACATTCTGGGCCATCCCATTTCCATACTAACCATCCCCCATACCCACATTCACTACTACTTCCAATATCCACTCTACTTACACTGTGTCTCCATCTCCTTGTTCACCATGCATCCTTTCCATTTCCCTTTCCTTCTTGCATTCTCATTCTATCAATATCACTCACAGTACTACTGTACTCATTTACAATCACTTCAGTCTGCAGAGAATTTGAGTGTGTTTAAAGCACGGTATGATGAGCTGTGTGCCGATAAAAGGACCTCCTAGATAAGTCTTTGACTCCACGGGGTCTTGGGTAATAATAATAATAATAATAATAATTTTTCTCTGTGCATTTTGTCAAAAGCTTTCTCATAATCTATAAAGGTTAGATTAGTCTCTAAACTAAATTCTCGTCTTTTTTCAATAATTTGTTTTAACAATGTCTGAAATCATTTTGTTCTTCTGAGAGTAAATTGTTCTAAGTCTTTTATTCAGAATTTTACTTTAAATTTTGTAACCTGTATTTAATAGGATGATTCCTCTGTAATTTCCACAGTCATCTCTGTTTTCTTTCTTAAATATAGATCTGATGGAATCTCACATTTCTCCCAACAGTTATTTATCAATTTTAAGAATCTGTGATTTAAATATTCTCTACCACATTTCAAAGCTCTATATTTATGCCATCTAATCTGATTGATTTTCTTTTTTGATACCTTTATTGCTTCTTTTAGTTTTTCTAACCTAATTGTTTCTATATTTCTACCGATTTCTTTGTGATTGTTTTCTGTTATTAAATTTGGGTTATATCATTAATTCTTATAATGTTTTATGCATTCTTTCTTTTGTATTAGATTGATTCGTGCTTGTGTTCGATGTATGTCTTCTTCAATTTTATTAATAAATCTGTCCCAAGAATCTTGATGAGGCTTTCTGTACTATAGTTTTAGCTATTTTCTTTTGTTTTTGTACATTTATTTTGTTTCCTTTGTATGTTTTTGAAGGAATGGTTTGTATACCATTTGTTTTTCTTTTATTACATTTTCTATATGTGTTTGAACCCCCCCCCCCCCTGTAGCTCAGTCAGTATAGACAAAGCCCTTTGTAGGAAAGACCCAGGTTTAATTCTCATCATCCGTGCAGTTAGCCTAGTGGCTATGCGCTTTGCAACTATATGCCTGGGGAAGGAGTGCCCTAGGTTTGATTCCCGTCGATGATGCGAGGAGCTTAAGGATTTTCCTCAGCGATAGCCAAGTTAGTTGGTCTTGTGCATGGAAAGCAGGGTTTTCCCCACCAGTTTATCTGGGGTTTTTCATCCCACAAGCAGGCAACCTGGTCTTGTGAACACACACACGGATTACAGTCAGGAATACTGACCCAGCCATAGGTCTGATTCATCAGCTATGCTGGCTCCGGAGCCCGGATAAAATTTTGGGGGACTTAGATGGTGCTGTCCCTCTCCGCAAAGGGGATGCACGGATGTGCATCATCACACGGAAAGGAAGGAAGGAATTCTCATCCATGATGTGACGAACCTTTATCAGGTCTTTTTGACTAAAGGTGAGTTAGCTGGTCTTATTATTATTATTATTATGTGACACCTCCAGGGAGTCCAAAGACTCATCGAGGGAGAGTATGCCAACAGCATCGAATGATTGTTCCCTTCCAACTACTAGCCATGCTCAAACTTGCTTAACTTTTTGAAAGCCATTAGTAGCAGGGGTTCTACCAATCAACCAACCTTCGAGGCAAAATTCATATGGAGATGGAGCGTTTTCCTCCCAGAAACTCGGGTTTTTCATCCCTGAAAAAAGGCAAACTGGCCCTATGGGGGGAGGGGGGGTTAATATATTGGGATCTCATATTGTAGGCATTAGTGAGGCCTGGCTATCACAAGCAGACATACTAACTGATGTCAAGTGCAAAAAGGGTATAGTAATTTTAGTAAGGATAGCCAGGAAAGGAGGGGGCATGCTGCTAATGATATCAGATAACTTGAATCCCGTTAGAGTCAAGACCTATGACTACAATACTAGTAGCAGTTTTTCACGTGGCAGTGAGTTTGAATCCATCTGGTGTGATGTGGAGTTTAACAAGATTAAATACATGGTGGGGTGTTGTAACAGATCTGGCAGATTGTTTGCTTATGACAAAGAAATGCATCACCAAATAAACACAATGGGTGAGAAAAGAGTAGTCATAATGGGGGACTTTAATTATCCAAACATTGATTGGGTAACTGTGAAATTGAATGAGAAGAATGAAACTTAATTTATTGAGCTGTTATGAGACAACTTCCTCAAGCAGCATGTGTCAGAAGGAACTTGTGGACAAAGAATGATTAGATCTGATTATTGTGTCAGAGGAGGTTTCAGTTAAAGATGTAACCATTCTGCTTCCGGTTGCTGACAGTGATCATGCAATACTCACTTGAGAGGTGGCTAAGTTTATGAATGTTAGAAAAGGTTACATTCAGAAAAGGTTACATGCTGAACTACAAAGAAGGAAATTATGACCACCTGAGGAGTATGCTGAGTTCTGCGCCATGGTAATCAGTTGTTGGATGTGAAGGATATTGACAGCGTGTGGAAAATGTATAAAAAATACTTAAATGATGCAATATCAGAATGTGTCCCTAGAGTTCAAAGAACTCTAGGTATATAGGAGTGAAATGAATGTGTTAACTAATTAAGCAAGAGATTCATAAGAAAACGATGCTGTGGAAGGAATATTGTTTGCATAAGGATGATGTCAGTTACAGTGGCATAGCTAGATCTTTTGCCGCCTGAGGCGGTCTCTGAGTTTGCCACCCCTCTCAATACACACCAAAAATACTAAAAAAGTCCAAACGACATATAGGGGAATTAATTAAAACACTGTGTTTATTTTTAAACTTGAATTCCAACCTTCTTGCTTTTCTGTTAGCAAAATTGATGACATTGTCGAAGTCTATTTCATCACTCAGTTGCTTCTATAGACAGTATGCCAAGATTTCTTAAATGCAAGGTACTCATTGTAGATTTTAGATAATTCTTAATCAGTTTTAATTTAGAAAAATTCCTCTCCCAACTAGCAACACTTACAGCAATTATGACGAAAATTCATAGTAGTATTACAGTATTTGGAACTGAGTTCTCGAGACTGTATTTTAGAATAAACTGCAAAATTTCAAGGGGACCGTCCTTTCACATCTTTGTTTTGTCTTGCGTAGCAGCAAACAGAATAAAACTCTGAAATCTTTTTCTCTCAATGAGAAACGCTTCCTTATTAATGTCATCATGATCATGATTTAGTTGACATTCGTATTTATCATTCAAAAGATTCGATGGAGTAAGGAAGACATATTTTTCAGCAAGAACATGAACCTGTTGAAATGACATGGTGACTTCTTGGATCACTCTGTCCAGTGGGGGGGGGGACATTTCTCTCTTCAACTCAGTTTCATATGATAATTCAGCATCTCATGATTCTTCAACTGCCATCAGTTTCTTCCTTCTACACCGATGATCCATGACTATCCTCAGATCATCACAATTTCTTTGGCGTAAGCTACTGAATTGTTAACTAATTCATCCCTATTTTCAGTTAAAATTGCTTTTAAAGCCTCAAGGTTTATGTCACATTGTTGTATAATCAATCCTTTGGTTTGGCGGTAGACTAGTGTGTCGTTAATTTCTAGAAGGACGGATTCCCACAGGCCAAGAAAGCCCAGGAAGGAAAATGATTGTAACACAAGAAGAAGCACGCCAGCATCCGACGGGTAACTACTATTTTCTTCTTCACCAGTTAAATGTTCTACAGCACTTAAGATTTGGAGTAGTTTTTTTTTTTTTTACAACACTCACAGTGCACCCACTGAGTTTCTACTACACGTTTGACACTTTGACCAGTGACTGAAGTCAGAATATTCAAGTGATGGGTTGAGGAAGAAAAAATATGCGAACAAACGCTCCACAGTTCAAAAACAAGGTAATAACAGAATTCATAGCAACAGAAGCTGCATGTATATGTAAATGTGACAAATTCTACTTTTCCATCAATTTCTTTGATGCATCTCTGAACGTCGTACATTGACCAGCCATCACAGCAGTATTATCATATGCTTGTACAATTCTGAATATCAATTCTGTCATTTTCTGATTTTTGCAAAATCATAGTTGAAATATTCTTGCAGGTTTTACCTTTTGTTTCAATGAAATCAACAAATGATTTCACAACCTTCACTTTATTTCCTTCGATCATTGATTGATAGTATTTAGGGGTAGCTATATATGCCACCATCTAGGGAAATTATTATGAGCAAGGTGGTTTCTGTTGCCTTCCTTGCCGTACTATATCCTATGACTGTAGCCTGTGTGTTCATGGGACTGGTTTGCCTACTTGTGGGATGAAAACCCTCAGATAAACTGGTGGAAAATACCCTGCTGTCCACGCCCAAGATGTGATGCGTTTTATTGTTTTATTTTTAAGAATTTGAATTATAGTATGATAGGGAAATGTAACAGTTTTGTTATATTTATATTTCATTTATTTTAGTTGTAAGTATAGCTGTTAAAAACAAATTATTAATTAAGTAATAAAAATTACTAAGTTAACATAAATAAAAGAATCGTTGAAAAATTAAATTGTGGCTCACGTGAAAACCTCCAAAAAAAGTGCCGCCCCCTTTGCACCCCCCCAAGCTACGCCACTGGTCAGTTATGATCATTATTAGCAGCAGGTCAGAAAAGTCACCAGTGTTGTATGGAAAGCTAAGTCTGAGTATGAAAAGAAAATGGCTCTCGTGTTAAAGACAACCCAAAAGAATTCTGTTGGTCTGCTGCAAGTAAAAGAAAGAATGAATATGAACAAATAACTCTACTGAATGCAGATGATGTGGGTGACAAATGCAGAAGAGATTGTTCAACTAATGTGTGTGCCCATTTTGATAAAAGTAATCAACCTGGTATATGCAATGTTGCACTCACTGCTACCTCTTTACTGGATGAAGAGACTCACGTGTATGAGAAGGAGGTATTAGAGATGTTGCACAAAATGAATAAGAATTCTGCAATAGGGACTAATGAGATATCAGCACTAATGCTAAAAGAATGTTCATTTGAACTAGCTATTCCTTTGATCAGGCTATATAATTTGAGTCTCAGAACATGGTAGATGTTCTGAGATTCCACAGGAGTGGAAAGAATGTATGGCAATCTCATTGCACAAGTGTGGTGCAAAGAATCCCAATATTTACCCATCAGTATATCAGGAGATTTTGAAGATTTTGTTAAAGTTGTTAAGGACTTGCATTCAGAAATGGATTGACAGAGAATCTCTACTTTGCAATGAACAGCATGGGTTTACTAAGGAAAGGTCATGTTTTAGCAACTTGTTCACATTCTATAATAATGCTACCACTGAGTTAGACAAGGAGGGGGGGATCTATACTCCATGATACTTTTGGATTTTGTTAAGGCTTTTGATAGAATAAATACAGCATGGAAGACTGTTGCATAAGTTGGAGAATATGGGATTGGATTATAAACTATTCGCACGAATAAGAGGGTGGTTGACTGACAGATATCAAAAGCCATATATGAGAGGTGTGAATCTGCTAGATTCAAGGTAACCAGTGGTGTGCCTGAAGGATCAGTCCTTGGTCCATTGTTTGCTGCAAATAAAACAATTATCTTTGCATCATCATCAGCTATTTGCTGATGATACAAAGATAGGTAGGTAGAGTAGTCAGGAATGCTGCTGATATGCAGTGCTTGCAGAATGATTTGAATAGGCTGGAATTGTGGGCATATGAAAATTGCTGTCATGCACTTTGGAGTGATTAGATATCCAATATTGCATTATTTTGTGACACCTCCAGGGAGTCCAAAGCTCATTGAGGGAAGGCACTCTCCAGTTCTGTCATCACCACTGAATCCACTAACTACAATGAACTGCAACTGCACCAATTCCATCTAACAACTACCACTACCAGTATTTTCACAGATAATCGCAACCATCCATCCCCCTGGTGTGATTCAAACCTGCAGCTTTTTGCTGCAGGTTTGAATCTGGGGATCTGCAGCTAGATTATGCTAGAAGAAACTGATATATCTGGGGATCTTGGAGTTTTGGTATTTGAAGTTCAAGGGTCATATAGTAAAAATTGTAAATAGAACTCAGAGTATAATGGCAATGCTGAAAGGAACCTTGACATGTAAAGATAAGGAAGTCATTTTGCCTCTCTACAAGGCCTTGATAAGACTCACTTGGACTATTGCCTGCAGGTCTATTCTCCGGTTTCTGTGGTGATTCTGATGCAGCGGAGAAAGAGAGTGAAAGTGCAAAGGAGAGTTAAAATGATATCAGGATTGTGGAACATTGATTATGAAGACTGATTGAGAATTTGTAGGCTGTAGCAAACAGGAGAAAGAAGGGTAATATGATTGAGACTTACAAACTTCTGAAAGGATTATACAGAATTTCAGTAGATGGATTTTTTATTTTATGGAGGGTGGGGAAAGGATACAAGGGCATCCTTGGAAGTTGAGAATGAATGCTGTCAAGAAGAGGGTTGGGCTAGATTTTTCTGTCATAGAGTAAGTGGGTGATTGGAATGGATTGCCATTGGATGTTGTGTGTACAAGTAGCATGAATGAATTTAAGAACAGGTATGACAGCTGGGGCAAATAGCCTCCCTCAATGAAATCCTGACTCCCTGTAGGTGTCTCTTAATAATAATAATAATAATAATAATAATTACTGTAAATGTGTGTGTGTGTGGGGGGGGGAGGAATATATGTTTATTTAACTCAATTTCTTTCCAGTTTTTCTTATGACTACTTAATATGTAAGTCACCTAATTAAAAAAAAAAATTAAAATGTAACATATCTGAATGAAAAGTCATCAGATATTCAACAATATAAATTATTACAGGGATTTCATAGGGTTTAACACTGAAGACTTTTTTGCCTTGTACAAGGCAGGATGGAAGAGAACAAGGGGGATCATCCATGGAAATTGTATAAGTGTGTGCTTAGTAAGGGTGTTAGGACTCAGTTTTTTGTTCTGGAGGATCATGAATAGATGGGATGGATTGCTTGATGTGGTTGTGAATGCTTTGTCAGTGAATGAGTTTAAGGAGAGGTATGATAGATATTGTGAATAATGGTTAATGTATGAATAATGGGTCTCCTGGATAAGTCTTCTGTCTCCATGAAGATATCCTATCATAATGATAATAATAATGATAATAATGTAAGAGATGAAGAAAGAATGGGAATGCAAGAGAAACAGGAAAAAAGGGAGTGTGCGTGCGCGCATGCCCAACTGGACAGGGAGACATGGCATATAATGGATGTCGGGAGTGGTAGTGAATGTATGTATGCATGTATGTATGTATGGGGATGATCAGCTCAGAAACAGAATAGATTGGAATGTGAGTGGGGCATTTGAGACTGAGCAGATATATGTGTGGTAAGCAGTAATAAAGGTGATTGGGCAATGGCAAGTGTAGTCGGAAAATCACAACTAATAAGTAGCTTGAGTAGGACAGGTTATAAACTTAAATGTGAACTGCTGTGTTTATTTACAAATGCCAGAAGTATCAGAAATAAGGGAGAAGAAATGGTTTCACTATTTAAGTTTATTTGCTCCATTATCATTAGAATAAGTGAAACATGGGATTGAATCAGGAATAGAAATGGAAGGGTACAGTATTTTTTACGAGGATAGAAAGGACAAGAATGGAGGGGGGAATGCTGCTGATGACAGTAGAGAATTATGTCCACATAAGGCAGGCATGAAAGAGGGGAAATAGGGGTAACAGTTTTTGAGGCAGTGTGGTGTGAGGCAGTAGTTGACAGGAAGACATATTTAGTTGGATGTTGCTGTAGGTCAGTGAATGTGGATGATGGCAATGAAGAAATGTATAAACAACTTGGATTAGTGAACAAAGGAAGGGAAGGTGGATTATTATGGGTAATTTTAATTATGGTGGTATAGATTGGAATGAAGAGATAGCATTTGGGAACACAGAAAATAAATTTCTCGAGTTCTTGAGAGACAACTATCTCTGGCGGTATCCGGAGAGTTCATCGAAAGACAATTTATCGAAAAGGCAATTCATCAAAGGCAATTCATCGAAAAAACAATATACCGAAAATTTTAAATTTGCGAAAATATTATGATTATTTTGTTCTAATTGATCCATTTAGAACAAAAACTGAACCGTGCAGAGTGAGATAGCAATGCTACTTGAATAGGGAAAATTTATAGAACAGAATGATTTCTTATAGTCTTTCTTGTCCGATAACTGTTTCATGTCTGTTCATGGGACTGATTTGCCTGTTTCTGGGAGGAAAAGCCCAGCCATCTCTGTATTATGCCTGCTAATTTACCTTTAGCTTAACAGGACCTTTAGCATGATAAAAATTATGCACGTCGTAAATGGGATTCCAACCAGGTCTTTCTAACTAAACACCTTCGTTTATACTGACTGAACTACGCAGGCTCCATTATTATTATTGTTGCTATTAGTAACATGTGACTTCAATACAACAATTATTATGGGATGAATTTTACTCAGATTCGCTATTTGAAACTTTTACAAGAAAATGTTGAACCGTTCCAGTTTTCAGTTCAGCTATATTCGGAGCGACAAAGAAATAACGTGTCCAAATTATGTACTGTATTACAAAATCTCCTTGACTTAGCGGAATTAGTAGAAGTTGTCAGTACAAGAAGCAGTCTGCATGGTTAAGTTGTTGTTCTAAATGGATCACTTTTATCATAACATTATTGAAAATTTAAAATTTTCAGTGAATTGTTTTTTCGACGAATTGCATTTTCCATGAATTTTCGTTCGACGAATTGTTCATTCAATGAATTGCCTTTCCAATGAATTTTCATGTATCCATCTCAGGCAGTATGTAAAAGAGGGCATGTGAGGATCGAGAGTTTTTGATCTGATAATTTCATCAGAGGATGTAATTGTGAATGGTTTCACAATTCTCACTTCCCTTTAGTTGGTGAGTGATCATGAAGTGATCATATGGGTTGTGGCTATCCATATGCAGACTTCTATGAGCAAAGGATATCTGTGGAAGTTCAAGGCTGGTGATTATGATAAGCTTAGGAGACAACTTGGAGCCATATCATGGAATGAGGAGTTGAGTGGTAAGGAATTAAATGCTGCTTGGGAACTGACAAAGAAATACTTAACAGCATCAATGTGCAAATATATTCCGAAGGTCAAAGGGCTGAAAAAGGTGGGTGTAAAATGGATGAAGAAGAGAAATAAGCATGAAATCTGGAAGAAGAAGGCACTTTTGAGGCAGCACATGATGAATAATAGTAATAATCATTTGCACGAAGAGTATAAAAAACAGCTCAGAAGAGTTACTCAGTTGGCATGGACAACAAAAGTGCAGTGGAAGCAGAAATTACAAATCAGGCTAAGAAAAACTCACATGAATTTTTTTTAATATGTGATGAGTAGAAGGAAGAATGATTATGGTAAGATACTGTTAATGGATGAAAGTGGGAGTTGGTGACTGTTGCAGATAGCATAGTCAAAGTGTTCATGTTTCATCCTCAGTGTGAAATCAGAAGCGCAAATGTGGAGAATGAAATGAGAGAAGACTTAGGTGAGCGAGTAAGATATTTCAATAAGTCAATGAGACTTGATGACATATCTCCATGTGTCTTAGGGGAATATTCCAAGGAGTTAGCATTAGCCTTGGCCTGTCTGTTTAACAAGAGTCTTGCAACAGCACAAGTCCCAAAGAAGGAATGAAGGCTTCTCGATATAAGTTCTTGCAGATCATGAAAACATCATCCATGTAATAGATTCAGAGAAACGATTTGGCTTCTAGGACAGGTATTTTCTCCTCTACATTTTCTAAAAAGTTGGCTGGAATCTCTATAGTTCAGCTGATTTCATTAATGCCCCTTGTTCAGCAAAACCTGGGTTTGAATCCTGTCTAGGATGCAAAGCATTTTTATCAGGGCTTTTTCAATTAAAGGTGAGTTAGCTAGTCTCATGCAGAGGCAGATTATGTTTTTCCTCCATGAATTTCATCCACTTAATGTGGATGAAATTCATGGTTTCATCCACAAAACAGGCAAACTGGCCAGGAGAACATATGCAACTGACAACCATATGCATATGAAGCTATGAGTGTAGTAATTAGATTTCAAACAATCCAAGTTACTTGCCTATGACAGGCCATTGAACTTCACATATGCAAAATAGGCAGTTGGCTATGTTTGTTATAGTGGAGAACCCATTACATTTTCTTCTGTCTATAGAGTTTGCTATTCCAATTAAAATCTGATCTCTGATCTGATTTTCCCTTTCAGTTGTTTCCGACCATAGGCATTGCCCAGGAATACTTTGTAGGCATTGTCCACAAAGTATTCCTGGTGAGAGTTTTACAGGGTAGTTCACCATTGCTTCCTCCCTCCACCACCAATTTTATCTGGACTCGGGACCGGCATATGGCTGGGATGTATTCATGACCGTAATCCACGTGTATTCAAGGGGCCGGTTTGCCTGTTCTGGGGGATGAAAAACCTGAGTTTTTGGGTGAAAAAACCCCCTACCTCCATATGAGACCGGCTAACTCACCGTTAGTCAAAAGAGACCAGATAAAGGTTCCTCATGTCACTGACAGGAATTGAACCCAGGGCTTTCTGACCAAAGGGCTTCATCTATACTGACTGAGCTATGGAGACTCTCCAATTAAAAGGATCTAAAATGTCACATGGAAATTTAGAAGATGGAAGATTCAAGCTTTGTTTTGTTTTATGATTGAACAACTGATGTCGTGAGGCTACTGTATTGTGTATGTAAATTGTGTGTTCTTGCTTGTTTTCCTGCTTTTTTTGGCAGATGAAAAAACTTGAATGAGAGGGGAAACCCTGCCACCTCCATATGAGAACAGCTTACGCTCCTTTAATGGAAAAGCACCACTAAAAGTTCTTTGTATCCTAGACTGGATTTGAACTGATCTATTTCCAACTAAAAGGCATTATTGATACTAACTGGGCAATGGTGACTCATAAGGTTCATGGGTTCTTAAGAGAAATGTTTATGAAGAATGAGTTGATATGAAAATTATCTATTAGATAAATAGATTTGTGTTTTAATTCTTGAAATAATCTGGCAGTATTTTTTTTTTAAATAAAAGAGTAAGAGTGGCTGGTAATGGGAGTCAAAAGGCTCTAAAAGAACTTTGAAATTTTCTATGTAGGACTTCCTATTGATCAACAACTGATAATAGAAAAATGAGGTAAAGTTATATTACATTTACAGTACCCATGCCAAAAACAGCCTGAGAATTAGTTGTTGTGATAATGATGTGTGATTATGGTGGCAGCATATGTAAAAATGCAAGAAATACTTTTGATTATTGTCTGTGATCATTTTCTTACTTGTTACAACTATATTTGTTCATTCCTCTAGTTAGGGATGGGCACAGGTGTTGAACAGATGATGGATGACATTCAAGAAGATTACTTATTGAATATAAAAAAGGCCACAGGTAAATGTTTACATATTATTTTTTACTTCTTTAATAATAATAATAATAATAATAATAATAATAATAATAATAATTTGTTTATTGTTAAATTAATAAAAAATGCAATTATAAATAAGTGACTTATTTACAGGTGCTTATTGGACAGAAGGTCTGTTTCTTCCATGTTGGCCAACCTTCTGCATCTCTGTGCAAAAAATGTTCATAATATCTTTTTATTTCATCATTCCATCTTACCAGTTCTTGGTATACATTCCATTGTTCTCTTTGTCCGTCTGTTGTCAGACATTCTTATTATGTCCTGACCAGTGCCATTTATCACCTTTTATTATTGCTGCAATATTGATTACCTTTGTTTCTTTATCCAGTTATTATTTTTATCTAAGAGTGTTATTCCCAGAATGGCTTTTTCCATGTTTCATTGCACTGTTGTTTAGTCAAGCTCCAAGTTTAACTATTGTATGCCATTGTATACCAGAAATAATGTATAGTGGAAACACTTCAGAAAGAAAACTAATTGAAATAAATCAAAAACTTTCTATCCTGTTGTTATTCTAGCTGACATTTCATCATCAAGTTTATGGTCACTTGCAATGATTTATCCGGTATATGAACTCACTATTTCAATGTTTTTATTTCACTTAACAGAGCCTCCAAAGATGTTCCATTTTTAAGAGGGAGGGGGTTGAGCCCTCCTAATGTTTGATGGTCTCCTCCCAAAGGGATGGGGGGGGGGGAACAGGGCGAATCCCATAAGAATAAATAAATTTCAGTTAGACTTCTTTCTGAAGTGTTTCCACTATACATTATTTTTGATTTGTTAATTTGACCTGATTTACTCCATTTAATTCAATAATTATGTGTTCTGATTCTTTTGCAGATTTTGCTGTTAGTATAATATAGGGTGACCAGATGTCCCTGCGCTGGTTGAAGTTGATTCACACAGCCAGCTTAAATATGTAATAATATCATCAAAAAGATTGAATAAGAGCACATTTGTGGCAGTAAAGTCTCACAAGAGCTGATTATCCTGACAGAACAAATGCCCAATAGACAGATGCAACATTTTAATATATCTGCTGTCTTGGACTAAAAAACTAATACAGGATGATGTCATTAGAGATGTTGAATTTATTAAAACTATCAACAGTTTTTATGATATTTTCCCAGAATATGTGGAAATCTGGCCCAAGCAGAGCTCTGCGACTTTAAATGGCTTTTGTTAAATATTATTATTATTATTATAATGATTATTATTTGTCATATGGCTATTACATCACAAGGAAAAGAAATATATACAGTGTAGATAAAAAATATAAAAATATGTATAAATTAGAATGTGAAATAGGTATGTATGTATATATATAAAAAGTCTAAACTCGACATCTCTAAATATATGTATATAATACAAACACATTAAATATACAAACAACACCAGTAAAAATTACAAATACGAAAAATTAAGATGCTTCTGTCAGTCAGATGTTACAAGTTTATATCTAAGTTATTAATCCAGTTGATGGTCACAGATGTTGGAACTAGGAAATCTTGTTCCTCTCCTTTGTAGGCTCAGTGGACATTCTTGGCGAATATGATGAATGGTTTGCTTCTCACTTCCACAGTCACATTGTGGGGAATGAATTTTCTGACACTTGTGAAAGAAGTCTGCACATCAACTGTAGTTAGTCCTTAGCCAGTTTAGGGTAACCCAAGTTTTGCATGGAAGGTCATATCCAGGTGGTTGTTCTTTTATGCATGGAAGGTTCTGCAAGTCTGGACCTGCAAACGACTCCTGTTGGCATCTCCACTCTTGATTGATGTCAAAATTATTCTCCAACAGCCTTATAGCAGTACTAACAGGAGGATATATCGATTTCAATATATTTATTAGATTTGAAACATCTCTATGCACTGGAAGATAGGGGTTTTCCTGGCTCTTTCTATACTCCCTACATAAGATTCTGACTCTTCTCAATGGTGGGGAAGGAATATGGCTTAAATAGGGAGCCATTCTGTGGGGGGTGCTCTTAATTGTCCCTGAAATAAGACGCATGGTGTTATTGATCTGCTTGTCAACCAGGTGGGTGTGTGCACTGTTAATCCACACTGGAGCTCTGTATTCAGCAGTGGAAAATACAAGGCTGAGAACTGAGCATCTAAGCCTTGTCGCAGAGGCTCCCCAAGATGTTCCGGTCAGTTTCTGAATTATATTGTTTCGGATCTTGATTTTAGCCGATACATTCATGAAGTATTTTTTAAATGTCAGAGACCTGTTGAGGATTATTCCCAAGTACTTTGGGCTCCTGTTATGATGAAGAATACATCCATTAAGATAAACCTGAAGTTCTCTGTTGGCAAGCTTATTATTAAGGTAGAAGCAGCTGTCTTCGATTTGTTGGTATTTGGTTGAAGATGCCAATTCCTGTAATATCTACCAAGAGAGAGAGAGAGTCCAGGTCAGTTGTCAGTGTTGCCTCTGTGGTCTCTATTGAGCCACTGCTTGTTGCCAGAGCCCAATCATCTGCATATCCAAATTTTTTGGATATAGTGTCTGCCATATCGGCGATATATAAGCTGAATAATATTGGAGAGAGGACAGAACCCTGGGGAAGCCCATTTATTCAGTAATTTGCTTCCACTTGTTTTGTTCCCATAATTGCCTATTACTAAGCATATTATTGATAGGTGCAGTTGCTGTTTTGCATTGTGTGACATTAAGTAATTTATAAATAAGGCCCTGCTTCCAAACTGTATCATAAGCAGCAGTGAGGTCTATAAAAGCAACTGACATCTTAAGCCACTGCTGGAAGCCTGCTTCTATGTAGTCAGAGATAGGACCTGATCTGTAGTGCTTCTGTTTGGTCTAAATCCTGCCTGTTTGGACCTATTCTGTTCAGTATAAGTCTCTCCAATAATTTGAGGCACGTGCTTAACAGAGCGATTGGCCAATTACTCTACCTGCTCATTTAGTTTACCTGGTTTCAAAATAGCTATTATTTTTGATCTTTTAAACTCTGAAGGTAGATGTCCAGTCTGTAAAATATCAGAGTAAAACTTTGATAGTCAAACATGTGCATATTTACCACAGTGGCATAAAAACTCAGGGTACATTCCGTCGAACCCCGGGGCCTTACCCAGCTTCATTTCTTCCAATGCATCCGACACTTCGATAACAAAAAAAGGAGAGAGAATAACAAGATTCTTGGTTGCACGTCTCTTTCAAATTATTTTTTAATCTTTTAATGAGATCTCTTTTTTGAGAATCCTGTTCCTTATCAATGTGTGTCTCCTGGATAACAACCACATCTATATCATTTTTTTTTTTGAGTATTTTAGAAAGGCACTGACATTTGAACCAGCTGATGTTTTCAATATTTATTTGGAAGATACAGACTGAAGTTCCGATTTGCTGCATCTGCTGATTCTGAAAAGAACCTGAACTTTTCGTCTGGTTTGACATTTTGAATAAATGTGACATAGACAAACAGTCAGGAGATCCTATAGGATTGTCTGACTGTCAGATATTGTAGACTATTTTGCCGTGAACATCACATTGCCTGGGTGTACCACTAGGAGGCTAGTCTACTTTTACACCCCATTATAATGATGATTCAGGCCTATAAGTCACAAGACTCATCATGAGGGGACCCACCTAAGAAAACACAGTCTATCATGCCACGCAGTGAACCTGTTGATCATTAATCCTATCACAACTCTATCAGGCAATGCATTCTATGGTTCAACCACTCTCCATGCAAAGAACCCAATCCTTACCCTCTTGCTCACAACTTCCTTTTGTAACTTCCAGGGATGACTCCTTGTCCTTGCTCCTTTTTCTTGTTCCAGGGGGAGCTCTACAGTTTCAACCCTGTAACTACCTTTCAACAGTATAAAAGTCATAATTATGTCATCTTTCATTCTTTTATCTACCAAACTTTGCAGTTTGCATTCCCTCAGTCTGTCCTCATGACTAAAATTGCACAGTCCTGATATCATTTTTTTTTATTCACCTCTGTACTCTTTCCAAGATTAATTTATCCCCTTCAAATACTGGGGACCAAATTTGAGTATAGTAGTCCAGGTGTGATCTGATCAGGGATTTATACAATTTATTTATTTATTTATGCTTATGGCTACATGAAACTGGTAAGTGAAAAGTACAATCACAATTTCCAGAAACAAATGATGAAAATCTTAACATATAAAAGTTCATTACATAAAAGGCACAACCTGCTTTCTAAGTCTATTTTTTTTTTTTAAAATAAAGCAAAAAGTAACTTGTGATAATCAAGCCAGAGACAATTATCGTCCTGCTGCAACAAGTATGACAAAGCTGCACGTTCTCACAACACTTCACAACATAAATGTAGCTGTATCCAAGGTTTAATTAGAGAGCAGTTGTGTCTTGTATGAGAAAACTTGATCCATTAGAGGAGGCCCATTTCACATTGTATCATCATCATCTTCTAACATGATGAGGAGTTCTGCTGATACTATGATGAGAACTATGAGAGTGACTATACGAATGAATAATGTCTTCATGGTGAGATGGGACCGTGATCTTCTGTTTCCTCCATAACCACCGCCGCCACCATACCAACTACAGGTCAAGGTCCAGGCTGGAAAGCCAATTCAAGGCCTCATCCTTCCCTTAATGTATAACATTATGCATATCTGCAAGGAGATGTGTTTTGCATTATGGGAGATACCGAGATAAGAGTGATGTTATCTTGCTCCACCTTTGCAACGAGTTGCCTGGTATTGTACTACCTTACCCAAGTCCTGAAGATACTTCCAGGTGCAAACTTTGTTTGCTCACACTTGGATAAAGGATTAAACTAAATTTATTATAGTCTAACCAAGTGAAAAATAAACTTTCAACATCTTTCTCTAAATCCAGAGTAATTTAATAAAAAGGTGGCACACCATTTGGCAACTCCTATAGGTAGAGATGACCTTGCTAATGCTTCTGCCTGGTATCTCCACTTGGACCTGGCTCCCACTAAAGAGACCTCAATAAAGGTCAGAACTAGTCTGGTAGTGGCCCTTCCCTTAATGCATCATCATTAGTGTTCTGTCTTTTGACAGGTCAAATGGTATAACTCAGCAGATTCTCTTCCCCCAATATCCTCTGTCTCTTGCTTCCTCCCATTTTCTGATATCTTCTTGTTCCCGTTATATCATCAAGCATCATTAGTCGTCTTCTTCCTCTTGGTTGCTTTCCTTCAATTTTCCCTTCTATCATTCTTTTCAGTAGGCTGTCTCCTCTTAATACATGTCCTATCCAGTTATGCTTTCTTCTTCTTAAGATCTTTAGTAAATTCCTTTCTTCAACTCTTTGTAATTCTTCTTCATTGGTAATTTTTTCAGTCCACTTTATTTTCTCCCTTCTTCTCCATATCCACATTTCAAATGCCTCCAACATTTTAGCTTCTTTCTTCCTAATTGTCCATGTTTCTGATCTATATAAGGTCATACTCCAAATATAGCACTTAATAAGCCTTTTCTTTAGATTTTTATTCATTTTATTAATAAACACATTTTTTTTGCTATAAAAGGCATATTTTCCTTTGTTAATTCTTTCTTTTATTTCCATGTCACATTTTCCATTTTCTTGTATTATACTACCAAGGTATTTGTATCTCACTTGCTCTACACTTTCTCCATTCATCATCACCTTGACACTTCCTGGTTTCCTGGAGATTCTCATTACTTTTGTTTTCTTTGCATTAATTTTCATACCATATTTCTTGCAAATATTTTCGCATTAGGTGCTGTAGTTCATCTTCGCTATTAGCCAATATTGCTTGATCATCTGCAAATCTAATATTTTGTATTGTTCTTTCTCCAATAGTGATTCCTCTTTCCTCTTCATAAAATGCTTCTTTTATCATTTCTTCTGTAAATATATTGAAGAGCGTCGGTGACAGGCAGCATCCCTGTCTTACACCTCTGCCAATCACACATTTTTTTTTTAGTTTTTCCTACTTTTGTCTTTATTATAGCCACCTGGTTCATATATAATTCAGCTATTAACCTTTGGTCTCTCCAATCTAAACCTATTTTGCATAATATTTCCATCAGATTTTCCCCATTTCACCATGTCAAATGCTTTCTCAAGGTCGATGAAATAAATATAAACTTCTTTATTTACTTCTATATTCCTTTCGAATATGCATCTCTGGTTCCTCTGTCTTTTCTAAATCCGAATTGATAATCCCCCAGAAAATACTTCACTCTATTATACAATCTTTGATTTAATATTCTTAGCAGTACTTTGGAGGCATGTGAGAGTATGCTTATAGTTCTGTAGTCACTGCACTTAGCAGAATCGCTTTTCTTTTCAGTTAGTATAAGAATACTCTCTGTGAAATCTTTTGTAAATGAGATTGCAGAGTTTCCATGTTTCTGTTATACCTTTGTTCTCCAATTGTTTTAGAATTTCACTAGGTATTCCATCCACTCCTTCCATCTTTCCACTTTTTAATTCTTAATTGCTGTTTCTACTTCTCTCTTTAGTATTTCAGGACCTCTTTCTTCTGTTGAGATTTCATTTTGCTTTTCCAAATCAATTTTTGTTGGTCTTTCATTTTTTGCATAAAGTTCTTTGATGTATTCCTTCCATCTTTCACCCTGTATTTCAATATCATAAATCAGTTTTCCTTGTTTATCTTCTAATGGCAGATTTCTTATGCTTTTTTTAATATTTGTCATTTCTTTTGCTTTTTCAAACATTTTATTATATCGCCCCCTTTTTTCAATTTTTTTACATTCTGTTTTTAACCATTCCTCTCTTGCTTTATCAGTTTCTCTTCTCAGTTCATTATTTAATACTTTGTATTTTCTTCTTCCTTCTTCAGTGTTTACATTTTTCCATCTTCTTCTTTCTTCCATTTTTCTTATCATTTGTAATCCATGGCTTTTTAACTCTTTTCCCTTCCACAAAACCTATCTCTTCAGCAGCTGTTTCATATATCAAGTTTTTCAGTTGATTTCATTTTGCATTAACATCCATAGTTTCTTCAGATATATTCTCTTTGTTCCTTATTTTATTTTCCAGTTCTTCTCGGAATTTCCTACCTGCATCTCCTTTGAGTTTTTCTAGGTTCCATCTTTTCTTGCTTTTACCTTTGTTTATTTTCTTATATCGTATTCTTAATTCCATAACCCTTAATGCATGACATTATACATATCTGCAAGGAGATGTGTTTTGCATTATGGGAGATATCGAGATAAGAGTGATGTTATCTTGCTCCACCTTTGCAACGAGTTGCCTGGTATTGTACTACCTTACCCAAGTCCTGAAGATACTTTCAGGTGCAAACTTTGTTTGCTCACACTTGAATAAAGGATTAAACTAAATTTATTATAGTCTAACCAAGTGAAAAATAAACTTTCAACATATTTCTCTAAATCCAGAGTAATTTAATAAAAAGGTGGCACACTGTTTGGCAACTCCTATAGGTATAGATGACCTTGCTAATGCTTCTGCCTGGTATCTCCACTTGGGTCTTGTGGAGATACCAAGTGGAGATACAAAACACATCTCCTTGTGGATACATATCCGCAAGGAGATGTGTTTTGCATTATGGGAGATACTGAGATAAGAGTGATGTTAGCTTGCTCCACCTTTGTAACGAGTTGCCTGGGTTTGCATTATGGGAGATACTGAGATAAGAGTGATGTTAGCTTGCTCCACCTTTGTAACGAGTTGCCTGGTGTTGTACTACTTTACCCAAGTCCTGAAGATACTTTCAGGTGCAAACTTTGTTTGCTCACACTTGGATAAAGGATTAAACTAAATTTATTATATTTCAACTGTCACCTTGTGGATGTCCTGTAGGCCAGTAGGCCACCACCTTGAAATTGGTGCCTTGGGCAGTTGTACACAATATGAGTAATCGTCTCAGCCACGGGAGAACAATCACAATAAAGGTGATCTGACAGCCCCATTTATGTAGAAGGTCGCCACGTTTATTGATGACCAAATCTTTCTAGGAAGATCAAAACCAAGCTGCGGAGCACAGGAATCTTCTACCATGAAGCCATTTCTTGGGAGATTGATTGTCCAATATTCTCTCCATATGTCAGATATTGATGGCTGCGCAGCTGAAGAGAGTTCATCCATAGACCAGTGAGGCTTTCTAGATTTGATGCGAAAACTAGGTTAGTTTATGAGAGTCTGGTGTAGGGGCAGAAGTGGGTTCTCATTGCTTTATTCCTTATATTAAATTCCTTAATCGAGGCTTGTCTTCTCCGTATGTGTGGTGGAACAATGTTAGATAGAACAGGCAGCCAGGAGAGAGGGTGCTTTTCCCTGTCCCACTAATTGTGCGCATGGTAGAGTTTAGCTGGGTGTCTATAATATTAGTGTATGTACTTCTTTCCCAGACAGGGGTACAATATTCTGCTGCAGAGAATGTGAGGGCTAGTGCAGACAACCTTAGGACTTCTGCACCACAACACCAGGTTGTTCCAGAAAGCTTTGAAATGATATTATTTCTGGTTTTAATTTTATTGGAGAGGTTGATGATGTGCCTTTTATAGGTTAGGCTTCTATCCAGGCTCACTCCAAGGTATTTTGGGTGAGGCTTGTGTTCAACCATTTTTCCACAGAAAGAAAGGTTGAGTTGTCGATTTGCCTCTGCATTGTACAGGTGAAATACTGAGGACACTGTTTTTGTTGGATTTAGCTTGAAGTACTCATCCAAGGTGTTCAGGTTTGTATTCTAGGTTGGTAAAAAAGGTGGAGTGATGTAAGATCGCTAGGTCATTGGTGTACATATACTTGCTTAATCTGGTATGATGTAGATCATACACGTAGATGTTAAAAAGTAGGAGATAACACAGAGTCCTGAGGAAGACTGTTGTGAAGGAATCTAGGCCTGCTCTTTTTTTCTGTCAATATGGACCCGGATCTTTCTGTTGGAGAGAATAGATTCAAAAAGTTGTAAAGTTTTTTTTTTACACTTTATAATATTTCCTAGTTTTAGGAGGAAGCCCTGATCCAGACAGTGTCATAAGAAGAGCATTCATTAGGTCAATGAAAGTGGGCAAATTTAAGCTTCTTCTGGAAGCCTGCTTCAATTTGATTTGCCAGGACCTGGTCACAGCAACTTCTTCCTGGCCTGAAGCCAGCTTGTTCAGTTTGGAGTGCTCTTTTGATGAATGGTGAAATTCTTCTAAGGAGAATTCTTTCAGGGAGTTTAAAGGTGGTGCCAAGCAAGGAGATATGTCGTAGGTTTTTCACATCATTTGGATCTTTCCCTGGTTTGGGCATGGCAATTATTTTGGCTTCCCGCCACAGCTTTGGTAGTTTACCAGTCATGATGATTTCTGAGAAAAGGACAGCCAGCTATGTTTGGCCATGTTGACCAAGATGTTTTAGGAACTCAGGGAGTATGCCATCCACTCCTGCAGCTTTGCCATTCTTGGTAAGTTTTAAGGCTATTTGTACCTCTTCCTGAGATACTGGGTGTACGAGTCCAGGAAGCTCGGGTTCCATCTTCAGGATTTGTCTGATGGAAGCTTGTTCAGCAACTTTCCTGGTAGAGCTGTGATGAATCTTGGAGGTTTTCAATAAATGGTTAGCCATTTGATCAGGAGTTATCTCTGTTGTTTTGTGTGTCGTTGGCTCTGCTGCACCTAATTTTCTCAGAAGTGACCAGCTTCTCCGACTAGATGTGATGAAATCGAGTTCATTGATGGTTGAGATCCATCTTTTCTTTCCGTTTTTATCCAGGGTTGATATGAGCTCCTTAGCAATAGTTGGATCTTCAGTTTCCTCATATTTGGCTAGGAGTTCCTTGCTTTCTCTACTCCAACATGGGATATATTGTTTTCTGTAGCCTCTAGGGATAGAGGCTTTTGCTGCAGATTTGAGTAGTTTAACAAATCTAGGATAGCAATTAGGAGTGGGTGGAATTGCTCTAATGGTTTGCTCGATTTGTTTCTGAAATACAGTCCAGTTGGATCTGCAGAGATTCCATCTAACAATTGGTGTTCTGCTTATGACTGGGATTGATGTTCCTATCTCTATTAATGTAGGACGATGTTGACTATTAGGGAATCTGTTAAGGATGGTTCTGATTGATGGAAGAGTGTGGTCTTCAGAGTCTTTAGTGACTATGCACAGATCTGAGGTGTAGGTTCTGTTCCATCTAGCCGAGTAAAGAGGGCATCATAATTCAAATACAAGTTATATGTATCCATCCAGTTAGCTAGGTTATTACCATCCTGGTTGTTAGAGGAATAGCCCCACATGGTGTGATGGGAATTGAAGTCACCAACATAGCAGGGTGAGGAGGAGGTCGGTCCATCTGATCAGGCCAGGATTGCGATGGGGGTTTGTAGACATTGTAGATGGTGATATTTTGAACTTTAATACCTATGGAGTATTCTGTATCAGGAACACTTTGGGTTATATCCTTGAGACCAGGCCAGATATAGGTTGCTAGGCCATGCTTGAAGTGGCAGTTATAAGACACTAGAATGAGTCCTGGGATCTTTAGTCTTTTGAGGGCTGTGTCAGGCACATGAGTTTCCTGGAGAGTCCAGACGTCAATTGTTTTATCTTTGGCTATTTTGCCAATGACTTCGGCTTTGGATTTAGATATCCCTTCTGTGTTTAGGAAACATATCGTGAGGTAGTGTTGATTAGGGGACTGTAAAATATTTTTCAAAGCTTGCCCTTCACCTAAACAAGCAACGCGATCCTTGTTATTCTGGGTGACGATCGAGCTGGCATGGAACTTTTTATGTTTTGTATTCATCATAATTGTAAGTAGTCCAGGAGGCTTGGAAACCTTTGGATGCCTTGTTTGAGATATTAGCTTCATGTTGCCTGTGATTCATCTCTGGGGCTTCTTTTGTCTGAAGCACCAACAATGTACTGCAAGGCAACACTACTGGTGGGGGAGGGCATGGGAAGGCTGTCTCAATCCCCCCTATTTATATTTATACAATGGAATCACTTCTCTCTCTCTCTCTGCTGGTCAGTGTTGCAGCAATTTTCTGGGTCACCTTCATCACCTTAGCAATATGCTTCCTGAATTTCAGGTTTCTATCAATCATCACCCAAGATCAATTGTCTCCCCCACTTAATCCAGTATGTTTCTTCAACAGAGTATGCAGCCTCCCATTGATGTATCTCAAACTTCAAGACTTTACCTTAAGCTGAATTAAACTGACACTCCATTTGCTCATCTGTCTAGTTTATTCAAATCCTCTTGAAGAACTACCATATCTGCACTATTACTAATAACCCTTCCCAGTTTCACATCATCTGCAAGCAACTGAATATCCCCCTGCAATCCATTGACAGTGTCATTGATATAAAGGTTAAACAATACAGGTCTCAGTACTGAGCACTGTGGGACACCACTTGACCTCCACGTAACCTGCTTCCTTTATACCTGCCCCCAATACACAGATCTTTAATATCAATCAGACAGCCAGTCAGATTGCAGTTTACTAACCCAGCATCTAAATCCATGTGCTGTAACTTAAATATCATGTGGTACCCTGTCAAATGCCCTTTGTAGAAAAAAAAAAGGGGGGGGGGATATATATTTTTCACAGGGATGACTGGGATTGCTCTCCAGTCATCCCTGCAATTGACTATAAGACCATATTGAATTAAGAGGATGAAACTATTTAAAAAACCTCTCATAACAAGAATAGACAGAATTTTATCTCCCCCTGGTGAATATTGTATAATGTAGGTGGTCTACACCAGTGCTTCCCAAACTGTGGGCTGCAGCTCCTTTGGGAGCCATTAGTTTTGTTGAGGGGGGGGCCATGAAATAATGAAAATAAATTTAAAATGTTTTAAGACCATGTGTATGTCATCTGTCAAATGTGTATGTAAGATGCTAAAAATGCAATATTTGCATTTCATTTTTGCAATATTTGCTGTGTATGTTTTGTATTGAATATAAATACAATAAATATTATAATAATATATGTCTGTATTATGATTTTTTTTTTTTCTTTCAATGGGGGCCATAAAATTTTTCCCAAGGGGTCTTTACATCCATAAGTTTGGGAAGCACTGGTCTACACCATCTAGTGATAAATTTGATATCTCCTAGAATGCTTCCTTCTAAATACAAAAATCATCTTACTGAACAGTAAAATTTCCACAATACAATATTATAAAGCATTTGGATGTCATATTGCTGGTTTTCAAATCCATGTTTCTTTCTAACCTTCCATAAATGGTATTTTAATTCATTAATTATAAAAATCAAAATTCTCTTCCCATTGCTGACAGGTGGTTTGTATTGTTAAAAAATAACCTGTTCTGTTGTAAGTAATGGAATGCCTACCCAACGCATTACATAATCTGTTCCAAATGTGCAGGGAAAGAAGGCAGCTGTAGAATCCATGTTCTACTGTTTCCAGTTGGTAACAGATGTCACAGATTGGATCTCCAATGTTAAAGTACCTCCATTTTTATCCCAAGTATCCCAGGTGACCCAATTGGAGGAAAATAGTCCAAATGGAGAAGTATCAAAGTCTTATAAAAAGGGATAATGGTGTCTTGTTTCTACTAGTCAGCATGATTTTAAGTGATCTGCAATGTTGTTTTGCCAGTTTTTGCAATATGAACTCTAAATTTCAGATTCTTCCAATAACCACTGCCTTTCTTCCTAATTGCTAACTTCATCAACTTCCTGAACTAAAACCCAGCAATGCAATATACCATTTCAACCCAAAGTGCCTAACTGTACATTTTGCCACATGGAAAGAAAAACTATTATTGTTTATTCTTTTTCAACATTGTCAGCTTATTATTCTGGTCATCTTGAAAGATCTTATATATCTCTTATATTTACTGTTGCTCTCTTCAACCTCACATCATCAGCAAAGAACTGAATATGGTTCATTAAATTACCTCCAATATAAACAACAATAGGCCAAAAACAGAGCTCTGTGTTACACCACTGGTCATCTGCCTAATCTTTGATTCTACTTTACCATACAATACACTGTGATGTTTGTCTAACATACATGCATACTTCTATTCATCCTGTGAACCCCACATTCATTCCCATTCACTCTAGTTTAATTAACAGATTGTTATGCAATATCCTGTCAAATGTTTTAGCAAAGTCCAAGAATATCATAGTATAGGCATTACTTTTATCCAAATCTACCATTACTGTTATTAAAACAGAGTAAATCACTAAGGCAAGATGCCTTTTAAAAGTCATATTGTCCTCTGTAAAGTAACACATTACTATCCATCCATTCTTGAATTCTGACTTTAGTCAGTGTTTCCAAAACCTTACCATCACTCCTGAGACTGTAAACGGATCTGTAATGTACTTGAGATCCACCTTTAACTAATATCATAGGACTCTGCAAAAGTTGATACCTGAACAGCAAGGTCAAATATCTTACACATTCATGCTGATATTGCATCTAATCCCATGGCAGAATTCATATTGAGATACAAGTTTCTCTACCTCAAAGCTCACATCAATGCCTCACATAAAAAAAAAATTATGAACAAATAATAGTAATCACTTCCTAAAACTTAGAGATTGGTATACAGTCTGAGCAGTTAAGGTTTGGATGATTTTGTAGCATCTCACATGTTTCAAGAAAAAGACAGTCAAATTTTTAGTTACCAGTTTGTCTCCCTGATGAAGACAAACCAGTAACTAAATACATTGGATGAAGTATATTGGAATTTTTTAATAAAATTCTGTATTTTTTTACATGTGTAAGCTGTGATTCTTTCATTGGAATCCTCACTTTGATGTGGGGCTTGCATGTTTTGAGGCTGTATTGAGCTATGCCAGCAGCAGTGTATTCTATTAGCAGGTCCTTCCTAGCCAGACAAGTTGATACCGAAGAACTAGACTAAGAGGAATTTTGACTGGATGCAATGGTACTTCAGAGGAGCAGCTTCTCAACATCATCTGCTACCCATTGGGATGGAGACAGCTGCCTATAGAGCTTACTTGGTCACTCGGACATGTTCTGGAACAGTAGGCTGGGCAGGAACAGAGGCAGGTTACCTATCCTTTTGGATGGCAAAAGTGATAAAATTAAGGATGGTATTCTACAACTCTAGTTAGATGGGCTACTGCCAATCCTCTACCAAGCTGATTTGTCATCTTAGGAGAAAAGATGTCAAATTAGGAAAACCATGAGTATACTACATCCAAGAATAAGCCCACAGTATACAGAATTGCTGGGCCTTACAATCCCTGGAGAACATAGTTCAATAGAGAAATGGAGCTGTAGGACTGGACATGCTACTCTGAAGCAAAAATAATAAAAGCAAGTGCAAGAAAACTAATTTCATGATCACTACATACAATGTAAGAACATTAGCAGATGGTGAAAAAGTATAGAATTGGAATATTAAATAAACAAAATGAAATGGGATATAATAGGACTAAGTGAAGTAAAGTGAAAAGAAAATCAGAAGAATGCATAGCACTAAAATCAGGAAATGTGCTCTACTGGATAGGACCAGATGATATCAAGCAGAGAGGAGTAGGTATCCTTATAAACAAAAGTATGGCAAACAAGGTTACTAAATATGCAGGAATATCAGATTGGATACCATATATCCAATATTTAATCCGATAATTAATCAGAACAGAAAACTATTAAAATAATACAAATATATGCACCAACCAGGAGTTATAAAGATTAAGAAGTGGAAGAATTCTGTGACACAGTGACCAATTCAAAACAGTAGGATTCTACAACCTACAGAGAAATGTTGGAGGATTTTGATGCATGATGGGGGGAGGGATAAAAATGACCTTAAAAATTGTATAGTAAAAATGGAATAGGAGAATGAAATGAAAGAGGAAATCTAATGTTAAACTTCATGATGAGGAACCAGTTGAATGCTATGAAAACATTTCATAAGAAAAGACCAAAACAAAAATGGACATGGATTAATGCAAATGGACAAACAAAAAATATGAAATGGATTATATATCTCATGTAAGAATATTTAAATATGTTGAATTCAGTCATCAATCATACAGGCATAGGAAGTGATCACAGAATAGTTAGACAGAAAATAAAAATAGAAGAAAAAATATACAAGATGAAACAGAATAAAACAAAATATGGAAAGATAAATAATGATACATTAGTAGCCAACAAAAAAGTATATCAAGAAAAAACTGCAAAAAAATTGTCCAATACAATATTTAACATGATTGAAAATGGAAATCTACAAATGGAAAGTGCACATAAGATTGCAAAAGATAAAAATATTAAAAATGAAAACCACTCAGAGAAAACAAAAAATCTGTTGGAGAAAATAAGAAATAATTGGAGAAAGAAAAAGGAATACAGTAGAACTTACAGAAATAAATAAAAAAATCAAAAAAATATTAAGGAAGATAAAAAGAAAAGAGAAAATAAGATTCAAGAAATAATTGATAACAGCAACAATATGAAAGCAATATGAAACAATCTGAAACAAATAAGATATGAAACAAACAAAATGGACAAGATATCATAAAAAAGGCACAAACACTGTTGAAAATATTGTTATATGGAAGCCAGAAAAACAGGTAGAAGACAGTATTTCAGAAATACAAAATTCTGAAATAGAACAAGCATTGAAAGATATGAAAAATAATAAAATGCCAAGAGAAGATTGACTTACGATAGAAATGATGAAAGCAGCAGGAGAAATATTAGCAGGTGAGCTAAAAAAATCTATTGAATAAATGCCTAAAAGAAAAAAAATATGCTAAACAGTTGAAACAATGCTATCATAATTTGTTCAAAATGTTAATAAGAAATATTATAATAATAAATTGTTAATAAGAAAAAGAGAAAATTACAGACTTATAAGCTTGCTCTCACAGGTATATAAACTGCTTATAAAAATAATAACAAACAGAATCACCAGTTCATTTAGATAAAGATGAGTCTAATGGTGGTAAGGTGACGAGTGGGATTGATGGCAAACTAGTGTGTGTAACTGACAATAAAATAGCGAGAGTGAATGATAGAAAAAAAGGACATAAGATTTGAAAGCTGAGTTGATGAAGATGAGGCAAGAAATGAGATGATGCAGAGTAAATAAAGAGAATTGGAGATATGTATGGAAGAGAGAAGAAGACAAAAACAAATGATGTCAGTATGAAAAAGGTAACAAAAGACTTATAAGTGACATTGTATGATGATTCAATTATTAGAGGTGTGGTAAAGGAGAAGAAACGCAAGATTTGTTTTCTGGGAGGTGAAATGAATAGCATGATTGAGGCCTTGGATATGAGGAATAAGCATAAAAAAGGAGTTGGTAGTAGGGACAAATGACTTGATTGAAAACAAGGAGAATGTAAGATTGAATATCAGGAGGTTGTTGAGCAGGATAAAAGATAATAGTGTGATGGGAAAGAATTATGATGTCCCACACAATGAAGATCCTAGAAAGGGTTCTTGATGGTAGATTGAGGAAGGAGGTGGAGATTGCAAAGGAACAATTTGGCTTCATGCCTGGTAGATCAACAACAGATGCTATCTTTGGGTTACGACAGATGATGGAAAAATATCGAGAGAAACAAAGGGAGCTACATCTGATAATTATTGATCTGGAGAAAGCATACGATAGAGTGCCAAGGCAAGAAGTCTGGAGGTGTCTGAGGGAGAAGAAGGTGCCGGAGAAATATGTCAGGTTGGTGCAAGAAATGTACAGAAATGCGAAGACAAGTGTTCGGACCTGTTTGGGACAGACAGAAAGTTTTCAGGTAACAGTTGGCTTGCATCAAGGGTCAGCATTAAGTCCGTTTCTGTTTAATATTGTGATGGAGGTGGTAACAGAGGAGGTGAGAGAAGATGCGCCTTGGACAATGTTATATGCAGATGACATCTTGCTGTGTGTAGATTCAAGAGAAGAAGCGAGAACTAAACTGGAAAGATGGAGAAAAGTACTGGAAGAGAGAGGTATGAGACTGAGCAGAAGTAAGACAGAGTATATGTGTTGCACAGTGGGCAGCGGCGGCCAGGAGACAGATCTGGAGCTGGAAGGAAATGTCATCAGGAAGGTGAGATTTAGATACTTAGGTTCAACAGTGGAAGAAGATGGAGGAGCTGAGAAGGAAGTGGGATACAGGATACAAGCGGGTTGGAGGAACTGGAGGGAGATGGCTGGAGTGTTATGTGATAAGAGGGTGCTGATCAATCTGAAAGGCAAAATTTATAGGACAGTAGTGAGGCCAGCTATGACATATGCTATAGAAACTGTGGCCCTGAGGAAAAATAACATCAGCAGGATGGAAGTAGCAGAGATGAGAATGCTTAGGTGGATGTACGGTGTGACCAGAAAGGATCATCTGAGAAATGACTATGTCAGGGGAACAGTGAAAGTTACAAACTTGGAGCGAAAATACAGGAGGCAAGGTTGAGATGGTTTGGTCATGTGATGAGGAGGGAGGACGAATATGTGGGAAGAAGGGTCATGCAGATGGATGTGCAAGGAAGGCGGAAGTGTGGGCGGCCAAAGAAGAGATGAAGAGGACTGGTAGAAGAGGACTTGAGGATGAAGAACTTGGATGTGGTGACAGCCCAAGACAGGAAGGTGTGGAGGAGACTCATTACAAACAGTGACCCCACTTAAGTGGGAGAAGCTGCAGAAGAAGAAGAAGAAGAAGTGTTATGGGAAAGTTAGTCAGTGTGTTGCTCAGGTATGATAGTGATAAGGAGACAAGAATTATGAATGATATGTTAGCAGAAATGTGTGAAGAAGAAGAAGAGTGCAGTTTGTTAATGTGTGGAATGGGTTTGAAGGAAGAATTGAACAGCATAAGAGTGATGGACGGCATTTAAATGGTTTTGGATGTGAGTCATTTGGAGAAACTGCTGCTGCTGCTGGAATGCAGAGTATTGAATGCAGAGAATAAATCTGGGCAGCATAAGAAGCAATTGTGAAAGAGCAGGAGAGATGGATGAATGAAGTGCTTATGAATGAAGAAGTGGGTAGCATTATTGTAGAGAGAGAGAAGTGTAGTGTGTGAGTAATGTGACATACAGGGAAATGGGGAGACTCATATCAAAATTGGAGTGTTAATCTCAGCTCTTTACTTTATGCAGATGCTATACTTCTAAATAAATCCAGTACATGTCTACAGGATTCCCAGACTAAACTGAATAACTGCTGTAATAAATTTAGTATGAAAATCATCAATAAAAAGACAAAGATAATGAAAATAGACAGAAACATCAACTACATCATGAATGGAGAACCTACAGAACAAGTAAACATTTCATTTATTTAGGCACAACTTTTACTGAAGATGGCAAATTAAATATGGAAATAGACGACAGAATTAGCAAAGCTGGTATGGTAGAAAGTCAACCGAGTAAATTTATATGGAATGTGAGAGAAATTATTAAAACATTACATTTAGCTGTATACAAGAGAGTGTTCAAACCAATTTAACTTATTGATCTGAGAGCTGGGTTAAAAAGAAAACACTTGATCGAAGACTGGAAACTACACATAGCAGAGTTTTGTGAAAGATTAAGAGAATGAACAGGTGGCATCATCAATGGCAGTATCAAATTAAAAATGGGGATATTAGGAAAGAATTTGACATTGTTAGGTTTCTTTAAATTAACACAAAAACACAAGGACATAAGTAATACTATTTATTGAAGGCCATAGTAATAAAAATCCTATTACCTCTGCATGAGATTAGTTAATTCATCCTGATTTAAAGCCCATAAAAAGATTCCTCTCATCATGGTGAGAATCATATTAGATGTCTTTCTTTGTCAAAGGGCACATGGTAGGACATGTATTGTTTTAATTGTACTACAGTGCTACATGTTTTTTTATGACATATATCAGATGCATAGCATGTGACATTTTGTCCGCTCATGGAACTGATATGCTGTAAGTTTTGAAACCTCTTGTGTGAGATTGATTTAAAAAGAAAAGAAAAGATATTTTTGATCACTTGTGCAAAAGAGAATTTATCTGTAAGTAGTGATAATGATGAACTGATCAAACACTACTCAAACAAATAGTAATTTGAAATACTGTATCTTATTTGTGCAGTTTTTGTCACATTAGCAGTTACTTTCTGGAAACCTGTTTAGGATTAAATATGGCTTATGTTTTGAAGGTTTTTAATGCAATGATTAGTGTCATGTATAAAACTGGTGTTATGATTTTGATTGAATATATGCCTTACATATTTCGAAATATTTGGGATTATTATTATTATTTTTTTTTACAGTTGATTTCATATTATCAGATCATTCACGTATAGAAACTATAGAAAGCGAACTCTCACCATATTATCATGAACGCTTATCATTTCCAAAGATGTGGAAGAGAACATACAGGGTCGCTAAGAAATATGTTTCTCAAAATCTCTTCTTAGTGAATCGATGTGTTCACAAATTGCTAGACTTGTGGCATATATCATGTTTTTCACTCTCTCTTGTTGATACTGAAGCTTTAAAAATGAAAGGTGAACCATATAATCTTCAGAATTTCCAGCAAATTCTTCGCAGTCATGTTGATATAGCTCGTGATATTCTTATAAATGGGTAAGATATACTATATATATATATGTGTGTGTGTGTGTATGACTTATGTTTTGAAGGTTCTACTGCAATGATTAGTGCCATATATAAAACTAGTATTATGATTTTTTTTAAATATATACACCATATTAACATGAACACTTGTCATTTCCATATAGTCCACGCAGTTAGCCTAGTGGCTTTGCGCTTCGCAACCATATGCCTGGGGAAGGAGTGTCCTAAGTTCGATTCCTGTCAATGATCCTCAGCCATTGCCAAATTAGCTGGTCTTGGACGTGGACAGTAGGTTTTTTTCTGCCAGTTTATCTGGTGTTTTTCATCCTGCAAGCAGGCAAACTGGTCCGAGGACACACATGGATTACAGTCAGGAATACTGACCCAGCCATAGGTCTGATTTGTTGGCCTCTGCCAGTTCCGGAGCCCGGATAATATTTGGGGGGACTAGATGGTACCGTGAACTCCCGTAAAAACGGGGGAACGCTGTATCATCACACGGAATTTATTTATTTATTTATTTCCATATAAAATTAGTTCTTCTTTTTCTTCTTCCTTTCCAGGCTTATAGGCCAAGTGGCCTGGTCCAGACTCAATTCCATCTTTTTAAGTTATTTAATAAAATTAGTTATTTTCTATTTTAACATTTGGCTATATAGTCATATAAGTTATTTTCCTTAAAACGTAAAATAGCAGTGAAAACCTAATATATGAAAAAAAAATATATAGGTCTCCTTCGACCAGTTCCCAATTAGTCAATCTCTGGCATAGGCAAGCTGGTTTTTTTCTCCTGGAAATTCAGGTTTTTCATCCTGTAAACTCAAGAAAATTGACCATGGAATCCACATTATATCAGACAATAACATATCCTGTTAGGGTTAGGTACCAAGAGATGGCAGCACTTGTTTGCCTGTTTCTTCATCACTTGCTGCTTATAATTAGTGATACTCTTGGGCCAGCTATTTCTGGTTGGCTACTGGTGGAGATTTAACTGCCCACTCAGTCTCCAAAAGCTAGATAGGGTAGCATTATTGTAGAGAGAGAGAGAGAGAGAAGTGTAGTGTGTGTGACATACAGGGAAATGGGGAGAACCATAATTAAAATTAAAAATTAAAAGGCCTCATCTACTTTCTATAAGGAAATAAAAGGCATTAACTGATTTTGTACAAACATATATATATAAAACCGGAATCTACTGTGTATGTGTGTGTACACACACACACACACGCGCGCACGCTCTCAGCTTATATACCTCCCTTCTTTTTTCCCCCTAAATTGTTTCTCCAACTCTTGCTTATGTCAATTCCTTCTCTCGCGAGATATTGTATTCAATATCTCGCGATCCAAGCACGCGCTAGCTATTTCTATCTCGTCTCCATAGTAACAAACAAAATAAAATAAAAACAGAAATATTGCATAACATTATACCTTTACATACTGGTAGTGATAAATAAAAAAATCAAAATATTATAATTCACATAGGGCATATTAAACTTATATATACAATTCCTCATAATATTAAATTAGGAATAATCAAAATAAACAGAACAATATTTCAATACAAGGTCCTATCATTGCTAACACATATTTTAGATTAATTAATAAAATTTAATAAATAAACTCAAGGCAATTATATGAATAATAATTTACAATCATGAGATTAATATCAAATAATTTTTTACAAGTATAGCCTTTGGTATGGTGGATTAAGTTGGATTCTGTAAGGAATATTAATCATTAAAATTTCTCCTTATTCAGAATCCAACAAAGGCTTACTCTTCCTCAAAAATTTTTCCTCAAAGAAAAATTTTTCACATTAGGCCCTTTTGTGGAGGAATCGACTGCTTATTTCCTCTCTGAATTCTTAAACAGTTTCTAGTTTGAATTAAACTTGAATTGTTTTCATGTTTCATGCAGTTATTTCCTTTTGTACTTACTCTTTCATTTTTGCTACTCTCAACATAAGGAAACAATTATTCTCTAAACTTATAGTGTGGTAATGTCCTCTCTGGGTAGAAGCTCTGTTCTTTGTCATTAACATCCAACCTAAGTTGTCTTCCATCTTAGTAGTCTATTCCTTTAGTCTTCTTTCTGTGAACACTCAAATCCTTGTAATTCTTTCCTCTTCTCATATTTTTAGTTCTGATATGCAAAGCAGATGCTTGAGTAAAATTAATCTTATCTGGTATTTGATTTTCATCACCAATTTGTTGCTCAGGATCAGACACTTGAAGTTTTGATGTCAAGTCAGTGTCAGGTTGTGTTACTGGCTGATCAATTACAATAGAGCTTGAATCAGTATCTTTCTCAGTTAGATTATTTACAGATGATTGCACTTTATCAAGTGGTTCTGCCTCATTAGGTACAAAAAATCTTCTTGTTAGTTGCTTTGTTCTTGTGCATGCAGACTTATTGTTTCCTTTAACTTGTATCCTTCTGTTCCTTAGGGATATTCACCTCTAGAAAAGTCACAAGAGAAGTGATGTTTCTCCATAATATTTGTTCCTAATATTATGTGAGAGTTCAAGCTAGGAGAGAAAGGAACTATAAGTAGATCTTGATATACACACAGTTTGATGTCTGGTATATAAATTTTTGTGCGAACTTTCTCATATGCTGTAGATTTTGAATCAGAGAGAGTGGTAATTCTTACGGGTCTCCTTAAATCGGTAACATTTTTCCATAATTTATCTTTTATTCTTAGGAAATAATGCTTAGTGATGGTTGAAGCATTACAACCTGTGTCAAATAGGATGTTACATTCATGACCTTGGACATTTCCTGTAATCCTCATCATTGATTCTCTTAATCTAGGGAAATTTTGAAATTTATTATATGCTCTGTGAGTTACATGTCCGAAACTAGAATTCCATTTGCTGTCAGTGTAGTTTCTTTTATTTAAGTAGCAATTCCTAGCAGTGTGTCCAATCTTGTTGCAACTAAAACACTTAGGAGGATCTCCACCATCAGTGAGAATTTTTCTCCTTGGCTGAGGTTGAGAACCAATGGGTATTTGCTGTCTAACATTCTCTAGGGCTTCCACCACTCTATCCAATTTAGTCAAAATGGGTTTATTTTGCCTCTCAACTTCCAGTTTGATTACTTCGCTAACATAATCTGCTGTGGGATTGAAATTTTCTTGAAATCCTATAGTTATTTCTGTCAGTTTTTTTATCACTTCATCTAAATAGTTTTCATTGGCTGTTGCAACTTCTCTACCTCCTGGTAAACAAAGGCTTGTACTTCCTTGAATAACTTCTTGTTGGTTTGCTCATTACTCTCAGACATGCAGTTATAATTTATGGAATTCTCTTTAATAATTTTCTTTTCATCTTCTTTCCTTCTATTCTATTTTGAGGATTTATTTAAGCCTAGGGAACAATCAGTTCTTTCTATGATGTTTACAAGGCCTATGTTGGACAAGGGACAAAGGTCTCCAATCATCTGTTCCTTTTCCTTGACAGCTACAAGGCATTCCTCTAGTGTGGTTATCTTCTTCTTATAGGCTGTTTCTCTCAGTTCTTGCCTAACACCTTGTCGAAACTGTTGATAAACTGCCCAATCCAAATGAGGTTTGTCTTCATTGGATACATTCAAACTTAGAGAGAGTTAGTAAATGATTGTAAAAATCAGCAACACTTTCTCTATCCTTCTGTGTAATCCTCTGTAGCTTCCATAAATTTGGTCCAACACTTCTCCATTTACAAAATTGAGATAGTAAAGCTTCTTTAAATTTTTTGTATTCAAATGTTTCTCTAAGTATAGGAGATGAGAAAAAATATGTTTTAGCTTTATCAATTAGCTTGTTTCTGAGTAAACTCTATAACTGAAAGTCCGTCCAACCTGCTGTTTCTCTGAGCTTCTCAATAAAAGTAAAAAATGATAACACATCATCAGAGTCTTCTCCTGAAAATTGAGGAAAGACTTGTTGGGGATTCACACTTCTGAAAAATTCACTGTCTTCTATCTCTGAATTAGATGAAACTGCCATTTTAATTTTATCAACTTACAAACTTAATAAAAAAAAAATTCAGAATTCTAAAACAATTTCTTTCTTTGCCTGACTCTAGTTTACAACCTGTCCACTTTGATTCACTTAAATTACTTTTAAAGTTTCTGGGATCACTTTTTCTAATACTAACACAAAAATAATACTCAATATCTTAACTTATATTAATGGAATCAAATCCTGTCAGCTGCGCCATTTTGTTGGATCGTACTGCCTTGTATTTGATCCACCATCTTGTTTTAACTTTGTTCTTAAACAAGTAAATAGTTGCTGGTTGATTACTAATTTAAATATAGAGAAATTTATATTTTTAGACTGCGCCACTCTATATCTAGATTAGTCTAATGAACTGTAGTGAAACCAACCATCAACTAATTTTATATCAATATTATTTCTTACGTAGACCGAGTTTATCTCTTATGTTTGAAGCTCCCGCTAGGTCCGATAATTTCATGAAACAGTGCAGTAAACGAGATTCAGGCAAACACAATTTTAAAATCATCAAAACAAAACATTTAATTCTGGGTTATGTATTATACATATAAACTCAATTCTGAGAACAAGATAATATAAATGTCTTAGCATAACTGGTCACAACATCTTACAGATTCAGTCTATGGGCATTCTGCTATCAGACTTATAGCTTTCACAATATTAAAATAACTTTTAATAGAGTTCAATATCACAAAATCTCTTAGTAACAAATTTTACTATTATCACACTGTCAGTAAAGTCTCAATACATTAATGGTGGCAACAACTGCTTCATGAGTATACACTTCATACTTCATACTCCGGCTGATTTCAGCAAAAAAACGTTATAGTTAATGTGGGGAATAACAGGAGGAATTACACATATATCTCTGCACTGAAGTAACATAAAATTGGACAGTTCTTACTGGATAAATCCTTTGTTCATCAATTTCACTATGGGCACACTTTATAACTATATTTACTTAGCACACTATGGCAACACTATTTAGAATAAATCTTCTCAATGATAACTGAACTATTAATGGTCGCACTTCACGTGTATAGACGTACTTGGATAAAGGAAAATGCTCATTCCTTCTTTAAGACTATTCGACCAATTCAGCTCTCTGTTAAAGTTCCATGAAAGTAATGGAACATGCAGTAATTCTTTAACTTCTAGAATTATTCTCAGTTGCCTAATACTTTCCCGGTCCTTAAATAGTTCAATTACAGCACTAAAGTTCTAGACACAGCAATCCTTTGCATTCACTTTGCTGCTTCTCAGTATTCCCCTCGTCTGTCTGTGCTATATTCAATGCTCTCGTGTCCCTGAATGGTCGGTCCTGAAAAAGAGAAGAGCCTCGGTTTTCTCCACTCTCAGCTTATATACCTCCCTTCTTTTTTCCCCCTAAATTGTTTCTCCAACTCTTGCTTATGTCAATTCCTTCTGTCAGTTGAATACAATATCTTGCAATCCAAGCATGTGCTAGCTATTTCTAGCTCGTCTCCATAGTAACAAACAAAATAAAATAAAAACAGAAATATTGCATAACATTATACCTTTACATACTGGTAGTGATAAATAAAAAAATCAAAATATTATAATTCACATAGACATAGGGCATATTAAATTTATATATACAATTCCTCATAATATTAAATTAGGAATAATCAAAATAAACAGAATAATATTTCAATACAAGGTCCTATCATTGCTAACACATATTTTAGATTAATTAATAAAATTTAATAAATAAACTCAAGGCAATTACATGAATAATAATTTACAATCATGGGATTAATATTAAATAATTTTTTAATCCACCATACCAAAAGTATAGCCTTTGGTATGGTGGATTAAGTTGGATTCTGTAAGGAATATTAATAATTCAAATTTCTCCTTATTCAGAATCCAACAATTGCCTTCTTGCATATGATGGATAATGAAAATGAAATCATTTTGGAACTGCAATACTGTAGAAACTATGAAGAGTTTTTATGCCTTATAATTTTCAATGTTGCAATGAAAATGAAGATTGTGAGGATGCAATTGTTGAACAAATTGCAACAAAACACCTAAAGACCTTGGAAGACATGGAAAGTAATGAAGATGACATGCCAGAACATATGTGTGTGACTAACCTGGAAGCCAGGAAATTTATTGCTGAATTACAAGACCAATTTATGCAAGACGGCAATGAAGGCAATCATTTATCTGAGTTAGATACCTGTGATTTTGTTCAGTTGCAGTGTAGAAAAGGAACATGTCAGTTACACTTGATAAATTTCTCCAAAATAATTGTTAGGGAAAATATGCTTTTTTGATAAATACCCATGTATAATTAATCGCTTTAGGAATATGACACATATGTATACATTTAGTTTTTTTAAAAAAAAAAAAATATGGTCAACAAAGGTATACCGTTTGTCTATTTTTAAACGTTTTTTTAAGTTTTTAGCTTTCTCCATAATATTTTGCATAGATATTTGCATAAATTGCATAATAAATATATATATAATATATTTATTAATATAATATATTATATATAATATATATATATAATATAATAAATAATAAATTGCATTTGCATAATTTGCATAAATATTTTGCATATTTCTCCATAATATTTTGGGGCAGCTGTTTAATTTGCGATGTAACCCAATTAACCAGAATTCATTGTGTGTGTTTGTGTGTGTAAATTTTAAATTTTCGATATTGGTTAGCTCAACTTGGTCTTATTATAGCATTAATTAGATTTGGTGGATGGAGTAGGATATAAGTACCGAGATAGATCATGAGATTTTTTTTTTCTTTTCTTGGATTGGAGAGAAACTGAGTGAACTGGAGAGGAGTATTACTGATAATAGAAGAATTGTAGTTAACATAAGTAGAAGTTTAGCAGGAAGAAGACAGGAGCAGTATTTTTGGAGATAGCACATTTTTTATTTCTTATTAGAGACTTTTCAACTTATAGCAACTGGAAGTAAAGAAAGTGAGTTTTTGAGGGACAACTACCTCGGACAGTATGTAACAGAGGACACACAAGGATTGAGGATCTTGGATTTGATCATCTCATCAGAGGATGTACTTATAAATGAGGTGTCCAATCACCCTCCAATTGCTGAGAGTGACCATGAAGTGATTATCTGGGTAGTTGACAGCAGTGTGAGGACCTCTGTGAGAAAAGGGTATACGTGGAACTACAAGGGTTGTGATTATGAAGAGCTCAGGAGACAGCTTGCAGTTGTAGCATGGAATGAAGAGTTAGCTGGAAAAGAGATCAATGCAGATTGGGGGATATTCAAGAACTATCTAGTAGAAGCAATGTCTAAATGTATTCCAAGGGCCAGAAGGTTAAATAAGGTAGGTGTGAAATGGATGAATGAAGAGATTAAGCATGCAATACAGAGAAAAAGAGCATTATGGAGGCAGCATAAATGCAAGGTGGGTGACTTGGTTGGTAATGGTAGGAAAAGGGAGGTATATGCAGTAGCTAGCTCATGAAGCCAAAAAGAATCCTAGGGAGTTCTTTCGATATGTAGCCAGCAAAAAAAAAAAAAAAAAAAAAAAATGATTATGAAAGAATGACATTAATTGGAAAAAATAGTATAAGGACAGCTGTTGCAGAAGATATAGTGGAGATACTTAATGAGCAGTTCATAAAGGTCTTTCATTCTTGTGAATGTGACTTCATGGAGCGATTGAGAGCAGTAGTTGATGATGGGCGAGGAGAGACTGACTGTAAGTGATCAAGAGGTGTATAGGGAGTTGAACAAACTCTGATGTTAATAAGTTCTGGGACTTGATAATATATCACCACATATTCTGAAGGAATGTGCCAGGGGGTTTGACATCTGCCTTGACATATTTTTTTAATATGAGTCTTGCACTGGGTCGAGTTCCTAAGGGGTGGAAGGTGGGAATGATTGTACTGCTTCATAAGGGAGGTGATCGAACTCAAGAATAAAATTATAGGCCTATCTGTGTGTCAGGTGTTGTGGTTAAGTTGTTGGAGAAGCTTTTGAGAATTAGGATCCAGAATTGGGTTGACAACAATTGTATTATCTTTGATGGAGAGCATGGGTTTGCTAAAGGAAGTTCATGTTTTAGTAATCTACTTATTTATTATAATAAGGTGACCTTAAAACTTAAATAAAGTTTTAAGGTCTTTGCTGTTTAACCTGTATGTTAATGATATTGGTGAAAATTTGGATCGGGATATTCAGTTGTTTGCAGATGATGCAAAGTTGGGATGAACTATGAGGAGTAGAGAAGATGTTGTGATCTTAGAAGAAGACTTGAATAAATCGAGTGACTGGGGGATGGGAATGGAGATGCAAGTTCAATGTTGTGAAATGTAAGGTTTTAAAATTTGGGAAACAAAGATGGGATGTGGAATTTATGCTTGGTGGGGATATATTGTTTTAGGTCTAGGAAATAAGAGATCTTGGGGTAATAGTGGATAATTGATACTTTATATTTGAAATGACATTTGAACACTGTTGAAATAACATGGCTATGAAGCATAAATTAACGTGGGGGTAATGACCCCACCTCGTAGTGAGTTATATAATGGGAGGCATGGCCTTGGAGGGGCCGTAGTGCTGAAGAAGAGGAATAAAGCATAAATTAATTGATATATTTGATACCTATATGCATGTTTGTGTGGTTAAGGAAATTGGGTGACCTAGGGCCTAGGTCAACAATAGGTGCTACAAAAAATAACACTATAAGCTATAACGTTAACCATCATTGATGTTTTTAACTATTATTGATCAAATATTCTGTAGTAGGCCAGACTGTAAGTAGTTTGTCAAAAGGTCCAGCCTATTGACTTATGTTCAGTATACTATGAACATATCAAGCAACATTCGAATAAATTGTGGCTCCAAGACAGAAGTAGGCAATTATAAGAGGTGGAAACACAGGTAAGCAGAAGTTGTCTGATAGGCTTTGCAAGCAGCCATAATTCAAGACTTGATTGAGTGTGATTGTCTGTGAAAATACTACTGGTGGTGGTGGGCAGTAGATGGCACTGGTGTAGATGATGGTAGTTGCAGTTTGCTGTAGTTGGTGAAGTGAGTGGTGGAGATGGAGAGTTGTAGAGTAGCTTTCCATCGATGAGTCTTTGGACTCCTTGGAGGTGTCACATAATAATAATAATAATAACATACTAATTAGTATCTCACTAGTGGTAGTTTAAGTATTGGAAAGTTGGTTAAAGGTAAAATTCAAGAATGGTTGAATAGGAATATGATACTGTATGATGGGCAGCATAGCTTTGTAAAAGGTAGGGCCTGCCTTAGTAATTTATTTTCATTTTATGATAAAGTGACAGCAGAATTGCTAATGGTTACACCATGATACTGCTGTACTTTGCAGAGGCATTTGAGAGAATACTGCATGGGAAAACTATTATATAAGTTGGAGCAAATGGGAATGGATATGAAGCTATAGGCATGGTTAGGAGAGTGACTGACAGACAGATATCAGAGAGTCTGTATGATAGAGTGGAATCAAGGTGGAGTGAAATGAGAGTGGCCATTGAAGTGCCTTAGGGTTATTACTCTTTAATTTGTATGTTACTCATATAGAGAATGATTTAATTATTATTATCATCAGACTTCCATGGAGTTGGGAGACTCTTCTAGACTAGAATGATTTAAGGAAGGGATATTCAGCTCTTTGTTGAGGGTGCAAAACTGGGGAGGGTAATAGTCAATAAAGGTGATATAGATATCCTGCTGGATGATTTTAATAAATTGGCATTGTGGACAAAAGATAATGGTTTTCAATTTAATGTTGCAAAATTGCCAGCCTGGTCGGCCGAGTGGTTAGCGTATCTGCTCTTCAGCCAAAAGGCTGCTGGTTCGAATTCCGCTGTGGGCATGGATGTTTGTGATTGACTGTGAAAATACTAGTGGTGGCACTGGTGGGCGATAGATGGTGTTGGTATAGTTGTGGTTCGTTGGTGGATTGAGTGATAGAGACAGAGCTGTAGAATAGGTTCCCTCCCTCGATGAGGCTTTGGACTCCCTGGAGGTGTCAAGTAAAAATAATAATGACAAATGTAGGATTATGCACTTTGAGATGAAAAGATTAAATACTTTGTATCATACTGATGGTACTGGATTATACTGGATGGTTGTAGCATGTAGAAAAATTGACAAGGTTATGGATTTGGGAATGGTAGTGGACAAGGATTAGAATTTCAGAGGCATATTGCAAAAGTTGGTAAAATAGCTCAAAGAATTACTTGGATGGTAAAAAAAAAATAACAAGTAAAGAAAAGTAAGTTATTACATCTCTTTATAATGCTATGATTTGGCTGCAGAGGTTTGGTCACCTGGGTGAGTTTCTTGGGGATTTGAAGGTGGTGGGGTGGGGTGGTGGTGAAGAGGATTCAGAGATGAGTTACAAAGCTGATGATAGGTGTGTTGGTTGCAAAGTTTATTTAATAGAAGGAAAAGATGGGACACAATATAAACTTATAAGTTATTAAAGGGAGTTCTATAAGATTGACACAAAATAGATTTTTCAGTACATAATGAGTAGGGAGAGAACAAGGCATCACCCCTTGAAGTTGTGTAAGAGTGTGGTTAATAAGGGTATGTAGACTAGAATTTTTGATTGGAGAGTGGGGAATAAGTGGAATGGATTGCCATGTGCTCATTAATTTTATCATAATATACCTAGAAAATAAATAAATACCTAGAAATACCTAATTAAATAAATACCTAGAAATCTGTACCAAATATGATTAGATCTTTCCTCTGCAACCTCAGAAATGAAATTGTTTCAATTTGGAACAACATGCTTAACATTCTCTTTTTTTTAAATGTTACTAAGACACTTTTTTTAATATACTCATTAAATTAAATGAGGCAATTAAAAACTTTCCATAGTTAAATTAATATCACACTAGAAGTTCTTCTATCTCTAGTTGCATTGCTTGAACACATTGTTTGAACTGAGAACTGTTATTTACAGTGATAGAACAAGCAATTACTGGTCTTTACATCCCTTATGTAAACATGACTGGAGATATGGAGGATCTAAAGGAGGGTGTGAAATGTGTCAGTGAATCTCAAGTAAGAGTAAGATGCTTGGAGAGAGAGAGAGAAGAAATGGAATGCATGAAAAATGGGTGGATTCATGTGAAGAGAGAAATAAAAGGAGTTGTAGGCATATGGAGACCTGAAAGGCTAAATGATGTGAGACAAACCAAACCAGAGGAGGTGTGAGAAAAAGTTATGGGAATCAGAGAAGGGGGAAGAGAGAGGGAGGGAGATAGTGGTACTGAGAGAGAGGAAATGGAATACATGAAAAATGTGTAGATTCACATGACAAAAGAAATACGGAGACATGAAAGGCTAAATGATGTGAGATGAACTGAACCAGAAGAGGAGAAGGAGGTGAAAGAAAAAGTTATAGGAATCAGAGAAGGGGGAAGAGAGAGAGAGAGAGAGAGAGAATGGGTAAACAAGGGAAATAGAGAGGAATGAAAAAAAATCTAGAGAATACAGGTACAAGAGCTAGAGAGAGAAGAAGGCGGATGATAAGTAAGAAAAAATGGAGGGAGAGTATTGGCAGAGAGGATATGAGTAAGTTATGAATGAGGGCAGTAATGTATAGAGATCCAATGATTCATGGTGTGCAGACTAGATGTTAGAGGAGTGCTTGCCTGGAGGAACAATGGAGAGTATGACTATAGCAGTAAAGCAAGGTGAGAATGTGGATACGATGATAGTGATGATTGATCTCATTTGGTAGCATGAATTAGATGGAAAAAAAATCTGAGATTAATGTTAGGCAGAAAACTGTAATAAGGCAAGATAGTGAATCTATTGCCCAGATATGATAATTCAGAAGAATTGAAGAGGAGATCAACAATAATGATTGACACAGTTTATCATAACGAGAATATGTGGAAAGAGAGGTCTAGCAAATGTGTGTGTGTGTGTGTGTGTGCTTTGAGGACATTTGAGGATAGAAAAGAGCTACATGTGAGAGATAGACTGTATTTTAATGTGCAGAGATGTAGGTATATGGAGAGATTGTTTTTAGGATAAGTGAGAGTGTTAAGGCAAGGAAACTAGAGTTGCCTGGGAAGATGGTAGCAGGGATAGTTTCTGGTGGGGATAGTCACTAGGGAGATAGAAGAAGGTATATATTGCAGAGTCAGTGTAGTCTGGAGAGAATAATAATAATAATCTATTGCCCAGATATGATAATTCAGAAGAATTGAAGAGGAGATCAGCAATAATGATCAGCAATTTAGCTGGCCTGGTTGGCCAAGTGGTTAGTGTATCTGCTCTCCAGCCAAATGCTGCAGGTTTGATTCATTCCACTTATTCCCCGCCGTGGGCATGGATGTTTGTGATTGTCTGTGAAAGTACTAGTGGTGGTAGGCGGCAGTAGATGGCATTGGTGTTAGATGATGAAGGTTGGTGGAGTAGTGAGATGAAGAGTTGTAGAGTGGATGCTCTCCCTCGATGAGTTTTTGGACTCCCTGGAGGTGTGGTGTAATAATAATAATAGAGATAGAAATGCTGACAATGCATTTCTATATGCTTTTCTTGGTGGTATTGATAGCCTCAGCTAATCAGAAGATATTAGAATCAGTGAAATGTTGACAGAAGATGATATCCTGACAGAAATGGAAGTAAAAGGATATAGTATATTTCAACAGGATAGGAAGAGAAAAACTGAGTGATGAAGTGTTACTTATTATTATTAGTATTGTCTTAAGACCTCTATGAAGTCAAAGACATCATGAGAAGTAATTCTGTCAACATATAGTTCATCATACCATGCCTTAATGCACTCACATTCTCTGCAGTTACCACACTCTCAGGCAATGCTTTCTAGTCATTCAGTACTCTCCATGCAAAGAACCTGCTTCTCACTTCCTTGCTCACACCCTCCAGCTCACAGCTACAAGGAATAACTTTTTCTCCCCCCATCTCCCACCATTTATATGAAAAACCTCTTCCATGTTAATCTGATAAAAATCCCTCACCAACTTATATATTTCTATCATATCCTCTCTCCCTCTCTCCTCCTCCTATCTACTAAACTCTGAAAATTGCATTTTCCCAACCTTTCAACATGTGAAACATTATAAAATCGTCTGAACCTCAACTGCTCAGACTGCATTCCAATCTCTAGTGATCACTATTAATTTTTCATGATGTTTTTAAATTAATAATTATTCTAAATTATTTTTTATCTAAGTAACTTTTACAATTGTTCCTTTGAACTCTAATAGTGTAATAATATACTTCAGCCGTTACCTAGACACAAGCTAGTATACACTCATTATTGTAGTTCATGTTTTGAATGTAGTTAATGGTCTCTCTCCCTGATGATGTCCACATAATGTTGGATGAAATATATTTGAGTTTTTGAATAAAATTTTATATATTTATTGTTACATGTGTAAGTTGTGAGAGTTTTTAAATATTTCTTTAATTTTTTTAGGTGGTTTCCTTCTGTACAGCAATTGATTTTGAAAGGCAAACAGAAAGGTTTTGTACCTGAAAATATTTCTCAACAGCAGGCATTTTTTAACTGTGTTGCAACTATTATGACTTCACAGTTACAATCTTTAGCTTTGAGATCTGTGTTTCAGTATGCTGATTATATCACATCATGTGAGGTATGGCTATTTTGATATTAGAAAAATTTCTTTTTTGGTACTTATATTTTTTTTTAGAGAATTAAGATATATAAAGAGCTGTCTAAAAATTTAATGAACTTTTAGAATATTATTATTATTGTATGAGCACCTCCATGAAGTCCAAAGACTCATCATGGTGAGACACAATTCATCCATACAATCTCTCATACCTCTCCTTGAACCCATTAATAGACAATGCGCTCACAACTGACACTGGCAACCCATTCCATTCATTCACAACTATCAAAGCAAAAAATCTAGTCCTCACACTCCTATTAACTGCTCATTTACTCAATTTCCAGGGATGACCGCTTGTAATGCATCCTCTACCCAAGGGTAGCTAGGGTAGAGGATGCATTAAAAGAGGTCATACCTGGAAATTCTTGCATTATATTAAACCCTAGCTAAGCTTAGAAACATTTCCTCTGCATCGATCCTACAAAACCCTTTGAGTAACTTAAGGGGTTTTGTTAAGCTAAGCTTGAATATGAAAAGAAACTGGCTTTGCAAGTTAAAGACAACCCAAAAGAATTCTCTTGGTATGCTACAAGTAAAAGAAAGAATGAATATGAACAAATAACTCTACTGAATGCAGATGGTTTAGATGACAGATGCAGAAGAGATTGTTCAACTAATGTGTGCCCATTTTGCTAAAAGCGATCAACCTGGCATATGCAAGTTTGCACTTACTGCTACCTCTTTACTGGATGAAGTGACTCACGTGTATGAGAAGGAGATATTAGAGCTGTTGCACAAAATGAATAAGAATTCAGCAATAGGGACTGATGGGATATCAGCACAGGTGCTAAAAGAGTGTTCCATTGAACTGGCTATTCTTTTAACCAAGCTATATAATTTGAGTCTCAGAACAGGGAAGATTCTGCAGGAATGGAAAGAATGGATGGTAATCCCATTGCACAAGGATGGTGAAAAGACCGATGTAGCCAACTATCGACTAATCAGTATCTCAGGAGTGGTGGTGAAGATTTTAGAAAAGTTTATTAGTGGTTACGTTCTGAAAAGGGTTGGCAGAAAAAATATTCACTTTTGAACCCAAACCAAAAATTTGGCTAAGATATGTCGATGACGTATTTGCAGTCTGGAATCATCCCGAACCTGAATTACAACTGTTTCTAGATAAAATTAACCTTCTTCATCATCACATCAACTTTACGTTAGAAAAAGAATCTCCACAGGGTATCTCTTTTTTGGATTTACACACCCAAAGAAAAGAAGACGGTTCCATCGCCACATCCGTCTTTCGCAAGCCTACATTCTCAGGTCGCTACATTCACAATGCTTCTGCTCATCATCCATCTCAGAAATCTGGCATTATTAAATCACTAGTTTCCAGAGCACACAAATTCTGCTCCTCTGAAGAATCTTTCAACCAGGAATTAGAAGTTATCAAAAATACAGCCATCCTAAATGGATATAATCCCAAAACAACTCAAAAAATCATCAGTCACTTCTGCATACATCAAACCAGACAGGAAGAAGTGCATAGGATTTCCATACCTTACGTTAAAGGCATCTCAGAACGTCTTTCTAAAATTATGAAGAAATACAATTTTGCCACTACTTACAAACCTATCAACCAAATTTACAACTTATTACCTTCTCCTAAGGACAAATTCTCACCCTTGATGTTACCTGGTGTTTATGAGATTCCATGCTCATGCAAATTATCTTACTTTGGAACAGACAGGTAGGTCTGTTCAGAAATGCATCTCAGAACATCAAGACCACATTCGTCTTCTTAAACCGCAGAAATCTGGCCTCTCCCAACATGGAATTGAAAATCCAAACCATAGGATCTATTGGGAAAAGGAAAAGGGATTGGGAAAAGGCTAAACTTTTACATAGATCTTTATTTAAACATGAACATTTATACAAAGAAAGTTCTGAAGCCCTACTACATAGACCAAACCTAAACTGCAATGACGTTCTTACTATCCCTAAAGTATGGGAAATTATCATACAAAATTGTGTTAAATAATTAACGTGTTTTTTTTTTTGTATTACTTTAGCACGTTATGCACGTTTTCATGAGATTCTATTGTAATCATGCGCCCTAACTGTATGTTATTCCTAATTTTGTTTAAATACTGTACTGATGATGTCCTAAGATACTTAGGATGAAATATTTACAATTAAATAATTTTCACTGTGGTTTATACGTGTGTTTCTTCTAATTATGAACGCACCACAGGTTTCGTTATTTAAAAAAGGTAATGTCAGCTAGCATGTGTAGTATGTAGCCTCCCTCGATGAGTGCCTTACTCCTTGGAGGTCTCTGTTAATAATAATGATAATAATATCTCAATTTTTAATCTTCTAATATTATTGTTATTATTATTTTATTCCTAATGTGAGATTGTTTCATAGTACTTTCATATTTTAGTTATCTATTGTTTCTTGTTTATTTTCTCATTGATTTGTATCTTCCTTAATATTTTTTCTGAATTGTTTTATTTATTTCTGTAAGTCATGCTGTATTTCTTCCCCCCCCCTCTCCTGTTACTTGTCTTCTTTTCTCCAACAAATTTTTTGTTTTCTCTGAGAGGTTATTTTAAACTTTTTTTATCTTTTGCGATCTTATGTGTGCTTTCTATACTAATTAGATAAAACGTTTACTGTATATTAGATTTCTGTTTTCATTTTTTGTCTTATTTCTTTGATTTTATAATTTTTTTTGTAATTTCTTCTAGATATTTCAAAATTTTTTTTTTAAATTACAAAAAATATCTTACAAAAAATTAAATTCCAAAGAAATTAAATTACAAAAAAAACTTTTTTGTAATTACATAGTTTTAGCAATTTAGTTGCATTTTTGTTGGATACTAATGTATCATTATTTATCTTTACATATTTTGTTTAATATTATTATTATTATGCGACACCTCCAGGGAGTCCAAGAACTCATTGAGGGAGGACACCTGCTCTAAAACTCTCTCTGTCCACCACTCAACCTGCCCACTACAATGAACCATCATCATCTGCACCAAAGCCATCTACTGCCCATCACCACCACTACTATTTTCACTGACAATCACAAACGCCCATCCCCATGGCAAGATTCGAACCCACAGCCTTTTTGCTGGAGAATGGATACACTAACCACTTGGCCAACCAAGCTGGCTGTTTATTTATTCTGTTTCATCCTACAATTATTTTCTTCTATTGTTATTTTTTTTCTAACCATTAACCATTCTGTGATCACTCCATGTGTATATTAGGAGAATTGGAAGTGAAAGAATCAGATATGTATCAGGTGTTGATTGGGTTAGATGTAAATAAAGCTGTGGGAATAGTTGATATATCACCATGTATTTTTAAGGAATGTGCACAATAGTTAGCTATGCCCTTGACTTGGTTATTTACTGATAGTCTTACAGTGGGTGAGGTTCCTAAGGCAAAATAGGATCACTCCACAAGCATGATTCTAGGGCAGAAGTTTTCAGTTATAGACTAGTCTGTATAATTTCAGTCATAGTCATGGTGTTGGAGAGATTGGTTAGGAATAGAATACAAGATTGGGTTGATGGATATAGCATTCTTTATGATGGTCAGCATGGATTTGTCTTGTTTTAGCAATTTACTTGCATTTTATGATCAGGTAACAAGTGTGTTAGATAAGGGAGAATCATAGAATCATTATAAGGCTTTGATAAGACCACACTTGGATAACTGTGCTCAGATTTGGTCTCCCGGGTTCCAAGGGGATAAAGAAGCTGTGGAAAGGGTGCAAAGTAGAGTTACAAAGATTATATCCAGATTATAGGATTTAGATTATGAGGAGAGATTGTGAGTATGTGGATTACAGACTAATAATAATAATATACACTGTTTGATAAGCAGTCAATGGACATCATAATGTGAGGAAAAAACAGTTATGGTACCCACTTTAATAAGAATGTAGGACCTTCTTTTGCTACAATGATGCAGCAATCCTACAGGGCATACTTTTCAAACCACAGTTACAGCAGCAGCCTTATGAAACAGTGAATTTATAACTGAAAGAGACAATCATCAGTTCCATGGAAATGCCACAAAGTATGATGCATTGCATTGTCCAGAATGTTTAGATACCTCTTGAATTTAATGTTTGTGGCACCACAAGCAGTGTTCTGAGGTCAGACCAGGAAAACAGGACCATACCATCTCACTGCCATCTCTGAATTTCATAGTTGGGGTAACACACACTCTGGTGAGAGACATTCAGGCCTATCAAACAGATAGGCCTACAAGATTGCAACCTTTCACAACGCTTCTATCAAACTATGTCAGTTCCCTTCTCACAGCCATTTCACCCAGACACAGCATTGACTTTGGAGCATTGTATTAATCCAATTTATACTGGCTACAAACATGTGACTCATTACATGCACAATGTACTTTACTCATGGGGGATGTCTGTTGAATTCTTTCCAAGTAGAGTACAGTGAACTTTTGAACTTTGCAAAAGCATTTGATAGATTACCACATGATAAGTTGGTATACAATCTGCAGAGGATGGGAAAAGATAGTATATTGGTTAGATGGAGTGGTGATTGGTTCTCTGAATGATACCAGCAAGTTGTGTATGATGGAGCAGTGTCTGAAAAAAGGACATAACCAGTTGCATGTCCCAGGATTCTGTTTTTGGGCCTCTGCTCTTTAACTTGTTTTTAAATGATATATCATGTGGACTAATTGGGGATCTTCACTTGTTTCCTGATGATACAAATTTGGGAAGAATTATAAGTAGCACTGCTGATGTTAATTCCCTTCAGGAAGATTTAAATAGACTCTTTACTTGGACAAAAGAGTGGGGTTGTAGTTTTAATATCAATAAGTGCAAGGTATTGCATTTTGGAGTGCAGAAATACAGGGTGTTCGGGATAAATTTGACAGTTTCGTAAGGAAAAAGAAAATCTTCTTTGTATCTATTAAATTTAATGAATTGACAAAAAAACATTACAGGCAGAGTTAATTACAATACTATCAACAAGATTTACTCAAAATAACCACCATTAGCATCGATCACAGCTTCAATTCTGCTTCGGAACCTCGAACAAGCTGATGCTACAGTCTCCCTGGGAAGGGCCGCAAAAACTGTTTTAATTTTATCCATTAACTGGGCTTTTGTATTACTGGAAGTGCGATTGGTGTCTTTTTCAACTGCGCCCCATACAAAATAATCCATGGGGTTAAGGTCTGGGGAGTTTGGAGGCCAAACATTTGGACTGGTGAAGTCGTAGAAATTTTCAGACAACCATTTTTGACTTTTCCCAGAGGTGTGGCAAGGGGCCGAATCCTGCTGCCATACATACGGCCTACCATTGGCTACCCTTGTTATCCAGGGCTTGACTACAGTTAGCAACTCCACGAACAAAGCCCGAATTCCAATGCCAGGGTTCTTCAACACCTGTTCCTGCAGATTTGCGAGGCATTCTGCTGTACGAACGCAATCAGATCGTCTGCTAGGGATCTTTCTTCTTGCTACATCCTCGTAGTCACCATTGCAAGTCTCTAGTTCATGCCTGATTGTTTTTACTGTATTCAGGGAGCATTGGGCAGCAGTCGTAATATCCTTATTTTGATGGCGGGCACGAATCATCATGATACAAGTTATTCTCTTCCATGATTCAGGTGGGTTCCAGCTATCCATCCTTTCTGACATCTTGTATATGAATGAAGAAGGGTCCAAACTTTTAAATGAAGAGAAGTGTGTGTTAATACATGTAACTTACGGAAAAATATAATTAATTATAAATATGTCAAATTTATCCCGAACACCCTGTATAAGGCTGTGTATTATATCGAGTACCATACTACAGGAAGTGGATCAGATTCAAGATTTGGAGTTTATTCTCCAGAAGTTTAGAGGGCATATTACAGATGTTGTAAAGACTGCACAGCATAGTGCTGCTTTGATAAGAATTATTCTAACATGTAGGGATAAGGAAGTGGTTGTGCCACTGTATAAAGCACCGGTCAGACCACTTGGGCTATTGTGCTCAGATTTGGTTACCTGGTTTTTGATGTGATTTGGAAAAATTGGAGAGGGTCCAGAGATGAGTGACTAAGACAATATCAGGACTGGAATGCTGACTATTGAGAGAAGTTGAATAAATGTGGATTGCAGAGTTTGGTGGATAGGAGGAAAAGAGTGATGTGATAGAGATGTTTACGTTAATGAGAGGATTTTATTAGATTAATCCAGAGAGAATTATAAAAAGAGTAGAACACGAGAGGGAAAATCCAGAGGCCATCCCCAGAAGTTATGTAAGAGTAGTGGAGAGGGGTGTGAGGAGTAGATTTTTTACATGGAGAATTGTCACTGAATGTAACGCATTACCAGAATATGTTGTTAATGCAAGGAGTGTTAAGAATTTTAAGATTGAGTATGAGAAATTACCCACTATGATCAGTCTGCTGATTTCATTGGGGGGTGCAATAATAATAATGATGATGATAATGGAAGCATCTTTAACCCCTTAACGTACCAATTAAAAATCAGAAAGCGGTCGTTTTTCCGCCAATTTTTTTATTCTTTATTTTCTTTATACACAAAAGAACATTAACAAATCTTGGAAAAAAACACAAAAAATGTCTCTTTTTGCAAAAAAAAGGTTAACTAAATTGCATCTACTTTTCTAAACTGAGTTAACTCGGGCAACAAAAAATCTTGAAAATAATAATGTTTTAGTCAAAATTTACCACTGTGTGATAAATTCTAAAACATGGGATGACACAAAGAGGAAAGTCACAGTCAGTACACATATATCTTGTTTCTTTGCGAACCCTTTTATTGTGTTCATTCCTTTTTCTTGAGCAGAGGAAACACTGGTGAGTTGGATTTTCTTTCTTTTCTGTTGGTGGTATGAAAGATGGAAAATGTTGTGCAGATAATCTCAGTGGTGTTGGGATATTTGATTGACGTACACTTCTTGAAATGCTTGTAGTTGTATATTTTTCAATGGAAAGTTCGATTACTTTGAGGTGAAAATAAAGTGAATCCATCTTACCTCTAGATTTTTGGTAGAGCTTGAAATCGTTCCACAGTGCCAGGTCTAAGAGATGAAAGAAAATCTTTTTATAATACTTCTTGCCTCTCTTTCTGGGTACAACATACGAAGACAGGTGTTGATCAATGTGATCAACATCACCCCCATGGTATGGTTGTAATCCAACACAAGTTGCGGTTTTTTATTCTTCCTTTATGCGTCTCTATATCTATTTGATGTAGTGTGAATGGTAGAGATAAGGGAGATATCCTTCTTGTCCTTCCATTTTATTACACACACTTTCCCTCTCTGAAAACCAGTTACTTCTCCAGTTTTCAATTTTTTATTCTTCAATTCACTGGGTACTTCTTTTCGTGATACACGTAATGTTCCATAAACATCAGTCTTATTTTTTATCAATAGATCTGCTAATCCAGGTGAATTATAGAAATTGTCCATAGTCAAACAATAACCTTTATTCAATAAAGGTTTCATCAAAGTCATCACTACTTGCGAGGGCATTGGAAGATTGCTAAAATCTGTGTCCAAAATGGTATTCTTGCCAGTATAGATTATAAAATTATAGACATATCCAGTTTGTGATTCACATAATAAGTATGTTTTTATGCCAAATCTGGCCCTTTTGAGAAGAATGTATTGTACCCATCACAGACGACCTTTATAAAGCAATAAACTTTCGTTAATAGTCACCAGTTTCTCTGGCGTAATCGAATTGCCAAATTTTCTATTCAAATCTTCATAAATTGGCCAGATTTTGTTGAGTTTTGGACGAGGGTGATTTGCTGGACCAAATTCATCATTATTTGAAAAATGTAGAAATTGTTTTATGGCCTCGAAGTGTTTCCCGCTCATACAATCCAGAAAAAATGGTGTATATAATAATGGATTTTTTGTCCAATAATGATGGTATTCTAGTTTTCTTACTATACTTTGCAAAAGTGCAACAGCCAAAAATACTCTGATTTCATTTGGATTTGTGTCATACCAAGAAGTCTTTTCTTTACCATGGGTACGACTCCTTGCATATCTATTTGTTTCATCCACAACACATTGAATCAATTGATCGTCAAAAAAAAGCCCGAAGAAATTTAGGCAGTTATAATCGCCAACATGAATATTTTTTATACCTGGAGCTTCTGTGAAAGCGAATGGTGGATGAGCATCTTGTTGTATTGGATACCATTGTCGGGCTAAAGCAAGAGTTTCATCATCAGTACTTTCATCCTCTGAAATAGCATCTACTTCTGAATCACTGCCACTGTGTTCTAAAGTTTCATCTTCTGAACTAAATAATCAGTCTTGATCACTATCTATGATAGGGTAATAAATATAACGTAAAAATAAATAACAAACAAATGTTATAAAATATAAATGGTCTCAATGTAAACTACATTCTAGTGAACAAATGTGCAATTACAAAACAAAGAATTGACATTCACAGGTGATGATGTAGCAGGCAATAGTGGACAAAAAATGTGCAGACGCAAACGAAATAGCTGATACATGCTGTTGGCAACTTTTCTCGGCTGAAAGGAAATAGGCACAAAATTGTCTAGCATGTATATTCGGTTGTATTTATATGTGAAACCAAAATTCAAGGTCACATGTATTAACTCGGGTGTGCGGAAAAAATTCAGTTTCTTGGACCTGAGTTAAGTCGGTTGAGTGCATTAAGGGGTTAAATATTCTTACATGAGGTGATAAAATATAATTATTTTACTTTTTTTGTTTCTCTGTTTGGACTACTCCATGTCCATTTTTTTTCTTGTATTCATAGCAAACAACTGTTTCCTTTTCATAAAGTTTGACGTCATATTTCCTCTTTCATTTCATTCCCCTATGCACTTTCATGTACATTTTTATTTTTCACAGTCTTGTATTAGTGGGTCACATTGCTAAAATTATGCGAACATCACAACTGATTATACATTGAGGTGGAGGACAGTGACATATACATATAATGAGTGTATGGTTCATTTGTATAAGCCTAATTAATCACACCATATGGATTACTGTGCACAGATTTGGTTACTCAGATTTTAAAAGGATGAAAATGTATTGGAAAGTAAAGATATACCAGTGAAGATGGATATGAGGTGAGGAGAAGAAAGATAGAGGAAATGCAGTATCTGGTGGATATGATTAAGGGTGGGATATAAGTGATCATTATGGAAGATATCCTCTATCCTCAGAGAGGACAGAGAGAACAGAAGAGAATGGGGATGAGTATTGCTGATCTGATGATAGCAAATGAACTGCAGCTGAAGAGAGCAGGAGGTCAGTAAATGCAGTGTATTTTAGGCCATCTAGTGTGAGATAGACACTAATAAGACAAAATATATAATGACTCACAATATATAATAATGAATATATATATATATCCATTAATATATAATGAATATATATATATTCATTATATATTAATGAATATATATTATTCATTAATATATATTCATTAATATATATATATCAAAATATAATATATTAATAATATTTTGATGAATATATATAAAATAATATATATTCATCAAAATATATAATGACTCAAAATATATAATGCCCGTAAATATAATGACTCACCCTCCACTCACTGAACTTATTAGCAAATAAGTTCAGTGAGTGGAGGGTGAGTCATTATTATGGGCAACTTACACTATGTGAATATAGACTGAAAGAACATATGGGCAGAAGGTAATGGAATTTTAGCAGTTACTAAGGAATAATTACCTGCAACAAGATGTGATGGACTGTACCAGAGGTTTGAGAGTGCTAGATCTAGTAATTGCATCAGTGGATTTGTCCAAGGTAACCGCATTTCTATAAGCTGGAAAGCATGGTCATGTGATCTCTATCTGCGAGGCAGCTAAACATTTTGAATTTTCATTTAAGAAGAGGTTTATTTGGAATTACAGCACTGGTAATACAATAAGCTCAGGAGAATGCTGGAGCAGTGCCATGGAATATTAAAGTGTAATTGTTGACTGTTGATAGTGCACCAGAAATGGTAAAGTGTTTGAAAGAAGAGTAGTAGCAGACTTGCATACCTAGTGTGTAAAGATAATTCAAGTTGGAATTAAAGGGATGAGTAGCATCAGTAAACAGGAGCTGGAAAAAAATGTGGAGGAAATTAAAGAAAAAAAACAGATGTGAGCACATATGCAGCACAAAGCACAGTCCAGAAGGTTGACCAGGAATGCAAAATATGATAAGGAATGCAAAATCAGCATAAAAGAGGAAATTAGCTGTGCAATCCAAAGATAATTCCAGAGATGTTGGAAGTTTATTTTGCACTTGGTTAGACTATAATAAATTTAGTTAATCCTTTATCCAAGTGTAAGCGAACAAAGTTTGCGCCTGAAAATATCTTTAGGACCGAGGTAAGGTGGTGCAACACCAGGCAACTCCGAGCAAAGGTGGACCACATTCTCATCACTCCTTGTCTCAGTATCTCCCATAATGCAAAGCACATCTCCTTGCAGACATGTATACTGCTATGCATTAAGCAAAGAGCCACTACCCTACTTGGTGTTGCACCACCTTACCTCAGTCCTGAAGATATTTTCAGGTGCAAACAAAGTTTGCTTATACTTGGATAAAGGATTAAACTAAATTTATTATAATTCCAGAGAGTTTTTTCAGTATATGAAAAGTAAAAGGAAGAATGACTGCAGTAGAATCATTTTGAAAATGCTGTTGGTAGAGATGTAACTGAAGCAGATGAACTAGTTGAATTACTGAGTGATCACTTTGCATGTGTTTGTCATCCTGCTGGAGTAATTGTAATTACAAGTGTGATGACAAACACATGCAAAGTGATCACTGAGTAATTCAACTCAGTAATCATGATCACTTGGTAATCATGAGATTTAAATTAAAGAAATAGGTCTAAGGCACTGCCAATTTTCTAGCTTGCATATTATGAGAATGTGCTAGAAAATTGGCAGTGCCTTTGACCTAGATTCTTTAATTTAAATCTCAGTTCTGAGTAGATCTCAAGGAAGTATTATGAGGGGAAAATAGTTCAATTGCATAAATTAGACTCAAGGATTGAGACAGAAATTGCCAACTGATCAGCATTTGAGGTGTGGTGGTCAGGGTTTTAGAGAAACTGATTAAGGGATAATTCTGGGAATGGGTAGATCAGAATGAGATACTATAAGGGAGAGAGAGAGAGGGGGGGGGGAGGATATGATTTTGGTTAAGGATAGGTTATGCCTCAGTAATTTAGTTCTATAATAAAGTAATAGATCAGTTGGATAAAGGTAATGGCTACATGGTTATACTGCTGGACTTTGCAAAGGCATTTGACTGGATTCTGTCACATATATTATATTTAATTGGGATAGATTTGAACCTGGTAATGTCGATAAGAATGGCTGATGGAGAGATAAAAGAGAGTAGTTTATTCAGGAAGAGAGTTGAGTTTTCTTTTTTTTTTTTTCTAGTTTCTTTCTTCTCTATTTTCATCTACTCTTTTACTCCCGGGAAGAAAATTCTTACTCCCAGGAGGAAGAGAATAGGTGAAAGAGCAGAGCCTGGTGAACGCCATAATTTTAGTTGCAAAGTTTGAAATCCATTATCACATGTAACGTGTGTCTAGAGAAATAAAGATGGCAATGCAATTGCAGAGGTCAGAAGACAGACTGTATGATGGAACTTAATTTGAAGGACTTTATGGCAAATCCTGTTAAATCCCTTAGAGATATAGAGGTGAATGGAATGAAATACTTGGTTGGATGTTGTTATAGACCAGGTAATGTGGATGGTAGTGACTATGAAATGTATAATCAAATTATTTATTTTTTTTCTTTTCTTTTAGGCTTGCACGGTGATCCGAATGCATTTTTGGAAATTATGGAGACAACTACCGTGTTTGAATAAAAACTTTAGTTTACTATTACTAAAATTTTACAATTCGACGTTTCGACCTTTATGTCAAGGTCATCTTCTGGAGCATACAAATATACACAAGAAACAAGCTATGCTACAATCATACTGGTTCGTTAAAGACACTGACTAACCGCTACCACAATTGTTGGCCTGACCTCTGGTGAAAAAAAAAAAAAAAAAAAAAAAGAAAAAAAAATTATACATCAATGCTAAAGTCTTATTATTTGTGTTGTCTACTATATACATATATTAACATCATTCCAGCCAGTTTGAGTGGAATGGTTTCTAATACTAGCAGATTGGCTAAAGTCCTGACTTATGTTGAATCTTTCATATTAGGTTGGCTGAATGTGTGCCATCCAGATCCTTGGAATTTTCATACCATCTTTATTGTTGATATTTGGGTGGTTTATGGATTTCGCAGGATTCTTTAAATTTTCTTTCGTACCATGTTTTTGTGCAGTGTAAGGAGCAGGTGCTTTTCCAGTTGATTTGGTGTAAGGGTGTTAAGTGCATGGTCTGAGAGGCCTGCTTCACCATAATGGTTATATTTAATGTGTCTAATGTGTTCTTTCTTGCGTATAGGGATTGTCCATCCTGTTTCACCAATGTACGGTAAGTTACAGGTGCAGCGGATGCAATAGACTCCAGGATGTGCTAATGGCAGGAGAGGATACTAAGAGGAGCTGAATATGGTTTTAAGTTTAGTGGGTGGTTTAAAGGTGGCATTGAGGTTATAATGTTGTAGGATTCTGTTGATTTTTTCTGATAACCCTTTAATGTATGGGATGGCTATGGTTTTACTGTAATCTAGATTCATTTTTGTTGTGGTTTTATAGAGTATTTTATTGACAGTATTTTTGTTATAGACATTGTTTATGAATGTGTCACTAATGATTTTTAATTCTTGTTTCAGGGCTTGCTGGTTAGAGCAAATAGTTGTGGCTCTGTTTTTAAGGGTGTTTATGACTCCATATTTTTGTGCTGGGTGGTGGTATGAATTCGCATGTATGTATTGGCCCGTGTGTGTCGGTTTTCGGTAGACCGTGAAGGATAGACTGCCTGAAGGAAGATGTGTAACTAGTGTGTCTAGGAATGGGAGCGAATTTTGGTTTCTGTTTCGATGGTAAATTGTATGCGTTCATGTTGTTTGTTTAGGTGGCTTAGGAATGTGTTTAGCGTTTGTCGCCCGTGCGGCCAGATCGTGAACACGTCTTCAATGTATCTGAGCCAGATTGTCGGTTGAAGCGTGGCGGAATCAAGAGCCCTTAGCTCAAAGGTTTTCATGTAGAAGTTCGCGATTGGGGGGGATAATGGTGAGCCCATGGCTATACCTTCCTTTTGTAGGTAGAATTTGTTTTGCCACACGAAGTAACCGGACTTTAGTACGTGGGCAAAGAGGGCCGTAATGTCGGGCGGAAATTTGTTCTGTAGCAGGAGAATTGTGTCATTGATGGGGACATTAGTGAAAAGGGCAGAAACGTCAAAACTGATTAATAAGTCATCTTTGTTGAGTATTATGTTTTTGATTATGTTTATAAAGTGTTGTGTGTTTTTTATGTAGGAGGGGAATGACCTACCAGCTCCTTGAGTGTTGCCACTAATTTCTTGGCTAGGTGGTAATTGGGACTGTCTATTCCTTCCACTATTGGTCGAAGGGGCACATTTTGTTTGTGTATTTTCGGAACCCCATATATTCTGGGGGGGGGCGGGCGTAGTAGTGGTAGCGGGTAGTCAGTGTCTTTAACGAACCAGTATGATTGTAGTATAGCTTGTTTCTTGTGTATATTTGTACGCTCCAGAAGATGACCTTGATATAAAGGTCGAAACTTCGAATTGTAAAATTTTAGTAATAGTAAACTAAAGTTTTTATTCAAACACGGTAGTTGTCTCCATAATTTCCAAAAATGCATTCAGATCACCGTGCAAGCCTAAAAGAAAGGATTCAGATCATCCATGGAAATGATACTCAGAAGCGCTGCAATCGCTATGGTAAGCTAAAGATTCGTATTTCTCTCCTGATCAATCGGCTGGCCTTTTTAAAGAGATGCAGAGACAATAACCTCATTCCGATCTGCACAGGCTAAAAAAGAAATTTACGTCCGCTAAGGCACTCCATATCTATAACCGCACAGAAAAAGCAATGCTTAGAGAACAGATCCAAACAGCCCGCCGAAACCTAGCTACAACACAATATCTAGTTTCTACATTACAATCAGAACTATCGAACTATGTTAACCCAGACATTCTACAAACACTTGAAAGAATTACTGACAATTCGGCCAAGCATACCCTGGAAAAGAACAAAGAAAAACTCCAGAAAAAATTCCACAGGTTGAAACAACGGCAAAATATGGCGGCCAATCAGAGAACTTCCTCCCCGAGAAACAACAATGAACAACAAACAAGGGAGACAAGGAGCGACCAACCACCGAAAAGCAAGAACCATGTGATTAACTTATCATGCCACACCCTGAACAATGGCGAAATCACGCTGCTGAATAAAGGACTGAACTATGCAATAGCGCCTAAAAAGGTAAACAAATTAGATTTTATCTACCACATTGAAAGAGGCATCAGATCCCTACCTAACAACATAGCAGACAAAATACGACTAGAAACCAGTAATGTACTAAATACCAAGAAAACCATACAGAACAACCTGACTAAAACAGAATTAGCAGCAATTAAATCATTAAAAGCCAAACAAAACATAATAATAACGAAAGCTGATAAAGGCAGTGCCACTGTTGTCCTTGACAGGTCAACATACATACTGCAAATGAACCAACTAGTAGCCGATAACAACACATATAAAATGGTAAATTATAACCCAACAAAGAGGATAAAGGACAAAACAGAAAAACTACTAAAGTCTGTCACTTCTTGGCCACCAGACACAGTTAAAAAACTCAAACCCCACTACGCCCCCCCCCAGAATATATGGGGTTCCGAAAATACACAAACAAAATGTGCCCCTTCGACCAATAGTGGAAGGAATAGACAGTCCCAATTACCACCTAGCCAAGAAATTAGCGGCAACACTCAAGGAGCTGGTAGGTCATTCCCCTCCTACATAAAAAACACACAACACTTTATAAACATAATCAAAAACATAACACTCAACAAAGATGACTTATTAGTCAGTTTTGACGTTTCTGCCCTTTTCACTAATGTCCCCATCAATGACACAATTCTCCTACTACAGAACAAATTTCCGCCCGACATTACAGCCCTCTTTGCCCACGTACTAAAGTCCGGTTACTTCGTGTGGCAAAATAAATTCTACCTACAAAAGGAAGGTACAACCATGGGCTCACCATTATCTCCCCCAATCGCGAACTTCTACATGGAAACCTTTGAGCAAAGGGCTCTTGATTCCACTACGCTTCAACCGACAATCTGGCTCAGATACATTGACGACGTGTTCGCGATCTGGCCGCACGGGCGACAAACGCTAAACACATTCCTAAGCCACCTAAACAAACAACACGAACGCATACAATTTACCATCGAAATCGAAAACCAAAATTCGCTCCCGTTCCTAGACACACTAGTTACACGTCTTCCTTCAGGCAGTCTATCCTTCACGGTCTACCGAAAACCGACACACACACACGGGCCAATACATACATGCGAATTCATACCACCACCCAGCACTAAACTTAAAACCATATTCAGCTCCTCTTAGGATTCTCTCCTCCCATTAGCACATCCTGGAGTCTATTGCATCCGCTGCATCTGCTGTAACTTACCGTACATTGGTGAAACAGGACGGACAATCCCTATACGCAAGAAAGAACACATTAGACACATTAAATATAACCATTATGGTGAAGTAGGACTCTCAGACCATGCACTTAACACCTTACACCAAATCAACTGGAAAAGCACCTGCTCCTTACACTGCACAAAAACATGGTACGAAAGAAAATTTAAAGAATCCTGCGAAATCCTGATAAACCACCCAAATATCAACAATAAAGATGGTATGAAAATTCCAAGGATCTGGATGGCACACATTCAGCCAACCTAATATGAAAGATTCAACATAAGTCAGGACTTTAGCCAATCCGCTAGTATTAGAAACCATTCCACTCAAACTGGCTGGAATGATGTTAATATATGTTTATAGTAGACAACACAAATAATAGGACTCTAGCGTTGATGTATAATTTTTTTTTTCTTTCTTTTTTTTTTTTTTTTCACCAGAGGTCAGGCCAACAATTGTGGTAGCGGTTAGTCAGTGTCTTTAACGAACCAGTATGATTGTAGCATAGCTTGTTTCTTGTGTATATTTGTATGCTCCAGAAGATGACCTTGACATAAAGGTCGAAACGTCGAATTATAAAATTTTAGTAATAGTAAACTAAAGTTTTTATTCAAACACGGTAGTTGTCTCCATAATTTCCAAAAATATAATCAAATTAGCCAAGCAAATAAGAAAAGAGTGATCATTATGGGTGATTTTAATTATGGCAATATAGACTGGAATGATGAGATAGCAACTGGAAGTAAAGAAAATGAGTTTCTTGAGTTTTTGAGGGATAACTACCTCAGATAGTATGCAACAGAGGCACATGAGGATTGAGGGTCTTGGATTTGGTCATCTCATTAGAGGATGTAATTATAAATGAAGTGTCAAATCACCCACCATTTGGTGAGAATGACCATGAGGTGATTACCTGGGTGGTTGACAGCAGTGTGAGGGCCTCTGAAAGAAAAAGGTATATGTGGAACTACAAGGGGGGGGGGTGATTATGAAGAGCTCAGGAGACAGCTTGAAGGTGTAGTATGGAATGAGGAATTAGCTGGAAAAGAGATAAATGCAGCTTGCGGGATTTTCAAAAACTATCTAGTAGATGCAATGTCTAAATGTATTCCAAGGCAAGGGTGAGAAGGTTAAATAAGATAGGTGAAATAGATGAATAAAGAGATTAAGCATGCGATACAGAGAAAAAGAGCATTATGAAGGCAGCATAAGAGAAGTGGAAATAATCAATTCCATGAGGTTTACAAAGACCAGGCAAGGAGGGTGACTTGGTTGGTAAAGGCAGCTAAAGTGAGGTATGAACAGAAGTTAGCTAATGAAGCCAAAAAGTATCCTAAGGAGTTCTTTTGATATGTAGCCAGCAAAAGAAAGAATGATTATGGAAGGATGACATTGATGACAAAAAGATGAGTCTTTGACTCCATGGGGTCTTGGGTAATAATAATAATAATAATAATATTAAAAGCAACCACTTGAGATTCCTCAAACTTTTTCATAGCATATATAACATAATGAAGAAGTACATTTTCAATAGAAATTTCTTAATGGGGATCCATAATCATTTATTCAGTTTAGAGAATTCATGGTTGCTTAGAAAGTGAGTGTTAATGATTTTCTTCATTACTTTCAAAAGAACTGATGTGAGTGAAATTGGACAACAATTAGATAGCAAAGGGTTGTTGTCTTTCTTGGGAATGTTGCATATGGGCTAATATCCATACTTTAGGAAAGATGCCTTTGGAATAGGAGTTAGAATATAAAGGCAAAAAGTATGTGATCCAATTCTTGAGCACAAACCTTCAGTACAATAGGGGAAATGCTTTCAGGGTCAGGAGAGTGTTTTGGGTATTCAGTTTTCTACAAGATTCTTCTGATCTCCTTCTGCAAAATAATTAAAAGGAACATTGAATGCTATGTATTTTTAATTGTAGGAGGGCATTTACTAAGCTTATCTATACAAGAATTAAAGAAAAGGTAAGAAGCCAGATGAATGCCTTTTTTTAAGAAATGATGATGAACTATATATGTTCATCATCACCACAGTAGAAGCTAGACAGAAGTTATGGCCGCTAGGAAAGCATGACTGCTATTTGGAGTTTTTAGCCTTTTAAGTATCAGCTTTGGGTGTTCTATTGGTTATTTGTAGCTCTTTTGAGCCTTTCTATGAACCAAAAAGAGTTGGAGATTTTGATTAAAGCAATTTGTGATAAGTTTGGTTCTTTTCTTGTATAGCTTTGGTGCACTTGGTGAACCAAGACTTTTAAATAAAGGACAAGAATTCAGTAATATCATCAGCAAATGTTTGGATGATAAAACTGAAAACAGTAACTCATTCAAGGAAATGAGTTATAAAAGTCATGAAAATCATCTCGCTTGACTTTCTTATAATGCCAAGACTGTGTGTGTGTGAATGAAAGTAACTGCATGAATGTTGCTCCAGAGAGAAGAAATCACCACTGTAATGAGGGTATAAATTGCCTAGAGGACAAACAGTATTCACAATATATACTTAGAAAGGTCCCAAATAAGGAAGAGATCTAGTAATTGTTGAATAATTAGGATTATTCGATATTCTGATAGGCATCATGTGAACAATTTGTGTAAGATCATTGGTTGTAGCAAATGCCTCATCATCTGTATCTGCTTGATCCTTACTAATGTGCATGGAGAATTTCACTCAACTTCACTGATTGCATTATTGGAATGCTCTTATTTGATTGACACCTTTAGTCACTTGATTTATTTGCTGTTTCAAAGTTACTAAAAATTTCTCATTGAGTAAATATTTTAATTTATTCAAGTTGCTAATTTTATTTTCATCCATCTTTTCATAGTGAGATTTCAAATATATATATATATATATATATATGTACATGTTATGGTAATTTTCTGTAAATATGTTTATTATGTTCTTGCTTATTGTTTATTATGTTATTGCCTTTTTTCAGCAACACACATCATTCAAAATTCAGTTAGTTGTGATAAGAGACCATTTCCAGTTAGAACCAAGTTTAGCAAACTTAAAAAAAGCAGTGATCTCAATGCTAGATATAATGTCATCTGCAGTAGCTTCCATTCCACGAGTAGAGACATGCCTTTCAAAAGTAAGTTATTATTATGCTTGAATTTGAAGTATGTTCCATTATTAAAATGAACTTTATTTTTCTGGTGGATGGGATTTGGGATCTGGAGTTGATAGTCGACAGGAGCCCGAAGTTCAAAGATATATTGCAAGAATTTTAAAGACTACATAGTGCATTTGCATTTCTGCCATCATGATGATGAGGAGGAGGATATTAACAAACAGAGACAAGATCATTATTATTCTACTGTATGATGCTATGATTGCAATAATATTGTTTTATTATTATTATTATTATTATGGGCAACTCCAAGAGTCCTTAGACTCATTGAGAGAGAGAGAGAGAGAGAGAGAGGGGGGGGGCCTAAACATCGTGTCAGGAACTATCCAACATTTTGTGCAGTATCTATCATACTTTGCTTTGAACTCATTCACAGTCATGGCACCCACAACAGACTCTGGCAACCTATTCCACTCATTCGCTACTCTCCAAGCAAAAGAACCTAGTTCTAGCACCCTTGCTAACTACACTCTTACTCAGTTTCCATTGATGGCTTACTAGTTCTCCCACCACTAGACCTAGTTTGAAAAATCTCCTCTGAATTAATCTTACAGAAATCCTTCAGCAATTTGTGTCTCAATCATATCACCCCCTTTTCTGCCTCTCAACCAGTTCACAAATCTTCAACCTGTTTTTGTAAGGTTCATTCCATAGACCCGCTACCATCTTTGGATCTTCTTTACCCATCTTTGGATCTTCTCCACCACATCACCAAAAAACTTTGCCTCCCATATCTGCACATGGTACTCAAGATGGGGTCTTATAAAGGCTCGATAAAGAGGAACGGTAATCTGTGTGTCTCTGCTTGTCAAAGTATTCTTCAGTAACCAAGTGACCTGAGCTGCTTTAGCCACTTTTACTATGTGTCTCCTAAATTTTAACTCCCTATCCACTAATGTTCTCAAGTCTTCGGCTTTGTCAATTTCCTAGAGTACAGTTCCACCAATGTAGTATACAGCTGGTAATCTTTTCACCTCAAAATGCATAACCTTACACTTTACCACATTAAATTGACATCCATTCTCCTTAGCCCAGTCCTCCAATCTATCCAAATCATCCCACAGAATTTTGACATCATGCATATTAACTATTGCTCTACCCAACTTTGCATCATTAGCAAATAACTGAAACAGTTCCTCTCAGATCCTTTCCTATATTGTTAATGAACAAATTAAATAGTAGCAGTCCAAGAACAGAACCCTGTGGCACTCCACTAGTCACAGACCTTCTTTTGGACTCTACTCACGAGTAAACTACTTTCTGATATCTCTCTATCAACCACCCTCCTATCCATCTCACTAAGCCTATATCCATCCCCATGTGCTGCAGTTTACTGATTAGAATTCCACGTCATTGATATCCTGTCAAAGGCCTTTGCAAAGTCCAGCAGCATCACTGTAAACCCATTACCTTTATTCAACTCAGATATCACTGTATTATAAAACATGAGCAAGTTACTGAGGCATGATGTACTCTTCACAAAACCATACCCCCCCCCCATACAGTATCCCATTTCCATTCATCCATTGTATTTTGCTCTTGACTAACTTTTCCAATACTTTGACAATGACTCCTGATATGCTGATCGGTTGGTAATTTGCTACATCAGTCTTGGAGCCACTTTTATGCAATGGAACTATTTTCTCCTCTTTCCATCCCCTCACTCAGGACTAATCCAGAGCTGAGACTTAGATTAAACAATATGGTCAAGGATGCTGACCATCCAATCCCACAGCTATATTCACATTAAGGTTCTGTAATATGCTACTCATCTCCATTTCATTTATCTCAGTTCCCATATTAGCCTGCCCTTGGTTCCCTCATTCCTGCAATATCACCACTTGGATAATATACTAATGCAAAGTGTTCACTTAGTAATACTGCTATTTTGACTGATTAAGTTACTTCCATCCCTACCATCCTACATACCTACCATCGGCATTCCTTACAATCATTCTGCCGTATATATATTCTTTCTTTTACTTGCAGCATGTTGGAAGTTTTTTCACTTGGTTATGCTATAAATTAAAGATGCCAAGAAATGATATTCTTGGCTTAATCCTCTATCCAAGGTAAGCAGACAAAGTTTGCACCTGAAGTATTTTCAGGACAGGGCAACTCACATATTAAGTCTAATGACTTTACATCACTATACACCATAATGCATAGCATTATACATGTCCATAAAGATATGTGCTTTGCATTATGGGCTACTGAGACAAGTGATGTGAAGTCATTAGCCTCTATATATGAGTTGCCCTGTCCTGAAAATACTTCAGGTACAAACTTTGTTTGCTTACACTTGGATAAAGGATTAAACAAAGAATATAATTTCTTGGCATCAATTAAACAAAGGATATAATTTCTTGGCATCTTTAATTTATAGTATAATCAAGTGAAAAAATTTCCAACAACTCTCTCTTATCCAGAGTATTTTAATATTAAGGTATGACACCTTTTGGCTATTCATATGTGGAAATATGACTTCTGTCTGCGTGGTGATCCCTCCCATAATGCATAGCATTATACATATCTGTAAGAATATGTGCTTTGCATTATGGGATATTAAGGCAAGTAATGTGAAGTCATTAGTCTCTATATATGAGTTGCCCTGTCCTGAAAATACTTCAGGTGCAAACTTTGTTTGCTTACACTTGGATAAAGGATTAAACCAAGAATATAATTTCTTCGCATCTTTAATTTATCGAAAGAACTGTTTGGTATGCTTTTTACCAACTCCCACTTGATTTACTCTCCTGACTCTGGGTATGCAGTCTACCATTACCTCCCTCAAATACTCCTTTACCACTTCCCATGAACTATCAACATCCAGCTGTTGCAGTTTTACGAGGGCTGTTCGATAAGACCATGCAAAATCTAAGAGATGGTGCCACCGGTATCGAGGTTATTTGGGGGATCACACACTAAATTTCAGTCAGATAGATCTATTACTCTGTGTTTGGCATTCATTTGAATTGATCAAGTACTGTGATTTGTGAAAAATGGATGAGAAAGAATTTCGTATAGTGATTTAACATTACTTTTTGAAAGGCAAAACAGCTCAGGAAACCAAAGCTAAGCCTGATAAACATTATGGAGTCTGCACCTTCGATTAGAATGGTTTATAAGTGGTTTAGTAACTTTCGAAGTGGCCATATGAGCACAAGTGACGCTGAACGTTCTGGATGCCCTGTTGAGGCCACTACTCCAGAAATTATTGAAAAAAATCCATGATATGGTGATGGATGATAAAAGAGTGAAGGTGTGTGAAATTGCTAAGACTGGGCATCTCAAATGACTGTGTACATAATATTTTGCATGAACATTTACATATGAGAAAACTATCTGCAAGATGGGGGTCTCACTTGCTCACACTGGATCAAAAGCTTCAACATGTGAACTGTTGCAAGGGCAGCTTGAAGAAGCTGCTTCAACGGAATCCAGAGGAATTTTTGCATTGTTTTGTAAAAGTGGACGAAACATGGATTCATCACTACCAGCCTGAGACCAAGGAACAGTCAAAACAATGAGTTGCAAGCAGGGAATCTGCACCAAAAGAAAGCAAAAATTGTTCCTTCATCAGAAAAGATTATTGGCCACTGTCTCTTCTGGGATGTTTGTGGCATAATCTTTATAGACTTCTTGGAAAAGGGCAAAACAATTACTGGAGTGTATTATGCATCTTTGCTGGATCATTTAAATAATGAAATAAAGGAAAAATGACTACACTTGACAAAAAAGAAGATTCTTTTTCACCACAACAATGCACCAGCTCACTCTTCTGCAATTGTGACCTGCAATTGTAGCGTAAATTGTTCGATTTACGCTACAAAGTCCTTTCGCATCCCCTGCCTCTCCAGATTTGGCTCCCTCAGACTACTATCTGTTTCCAAACATGAAAAAATGGCTGGCAGGAAAGAAATTTTCATCAAATGATGAGGTGATTGCCAAAACAACTGCCTATTTTAAACTTGGACAAATCGTACTATATGGGCAGGATCAAAAAACTCGAGCCTCATTGGACTAAGTGTATAGACCTCAAAGGAGACTGTTGAAAAATAAAAAAATGTTTGTCCCAAAAAAATTATGTTTTCTTCATTTTTGCACAGACTTATTGAACAACCCTCGTACATGCCATAGCACCAAGCCAAGCAATCTCCTAAGCTTGTCATAATTACCAGCCCAGTAATTCCACATCTTAACTGAAAATTTCACATGTTTAGCCACCTCCCAGATCAAGACCATATGATCACTCTCACCAATTGATGTCAACAGTGGAATCAAAACATCCTTACTTCTGCATCTTAATGTTCACTGCATCATTCCCATTATCTGCTGTGTCATCCTCACAGTTTTAGCAAAATGTATATGACATTTCAAGTCTGTATCCACCACAACCTCCAAATCTTTCATCTCCTCCACCTCCTCCAAAATATCCCCACCACTCCTATATTCTGCATCCCATCTTTGCTTCCCAAATTTTAAAACCTTACATTTTCTAACATTGAACTGTTATCCCAGTAGACAAAAATTGTTTAAAATATTAACCGATTTAAATATACCAAACCAATTTTTACAATCCATTAAAGAAATATATATTGGAAATAAAATAGCAGTTAAATTAGAACACATCTCAGAATGGAAAGAATTATCAAGAGGAGTACAACAAGGATGTAACCTCTCACCTCTGCTTTTTTAATATATATATATATATATATATATAAATAAAATTATAACAATCTGGAAACAGCATAACCCATTTGATATACAAATAACCCCACAAATGAAGATAGATATTTGCAGATGATAAAATAGTATTAGCTACATCAGAAGATGATTTACAAAGATAATTAAAATCATTAAATGATATCTCAAAACAATATAATATGACACTATCTAAAGAAAAAACAAAAATAATGGCATTCAAAGGAGAAAAACCCAATAAGAAGTAAAATAGTGACAGATAATAAAATATTAGAACAACTAAATACTTTCAGATACTTGTGATGTGATTTATCATACGAAGAAGAAAAAGTCATAGACACTAAAATATCAAACTTTGTCAAAGTAAATGGCATAATAAATAATATATTTAAGCCATCTCTAGTACAAAACCACACTAGAATCAGATTATATAATGTCTTGTCAAAACCAACTCTACTATACAGAAGTGAAACCATGGATCATAAAAAGGAAAGATAAAAAAATGAATTTAAACAGCAGCAATGAAATTTATCAGAAAAACAGCTGAATATACCAAGTAGGACTGTAGGACCATAGGACCATAAAACAAATGAAGAAATATTACAATCCCTGAATATAAACCCAATTAATTACTACCTAAGACAGTATAAACAAAAATGGATAGAACATTTAAATCGAATGGACAACAGCAGACTATCAAAAATATTATACAGATCAGATATAAAATAAGTGGAAAAAGAAGAATCGGAAGACAAAGAAAGAGATGGCATGAGACCAGAACAGGCCACCTGGCCTAAAACGCATGTTAGGAAGAAGAACTGATATCCCTACACCCTTTCCCATCCACACAGTCTATTTACATCCTCTTGCAAAGCTACAACATCTGCTCTACTTCTCCCCAACTTTGCACCATCTTCAAACAACTGTATATCACCATTTAAACTATTTCCAATGTCATTTATATACAAATTAAAAAACAGTGGTCCCAAAACAGACCCCCCCTGGGGCATGCCACTAGTGGCTTCTGGGATATCATTTCCCCATACACAACTTGCTGATACCTATCAGAGAGCTAGTCTCCAATCCAACACACTAATCTACTATCCAGCCTACTCTGTTCCAGTTTAACTACTAGTTTGTCATGTGGCAATCTATTAAAAGCCTTTGCAAAATCTAAATATACTACTGTATTATGCATCCCCCTTGTCCAATGTATTTGTCACCTTGTTATAAGTAAGCAGACTGCTAAAATGTGTGGCCAATACTTTGACCACAGTTCAAGACAAACTGATTGGCCTAGAATTCAAAGCATTAGTCTTATCAGTCCTTTACGAAGCAGAACAATTTTGCGATCTTTCCACTCCTTTGGGATGAGCTAATCTAAGACTCATGGTTATCTACCATTAAGTCACAAGTCCTTGTTGACATCAAGGTGACTCAGTTCCTCATATACCTCCTGCTCACTCACTCACCAGCAGTGGTTCCTCCCCCATTCCCAGTGCTCTCAAGTTCTGCATTATGTTACAATCACAAGGATGGAATACTTTAATGAACTGCTCATTTAACCTCTACAATATCTTCCTCAGTGTTTATCATTCTCCCATCATCAATGACCAACATCATCCTCCCATAATCATTCTTCCTTTTACCGGTCACAGTCAAAAAATACTGACTAGGGTTTCTTTTAGTGTCATTTGCTAACTGCTACTCATATTGCACTCTTGCTATCCTTATTAAGTGAGTCTCACCTTCCTTCCTTGCTCTTTGTAACTGATTATCTGTGCTCATCTTGTGTCACCTCAATAATGCATTTTTCTTCCAGATTGCACTCTTCACCTCTTCAGTCATCCATTTTACACCTACTTTATTTAATCTCCTGACCTTTGGAATACACTTAGTCATTGCCTCTGTCAGAGACGAAGCAGCATTAATTTGCTTCCCATGCAATTCCTTACTCCATGATATCACTGCAATTCCCCTCCTCCTGAGTTTGCCATAATCACTTTCCTTATAGTTCCACATACAGGGTGTTCGGGATAAATTTGACATATTTATAATTAATTATATTTTTCCGTAAGTTACATGTATTAACACACACTTCTCTTCATTTAAAAGTTTGGACCCTTCTTCATTCATATACAAGATGTCAGAAAGGATGGATAGCTGGAACCCACCTGAATCATGGAAGAGAATAACTTGTATCATGATGATTCGTGCCCGCCATCAAAATAAGGATATTACGACTGCTGCCCAATGCTCCCTGAATACAGTAAAAACAATCAGGCATGAACTAGAGACTTGCAATGGTGACTACGAGGATGTAGCAAGAAGAAAGATCCCTAGCAGACGATCTGATTGCGTTCGTACAGCAGAATGCCTCGCAAATCTGCAGGAACAGGTGTTGAAGAACCCTGGCATTGGAATTCGGGCTTTGTTCGTGGAGTTGCTAACTGTAGTCAAGCCCTGGATAACAAGGGTAGCCAATGGTAGGCCGTATGTATGGCAGCAGGATTCGGCCCCTTGCCACACCTCTGGGAAAAGTCAAAAATGGTTGTCTGAAAATTTCTACGACTTCACCAGTCCAAATGTTTGGCCTCCAAACTCCCCAGACCTTAACCCCATGGATTATTTTGTATGGGGCGCAGTTGAAAAAGACACCAATCGCACTTCCAGTAATACAAAAGCCCAGTTAATGGATAAAATTAAAACAGTTTTTGCGGCCCTTCCCAGGGAGACTGTAGCATCAGCTTGTTCGAGGTTCCGAAGCAGAATTGAAGCTGTGATCGATGCTAATGGTGGTTATTTTGAGTAAATCTTGTTGATAGTATTGTAATTAACTCTGCCTGTAATGTTTTTTTGTCAATTCATTAAATTTAATAGATACAAAGAAGATTTTTTTTTTCCTTACAAAACTGTCAAATTTATCCCGAACACCCTGTATAACTCTTTCTCACAAAAGTTCTGATGTGGCTAGCTACTACCCAAGTGATCACTTCATGGTCACTTTCACCAACTGGAGGATGATGTGACACTTCATTTACAACAATATCTTCTGATGAGATAATCAAATTCAAGACCTTCGATCTACACGTGGCCTCTGTTATGTACTGCTTAAGGTAGTTGTCCCTTAAAAATTCAAGAAAGTCATTCTCTTTGGTTCTTGATGCTGTCTCTTCATTCCAGTCTATATTACTATAATTGAAATTGCCCATAATGATCATCCTTTTCTTATTAGCCAGACCAATTTGTCTAAAGGTTTCCTTCTCACTGCTTTTCACATTACCAGGTCTATAGCAACACCATACTAAACATTTCATCCTGTCCATCTCCACTTCATACCATACCACTTCAGAACCCCTGTCAGTATTTGGTCCTTGCATCTCAACCCTAGATGGGCACAACTCCTCTGCCATCATCAGTAACATTCCTCCCTTTTTGCTTTGTCTGTTTTCACGAAAGACTACATATCCTTCCATCCCTATTCCTGTCAGAATATCATCCTCATTCAATCATGTCTCACTAATACCAGCAATTTTTGGGGGAATGAACTCTGTCATTCACTTCAGTCATTCTCTCTTGTAGCAACAGTTTCTCCAACTGACTCATACCAGATCTATTCAGAATGTAATCCATCTGTGGTATGGTGTGAAGTGGAGATGTACAGGATGAAATGTTTAGTATGGCTGGGTTGGCCAAGTGGATAGCGTATCCACTCTCCAGCCAAAAGGCTGTGGGTTCGAATCCCACCGTGGGCATGGATGTTTGTGATTGTCTGTGGAAATACCAGTGATGGTGGAGAGCGGTAGATGGTGTTGGTGTAGTTGCGGTTAGTTGTAGTTGGTGAAGACAGAGTTGTAAAGTGGTGCCCTCCCTTGATGAATCTTTGGACTCCCTGGAGGTGTCATGTAATAATAATAATAATAATAATAATAATAATCTCTTTTATGCAGCTCTATTCACCCACTCAAACTCATCCCACACATTCACCAAATGAGCTCCTTTCTCCTGACACAACTCTGCTAGCATACAATTCATAATCTTTGCTTTCCTTCTCAACTCATCATCATCATCATCATACCTGGGCAATATGTTACCTTACCTACTGCACTGTTATCTTTCACCATCCTTAACAGCCTCATGACATCCCTCCTTACATTCTTACCGGTTACCGGTCAAATCATTCAGGCCAACTATCACTACCACGTCTTTTACTTATGTACTCCTCTTATCTAATGCTTCAACCACCCTGCTCATCCTACCTTGCAGTATATTTGAGCTGTGCTAAGAAAAGTGTTTTGATAGTGTATAGTGTAGCTTTGTATTGTATAATTGTGTTTCGTTTTTTCATCCTCAAAACAAGTGTTCATTTTTGAAATTACGGTTCTACAACTGTGTTAAAATAACTCTTTTTATTATCCCAACGTTATGATCTTCATATCAAGATCATCATCTGGAGCATACTTAAATATACGAGACAAGCTGCGTTATATTTCAAATCGTAAGCAAGAGAAACAATGATTTGATCACATGCTACTCACTGGTATGACCTCTAGTGAAAAAAAAAATTACATCAAGCTAGATTTAATTTATGATTACATGAATAAACATTCTTGCTTACAGATGGTTTTTTCCTTCCAGTAACAGTGATGTCCTATTTCTATTATTACAATTGTTATTTTTGATTTAAAAAAAAAATTATAAATTACATGAATAAACATTCTTTCTTATAGATTTTTTCTTTAACAGTGATGTCCTATTTTTTTTCAGTATTAAAGTTGTTATTTTAGATTTAGGATCCTGGATTTTTTACAGTCCTGTTTATAGTAGTTCTTAGAGAGGAAGGATTCGTGGGATGAATATATGCCTTCCATATGTATGGGATTTTTAGACCATCATTATTGTTTAGATTGGGGTGGTTGATAATGACCTCACAAGCTTCCTTAAATTTGCATTCATACCATGTTTTGCTGTGATGTAGGCAACTAGTGTTTTTCCAGTCAATTCTATGTAAGGTGTTCAGGGCATGATCAGAAAGGCCAGTTTCACCATAATTATTATATTTGATGTGTCGTTTATGTTCTTTTTTGTTTAGAGTTCTCTCTGGACAGATGAGAACAATGAAATAAAATTTTATAAGACAAAGAATGACTTAATAGAAAATATCACAATGTTAGAACTGAAAAATATAATAAAGAAGATGAAAAATAGGAAAACACCAGGAGAAGACAATATAAATATAGAACTATACAAAAATGCAGGTGAAAAATTTAATGAAAGACTTCAGCAATTTTTTAATATCGTTTGGATGTCTGGACAAACCCCTAACTCTTGGAAAAAAAGCATTGATTATCCCAATCTATAAAAAAGGAAATAAAGACAGTTGCAATAATTATAGGGGAATTAGCCTGCTGAATACAGGATATAAAATATATGCAGGAATATTAAAAGAGAAACTAAGCAGCATTGTAGAAGACAAATTACTAGAAGAACAAAATGGTTTCCGAAAAGGCCGATCCTGCATAGATCCAAATTTTACTTTAAAATTATTAATAGAAAAGAGAAGAGAATTTCAAAAGGAAACACACATGGCCTTTATTGATTATGAAAAAGCCTTTGATAAAATTAGTAGACAAAAATTGTTTATAATATTAACTGATTTAAACATACCAAACCAACTTTTGCAATCTATTCAAGAAATATATGGAGGCAGCATAAGAGAAGTGGAAGTAACCAATTTCATGAGTTCTACAAAGACCAGGCAAGGAGAGTGACTTGGTTGGTGAGAGTAGCTAAAGAGAGGTATGAACAGCAGTTAGCTAATGAAGCTAAAAAGAATCCTAGGGAGTTCTTTCGATATGTAGCCGGCAAAAGAAAGAATGATTATGGAAGGATGACATTGATTGGAGGAAATGGTATAAAGACAGCTGTTGCAGAATGTGTGGTGGAGATACTTAATGAGCAGTTCATAAAGATCTTTCAATCTTGTGAATGTGACTTCATGGAGAGATTAAGAGCAGTTGATGATGGGGAGGAGAGACTGACTGTAAGTGAGGAAGAGGTATTTGGGGAGTTGAGTAAACTAGATGTAAATAAGGCTGTGGGACTTGATAATATATCACCGCGTATTCTAAAGGAATGTGCCAGAGAGTTGACACCTGCCTTGACATATTTTTTTAATACGAGTCTTGCACTTGGTCAAGTTCCTAAAGAGTGGAAGGAGGGCAAGATTGTGCCACTTCATAAAGGAGGTGATCGAACTCAAGCATCAAACTATAGGCCTATCTGTGTGTCAGGTGTTGTGGTTAAGTTGTTGGAGAATCTTGTGAGAACTAGGATCGAGAGTTGGGTTGACAACAATGGTATAATCTTTGATGGACAGCATGGATTTGCTAAAGGGAGGTCGTGTTTTAGTAATCTACTTACTTATTACAATAAAGTGACTGCTTCCTTGGACAGAGGAGAAGGATACACAGTAATATATTTGGATTTTGCAAAAGCTTTTGATAGAGTACCTCATGATAAGTTGACAGTCAAACTAGAGCAGATGGGGTTGGATATTAGATTAGTGCATTGGATTGGAGACTGGCTATCTGATAGGTATCAACAAGTTGTGTATGGGGGTGCAATATCCAGGAAAAGGAAAGTCTAGTGGAGTGCCTCAGGGATTTGTTTTAGGGCCATTACTATTTAACTTGTATATTAATGATATTGGCAAAGATTTGGATGGAGATATTCAGTTGTTTGCAGATGATGCAAAGTTGGGATGAACCATAAAGAGTAGTGAAGATGTTGTGGCCTTGCAAGAAGACTTGAATAAATTGAGTGATTGGGCAAGCAAATGGGGATGTGAGTTCAATGTTGCAAAATGTAAGGTTTTAAAATTTCGAAAACAAAGATGGGATGCAGAATTTATGCTTGGTGAGAATATATTGTTGGAAGTAGAGGAAATAAGAGATCTGGGAGTGATAGTGGATAAGGATCTAAAATTTAGGGGACACATCGCCAAAATTGTGAAGACAACACAAAGACTTCTGGGAATGATGAGGAGGACACTGACGTGTAGAAGTAGGGAGATTCTTGTTCCATTGTATAAGGCTTTGATTAGGCCACACATGGACTATTGTGCCCAGATTTGGTCACCTGGTTTTCAGAAGGATGAAGAGATGTTGGAAAGGGTCCAAAGGCGACTGACTAAGGTAGTTTCTGACCTCTGGAATGTCGAGTATGAGGAAAGATTGAAAAGATGTAATTTGCAGAGTCTAGTGGAGAGAAGGAAGAGGGGAGATATGATAGAGACCTACAAGTTGGTAAGGGGTTGTTATAGGATCAATGGTGGAGAAGTTCTACAGAGAATAGTGGGAGATCAGGGGAGAACCAGAGGTCATGCCTGGAAACTGTATAAAGAGGATGTGAGTAGGGGAGTGAGAGGCAGGTTTTTTTCGTGCAGAGTTGTGAATGATTGGAATGCCTTGCCTGAAAGTGTGGTGTCTGCAAGGAGTTTGAATGTGTTTAAGACCTGGTATGATGAGATGTGTGTGAGATAAAAGGACCTCCTAGATGAGTCTTTGACTCCATGAGGTCTTGTTTAATAATAATACTATTAATAATAATATACAGGAAATAAAATAGCAGTTAAATTAGAACACATCTCAGAATTGAAAGATATATCAAGAAGAGTACAACAAGGATGTACCCTCTCACCTCTACTTTTCAATATGTATATAAATGAAATATTAACAATCTGGAAACAGCATAACCCATTTGGTATACAAATGACCCCACAAATGAAGATAGATACACTACTATTTGCAGATGATCAAATAGTATTAGCTATATCAGAAGATGACTTACAAAAATCATTAAATGATATCTCAAAGCAATATAATATGACAATATCCAAAGAAAAAACAAAAATAATGGCATTCAAAGGAGAAAACCCAATATGAAGTAAAATAGTGATAGATAATAAAATACTAGAACAAGTAAACACTTTTAGATACTTGGGATGTGGTCTATCATACGAAGAAGAAAAAGACATAGACACTAAAATATCAAACTTTGTCAAAATAAATGGCATAATAAATAATATATTTAAGCCATCCCTAGTACAAAAACACACTAGAATTAGACTATATAATGTCTTGTCAAAACCAATTCTACTATATGGAAGCGAAACATGGACCATGAAAAGGAAAGATGAAAAACAAATTCAAAAAGCAGAAATGAAGTTCCTCAGAAAAACAGCTGGATATACCAAGTGGAACCACAAAACAAATGAAGAAATCTTACAATCCCTGAAAATAAAACCAATTAATTACTACATAAGACAGTATAAACAAAAATCGTTAGAACATTTAAACCGAATGGACAACAGCAGACTACCAAAAATATTATACAGATACAAAATAAGTGGAAAAAGAAGAATTGGAAGACTAAGAAAGAGATGGCATGAGAACGGAACAGGCCACTTGGCCTAAATTCCATGTTAGGAAGAAGAAGAAGAAGAAGAAGAAGTTAGCATTAGGAAAAAATAAATCAATAACAATAATACAGGTTTATGAACTTGCACTAGCAACAACACCCCACAACTCCCAGGTCATTATAATGGGAGACTTTAATGCCCAGGTAGGCACTAAGCAACAAAAGGCAGAAAATTTAGTTCTTGGAAACCATGGCAGCCAGAAATGGAATGACAGAGGAAGGTGACTCCTACAATTCATCTTTAACCACCAGTTGGAAATTCCTTCTTTAGGTAAAAAGAAGAAAGAAGATGGACATGGATTTCACCAGATGGAAAAACAAAAAATGAATTAGACTATATATTATTAAAAGATTCACTTCACCTATATAACTTTGAAGTTCTTAACAATTTCAACTTTAATTCAGATTATAGATTAATAAGAGGAACCTTCTGGTTCCAAAAAACTCAAAATAGGAATAATTGGGTCAGAAACAGACAGCCAGGAGTTCAAGCTCTACAAAGAAACCAGAAGAAATTTAGAGACAACCAAAGGCATATATTAACAACTCAAAAATCAACCAGGTTAAATAATACTCAACAGAAATAAAAAGTCAAAAAATAAATAGTCAAAAATGACTGAACTAAAAACTTAATAAAACAAAAAGAACTACTAAAGAAAAACAGCCAAACAAATAGAACATGTGATGATCCCATCTGGGAAATCACTGAAGAAGAAAGATTCTAATCAATACAAAACAAAATAGAGTTTATTGAACTAAACAAATTAGTCAAAAGTGAAATTAAAAATGATTTAAGGAATTTCAACATAAATAAAATCAAACCAATCCTAGACATCTTTAGAAACAACAAAAAATGGCCTAAAAAGTGGCAAATCTTGGATTCCTTCCTCAGTTGATGAATTTGGTCATGAAACAAATAACAAATCCGAAATTCTCAAAATAGAAACAAAATGTTAAAAAACATTAATTTTCTTGAGCATAACAGTTATAAAAAGACTTCTAATGGGACTATATTAGACAAAAGAACATAATGCGTACAAAACATGCATTGAGCAGTCATGATCTCACTTGTTATTTAGGAAAACATTCTATGATTGGCACTGTAATTCAGTTCTTGTAAGTTAAGAGATCTAATAAGGGTCTTCCAGATCATGGGCAAGATTAGTCCTGGGTTCCTGTTAAGGTTTTGTGTACAGCAGGCAACTGCTGTTGCTTCTTTAATTCTGAATTACAGTGCCAACCATTGAACGTTCCTAAATAACAAGTGCACGCTCAATGCATGTTTTGTATGCGCTATGTTCTTTTGTCTAATATAATTTGAATTGGTTGATTATAGTTTGTAACAATTTTTTACTTTTTAGTGCCTTACATCAGTTATGTACCCTGAAGATGCCAACTGCCTTAGTTGGTGAAACTAGTTGGTAAAGCATAGTTGTTTATTATATGTACTTGATCAATATAGTCCCATTAGAAGTCTTTTTATAACTGTTATGGTCAAGAAAATTAACATTTTTTAACATGAATAGTATCGATGGGGAAACCAAAAGAATGGTATGCCGTTTTTAACTCCTTAAATGTAAAAAAGCCAAATTATTAAATTACCTCACTTTTTTTGAAGAGATGTCAGAACAACAAGATTATTCCAAAGTTTTTATTTTTAAAAGAACAATTCCATTCCAGATGAATGAAACATATTTATTTTAAAACATCTTTGGCACTTCTACATGAACGAATACAGCATACCAGATTTCTTTTAAGCCAAATAGATTTAGAATGTTATCAGATTTATGAAGATATCTGTAGTACTTTAGACCAAAATATATGGTCACTTTTGGATAGAATGGTTAATACGAGCAATGACGAAGCCTTCACAACAAGCAAACGAAACCAAATCAAGAAATTTAACAATCTTTATACAAAATGTTTTAAATCTTCTCTTCCAGATAACAAAGTTAATTTTAATTTATCGGATCACGTATTAACAAAACCAGAGATCAGTTTACTTAAAAAAGGTTTCAATTTTGCGATAATACCTGATCATGTCCCTAAAGTGGATATCATTTGTAATATAGAAAAGGCAGTCTCGTTGTTACCAGAACCCATAGCTAATGATATTAGATTAAAAAGTAACATCATCCTCTCATCTTCAAGAACTCTTAACAAAAACATTACTCCTCTGGAAAAAAGAACATTGTACAATTTGAAGAAAAAGAAAGAGATTATCATATTAAAAGCAGATAAGGGTAATTCCACAGTGATTTTAAGCACCAGTGATTACGAAGATAAGATTAGCAGCTTACTATCGGAAACATCAACCTACCGTACCTTAGCCACAGATCCAACACTAAAAAATCACAATGACACCAACGATTTAATACGTCACATGGTGAACTGGCCTCTAGACTTAAAACGAAGATTGAAATCTATGCATCCACTAACTCCAAGACTATATGGTGCTCCTAAAGTACACAAAAATGGAATACCACTATGCCCGATTGTAGATGGAATCAATTCGCCCATTATCTGTTATCTAAACACCTGGCAGGCCTCCTCAAACCACATGTCCATAATTCGGATACTTATTACTATTACTATTACTATTATTACGGGCAACTCCAGGGAGTCATTAGACTCATCGAGGGAGGCCCCAAATCATATTCATCACAACTATTTGACATTCATACAGTATCTATCATACCTCGCCTTAAACTCATTCACTGTTACAGCATCCACCACAGACTCAGGGAGTGCATTCCACTCATTCACTACTCTAAAAGTAAAGAACCCAGCTCTAACACCTTTATTAACCACACTTTTGCCCAGTTTCCATGGATGTCCCCTAGTCCTCCCACAACCAGCCCTGTTCTCAAAAATATCTTCTGAATTAATTTTATAGAAACCCTTCAGTAATTTGAATGTCTCAATCATATCTCCCCTTCTCCGCCTATCAACCAATTTTTGCAACCCACAAATCCTCAACCTGTTCTCATACGGTTCATTCCACAGACCTGCTATCATCTTGGTCACTCGCCTCTGGATCCTCTCCACCTCCTCCCCATCAAGAAGAAACCTAGGTGACCAAATCTGAGCACAGTAGTCGAGATGGGGTCTTATCAAGGCTCGATACAGAGGAACAATAACCTGCTTGTCTCTGCTTGTCAACGTATTCTTCAGCAACCAAGTGATTTGATGAGCTGTTTTGGTCACTTTTGCAATGTGTCCCCTAAATTTCAATTCCTTATCTACCAACACTCCTAAATCTCGTGCCTCATCAATTTCATGGAGCACGGTTTCACCAATGCAGTAAACTGCCGCCAATCTTTTCACCCCAAAATGCATAACCTTACATTTTGCCACATTAAACTGACATCCATTCTCCTTAGCCCAGACCTTCAATCTATCCAAATCATCCTGCAAAATTTTGACGTCATCTGCATTCACTATTGCCCTACCCAACTTCGCATCATCCGCAAACAAATGAACTGTTCCTCTCAGATCATTTCCTATATCATTTATGAACAAATTAAACAGCAGTGGTCCAAGAACAGATCCTTGTGGCACACCACTAGTCACAGGCCGTCTTGTGGACTCTACTCCCGAGTAAACCACTCTCTGATATCTCTCCGTCAACCACCCTAATATCCACCTCACCAACCCTATGTCCATTCCCATATGCTGCAATTTACTGATTAGAATTCCATGTGGAATCCTGTCAAAGGCCTTGGCAAGGTCCAGTAGAATCACCGTAAACCCATTACCCTTATCCAGTTCAGCCGTCACTGTGTTATAATACGTGAGCAAGTTACTGAGGCATGACCTACCCTTCACAAAACCATGCTGTCCCCGATACAGTATCCCATTTTCTTCTATCCAATCTTGTATTTTCCTCTTGACTATTTTCTCTGAGAACTTGACAATGATTCCTGATATGCTAATCGGTCAGTAATTTACAACAGCAGTCTTGGAACCACCTTTATGCAGTGGAACTATTTTCCCCTCTTTCCACCCGCTCGGGACTAACCCAGACCCGAGACTCAAATTAAACAAAATGGTCAAGGGTACTGACAATTCTTTAGCTGCTTCTCGTACAACACGAGCTGGTATACCATCCAATCCCACAGATGTATTGACATTGAGGTTATGCAATAGACTACTCACCTCCACTTCATTAACCACAATTCCCGTATAATCTACTGATTTATTCGTTTCTGCAATGTCACCACCTGGATGATATACTTTTGCAAAGTGCTCACCCAGTAACTCAACTATCTCAACTAATTCAGTTACCTCCCTACCATCGGCATTCTTTAAAATCAATCTGCCATGTACATTTTTCCTTTTACTTGCTACATATCTAAAAAACTGTTTAGGATTCGATATATACGAAATTCGCACCATTTCGTAGAAAAACCGAACAACATCTCAATTTCCACATATGGATCTACTCGCCAGCTTAGATGTTACATCTCTATTCACTACCATCTCTGTGGAGGAAGTCATCAACATTTTAGGAAGTTTGCTCCCACAAGATATTACTTCTCTGTTCCGTCATTGTTTAACATCAAACTTTTTCACATGGAATAAAACCATATATCAGCAATTGACTGGCCTTGCAATGGGTAGACCCTCTCTTTATCTTGTACTCTACCTACCAATACAGGACGTTATTTAAATTTCACTTCCTCCCACCACATTTCTCAGAAACTTAGCATTGTGCATATGCTGAAGAACCATGCTTCTCTCCTTACAACAGAGCAACACTTGAAGACTCGTCCACAAGATACTTTTCTCTGACCCCCCCCACAAAGACAACGAGATGACATACGTTATATTTCTACCATCGTCATTCCATACTTAGGGATAGTTTCGAATAAGATTGCAAGACTCCTTAGACCACATAAAATAAGAATGGCCTTTAAACCTACAGAAATGATTAGACAATCCTTAAGATCTCCAAAAGATAACCATCCTTTTTTTCAAATATGCTGGAGTTTACAACATACCCTGCTCGTGCGGCTTGAATTATACTGAGCAGACTTCAAGGAGCCTTGAAATTAGGCAAAAAGAACACATTGGTGACGTCAATAATAACAGAGAAGAAAAATTGGGGTTAGCTTTTCACTTCTCAAGAATGAACCATGTCATACAGTGGGATAGAAGCACAATTCCTTATATAGAGGAGGACTTCCGCTCCCGATTTATTAAAGAAGCCACAGCAGTTGCCCGCTGTACACAAAACCTTAACAGGAACCAAGGACTAATCTTGCCAGTGATCTGGAAGACTTTATTAGATCTCTTAACTCACCAGAACTGAATTGCAGTGCCAACCATAGAACATTCCTAAATCTATATCTATATCTACCAAGAATTCATCAATATCTACCAAGAATTCTATTCAAGCAATCAAGCTAATTGTTTAACAGACAACCAAATAAATAGAACATGTGATGATCCTATCTTGGAAATTACTGAAGAAGAAATGGAACAGGAAGTCAAACAAATGAAAAATAGTAAAGCACAGGGTGGTGATCAAATTCCAGCAGAATTTTTCAAAATAGGACTCGTGGAACTATTAACAGAACTAAAACTAAACAGTGATATCCTACATACAGAAATAATACCAAGGGCAGTGGTTAAATTCAAAAATAATACTACTTCATAAGAAGGGTGACAGATCAAATATAAGCAACTACAGACCCATAAGTCTCATTTCACATAATTATAAAATATTTATTAAGATTATCCAAAATAGAATTACAAGCCAACTAGATCAGAACCAACCATATGAACAAGCAGGATTTAGAAAAGGGTTTTCAATTATTGGTTATCTACATACTATCAACCAAATTATTGAAAAATATCAAGAATATAATAAGCTTCTATACATAGCATTCATAGACTTCCAGAAAGCATTCGACTTGTGCTCTATCAAGCCATTCCTGGGACTCCAAAATCAATGCATAGAAAATAAATATATCAGAATATCAAAAAATATTTATAATAGTTGCACAGCAGAAATCAAACTTGAGACAACAGGATCGCCCTTCAATCTAGGAAGACTAGTCAAACAGGAAGACTGGATAACACTGAAGCTATTCAATTCATTTTTGGAAATGTTATTTAGAGAACTGAAGTGGGATGATTATGGTTTTAAACATCTTAGTCAAAAATTTAAGAAATCTTAGATTTGCTGATGACATAGCACTTTTCTCTGAAAACAGCTCAGAGCTGGAAACATTGATCAGATCTAAACAACAAAAATAGATCATATGGATTAAATATAAACTACAGCAAATCTAAACTAATGACTAACCACACAGAAATTCCAATAACTGTTGAAAACAGAATAGTAAATTACAAAGGTTTTAAATATTCGAACCAGATAATATCATTTAAAAACAGGATGGAAAAAGAAATAGATGCCAGAATCACCAATGTTTGGAGAAGCTATTGGAGTTTAAAAGAGTGAATGAAGGGAGACCTGCCAATTAGTTGAAAATGCCAACTTCATATTATGATCATACTACCCATTCTAACCTATGAATACAAACATGGTCACTAACAACTAAACAAGCGACCAAGCTAAGAACATGCCAAAGAGCCATGGAAAGGAATATTTATTATTTTATTATTATTACCCAAGACCCCATGGAGTCAAAGACTCATCTAAGATATAATAAATTTAGTGTAATCCTTTATCCAAGTGTAAGCAAACAAAGTTTGTGCCTATGCATAGCGTTATACATGTCTGCAAGGAAATATGCTTTACATTATGGGCGATACTAAGACAAGACATATTAATAATAGACTTCAGTTATAATAAATTTAGTTTAATCCTTTATCCAAGTGTGTGCAAACAAAGTTTTGCACCTGAAAGTATCTTCAGTACTGGGGTAAAGTGGTACAACACTGGGCAACTTTTGTTCCACTTTACCCCAGTCCTGAAGATACTTTCAGGTGCAAACTTTGTTTGCACACACTTGGATAATGGATTAAACTAAATTTATTATAGTCTGACCAAGTGAAAAAAAAAAAACTTCCAACATCTTTCTCTAAATCCAGAGTAATTTAATAATAAGGTGAGACACCTTTTGGCGACTCGTATAGGTAAATATGACTTCTCCATCACTTCCGCCTTGGTATCACCACCTCTGTGTCTGGCTCCCACTGACGAGACCTCAATGAAGGTCAAAACCAGGTGGAAGTTTGGCTGATGAATGGCAATGCTGTATACAGCCCATAAAGTTATTGGGGGAAGTAATGAATGGCAATGCTGAGTGGCGGCTGGTGACAATAGAAACAGGTGGGGCAAGGGGCCAAAAACAACTTAATTTTTTTATATTTATATAGTGGTTCTATTATTGATTTATAGTTATTATTTCTATTACAATAATGTTTAGTCAGAATCAATCCACTGATGCATTGAGTTATTAATTTTTTTTTAAATTGTTAGGACGTAACATATACGGGCTCAACATATTAATAACATGAAAACTCGAAAGATTTGAGGTTGCGGGCATAGCTCAACGGACTAGAGCAGTGGACTGGAAATCCAAAGACGCTGGTTCGACTCCAGCTGGCCGCCCTGCAAAATATTTTCAAGTTTTCATTTTTCAAGTGTTAAAAAACGTTACAGTCACTGAGTGTCCACAAGCTCTCGCCACAAACAAAACACAATAAAAACAGAACAAAGATTTTTTCTCATCACTCACACTAAGCCATGATTTCTTGTCAAACCAGGTTACATAAATGTTCTTGTTTTTTTACCATCTTGTTGAATAATACGCACATCTTTTGGTTGGTATGCGGCAAGTCTTTTGATTTCCAATTTTTCTTCTAGACCTAATAATGAGAAACATTTTTTCAATAAACTATCGATTTTCTTCATAGTTAAAATGTATTGTTTATGGACGTAATAAAAATTTAAATTTTAAAATAAATTATAACAAAAAACAACAACAATAATTAAACATGCTAAAACATTAAAACAGATCAACAACGAGAATAAATAATAAGATAATGAAAGAATCGCACACTATTTATGTACAAACACAGTGATTGGGTCAGGCTAAATGGGCTCCAAAATAAGCGTTGTGCCCTATAAACAAACATGCTTGCTAGTGCACGTGCTTCACAATCAAAGAATCGCGTGCTATGTACATACATGCCAACACAGGGACTGGGCCAGACTAAACTGGCCCTAAGATAAGCGTTGCACCCAGTAAACAAACACAATTACTAGTGCACGTGCTTCACAATCAAAGAATCATGTGCTATGTAGTACATGCCAACACAGTGACTGGGCCAGACTAAACTGGCCCCAAGATAAGCGTTGCACCCGATAAACAAACACGATCGCTAGTGCACATGCCTCATACATGCCCTGTGTTCTACACATATAAAATAGGGCCAGCCGTGGCTGGCTCCAGAGACCATACTAAGTCGCATTATACAATATTGCCACAAAATACTACAGTAATTTTTTTATTAAACAATAAAACATGTTGGAAATAGATCAAAAAATAATAATTAATTACAAGAAACATATTTTTTAAAACTACAATTATTGGGCTAGTTGTACAAATATAGGTGGGGCCTGGCCCCTATAGACGAGCTGCCCTTGGCAATGCTGTAGCCCATAAAGTTAACTGAGGCACGGCTGTTGCTGTTACCCCTCAGATGACATATGAGCAAATGAGCGGCTCTGCTCAGTGGTGGGGGTGAGCCTGCCATGGGGTAGAGCCAATGCTGAGAGTTCTTCTCAGTGGCAGGGTGAGCCTGTTATTGAGGGGAACAACACTGAGTTTTTGGAGTTTGACATGTACTTGAACATTCAATAAAGGTCAAAACTGGTCTGGATAGTGGCCCTTCCCTTAATGCATAGCATTATACATGTCCGCAAGGAGATGTGCTTTGCATTATGGGAGATACTAAGACAAGGAGTGATAAGAGCTTGGTCCAACTTTATCGCGAGTTGCCTCAGTCCTGAAGATACTTCAGGCTTATCTTCAGGTGTAAGCAAACAAAGTTTGCTTACACTTGGATAAAGGATTAAACTAAATTTATTATGGTCTAACCAAGTAAAAAAAAACTTCCAATAATAATAATAATAATAATAAAAGCTTTCGAGCCAAGTGTGAAATATGTTAAGCAGTCATGTGTTAAGATACACATTTTATTCTTTGTTTAAATGTTCTATGCACTAAAATAACATCTGACATTATCATTTATTAGTAATTATTACTGATATTTAACATTCTAAAGTGTACTTAATTTCATATTGCAGACTGTTGATAGTACCGACGTTAGACACCCACTTATGCCTTCCATCTTGCCTGATGACACAGAAAAGCTATCAGGACAAATTGAAGAATTTCTGAATACACAATGGAAACATCCTTCAAAATATATCTTGCAGTTTGAAAAATATAATTTTCTTTTAGATGGAATGGTATGAAATAATATTATATAAATCAGTAGATTTATATCGATACTATGGTACATTTCAATTTATAATTTATGTTATTATTTTTATAATAATATTTTTCATCTAAACCTCAGGTAAAATACAGATATTGTAAAGATTTTAATCAATTAACTGATTATAATTTCTTTCCAAGAATCATTTCATTCCATTGAAATTAATTATTCTATAGATAATAGAATCTAGACGAATCTGTTTCCTGTATATCATGTGTAATCTGAATTCGTAATTTTAAAATTAATGCAATCCATCTATTGGGGTAAAAAAAAAGAAATTTCAAAAACTTAAAAACTAAAAAACTTTTTGACATTGGAAAAGGATTTCACAAGGTATTTAAAAATTATTGGCTTGCATAATTGTGAATAGGTCAACTATATAACATCATGATAATTTTTTGGTGTGGATTTAAAGGAATATAACATATTAATAATAGTTCAACACAATTAATATTCCATGACTAGCTTTCTGTCAGGAACTTTCTTCCAAATTAATCTTACTTGTTGAAGTATGTGATTCACTCCATTATTACATTTTGATCTTCTGAAGCTTTAGCTCACTGTTTCTTGTTCAGTGTTTTTTCTTGTTATTTTTATAATAAATTTAGTTTAATCCTTTCAACTTTCAACATCTTGTTATTTTTATTTCAAATCACTGTTTTAATAATATTCCATGTCCATTCTGGAGTAACAACATTCAACATTCCATCTTAGATTGGGTCTATTTACACACTCTTGAGTTCTGTGTCATTTGTATTTTCAACGGGAATGTGAAGAACCGACAGGGCTTCTGACCTAATACCCAACCTCACCTTCTCATGGTGTCTACTATAAAACAAGGAAGAGCTAGCAATTTAAGATTTAGGTGACTAAATTGTGTTCTTATTGGCTAAAACAATACTCAGAATAATGGTACAACATGATGGAATTTCATGCTGGCACATGTTGCCTGGTTAAACAAGGATCCCATTGTTTTTGTCAGGGAACCAGGTTGAACAGCAGAAAGGTCACCTACTGGAACAAACCCCAACTCAACATCAGCAGAGTTCAAGATGGCACCATCAAGCATCAATGGAAAAGAAATGGAACCAGCAGAAGAATTGGATAAGTACCAGATCGACATAACAAGTGTGACCGAAACAAACAAAAAACAGATGCGATCTTTCTAAGCAACAAATACAAGATGTTATATTCAGGAAATAACAATCAGGGAAAAGAAGGAGTAGCTATAATATTAAACACTAAATATGAGGATAATATTCTTGAATGGCAGGCAATATCAATGGATAACTGAACAATGAGACTTATTTGTGCTTATGGTTCTACAGAAGGTTCTACTAAGGATGAAATGGAGGAATTTTTCAAGGCATTAGAGAAGGCAGCTGACACAACAAAAAGAAAAAGTTGGTCCTTGCTGGAGATCTAAACAGCAGAGTAGGAAATGATTACCAGACATATAAGAATATTTTGGGAAAATTTGGAGAAAAGAGCAAAGCTAATAATAATGGAAAATATCTGCTAGATTTCTGTTCAGGACATGAAATAGTTAATGAAGATCAAGGAATAAGAAAAGTCTCATTGACTATATTATTATCGACAGTGATGTTTTCCCACTGGTTCATGACACAAGAGTATACATACTGTAGGATTTGAAATAGGAAGTGATCACCATTTAGTATTGAGCAGGAAAAATTGAACTTCATATTGAGAAAAGGGAGTGTAAGAAAGTTTTGACGTGAATCAAAGTTGAACAACTATCAGATGTGAACTGTAGGTTCAAATACACAAATATCGTTCAAGAAAAACTCAAAGAGTTTGAAATCAAGAACCAAACCTTGGAGATACAGTGGCAAACCATAGAGAAAACTTTGATTCAGTGAGAGAGCCATGTCGTGAGGTAATATGCAAGGATAGAAAAACAGTGGACTAAGGAAGTTAATGAGGCAGTTAAGGAAAAGAAAAAGTCATATTGCAAATTTGTGGCAAGTGATCTTTTGCTCTTAGGGAATACAGAGAAAAATATAAGAAAGCAAAGTAAAATTAGCTAAACAGAAATAATGGGAAGATTTTAGTAAGAACATAAAAAATAAATGTCAGGAAGGTGGTAAAATATTCTGGAGCTATTATTTATACGGCTGTTTTAGCCTGTTTCTGTTTAGGAGTGTCCCTTATTTTAAATACTTTGGCTTTTTATTCAAGAATTTTTTAGGGCATTATAAATGTATTTTAGAGGTAAATATATGTAGACTAATAGAGGAAGAAATTTTGCACATACCTTGTTTGGATGTTAGGATGTCTTCATTCTCCATACTTCTGCTGTTAGGCTGATAAAAGGGGGGTTGTTTGAGGCAAGGTGGGAAAATTAAATTAGAAAATCTGTTTTTTTTAAAAAATAATATATATATATATATATATATATATATATATATATATATATATATATATATATTATTGTATTAAGGGCACTTCTTTGGGAAAAAGGAAGGGATTTATGGGAAACAGGGCCAGGGGAGAGTATTAACGGGGTGTGAGCCATTTCGATTGTGTATCGTCATCAGAACATTTTGGGAAAAGTGTAGGGCTATGTTATGTCGGCTTGGTGTATTTGCCTTAGAAGGACTTTTGTTGTGGAGCTTCCACCACTCAGAAATTAGGTAGGGTCAGAAATAATTACTAGGAAATAATAGTTGTTTTAAGAGGAGTAACATGGGAATTTTCCCAGAAATAATACCTATTCTGGAGGTTATTGAAAAATCTCAGAAATGCAGGAAAGAGAACTGTAAAAGGAATTAAAGATGACAAAGGGGACATGAAAACTGAAGATAAAGATATATTGGTCGCTGAAGCATACAGCGGGTGATTTGAGCTGCGGTAAAAAAAAAAGTTTTTTTAAATGGCATATAGTGTGAATTCTTTTGTGCTACATTTTTTTCTCAGTAACACAAGTGTTTTTTAGTAGTTCTGCTTTTGGAGTTTTGTTGTTATATAGTGTGTTATTTTTGGGTTACCGAGAAAGCAAGGTCACAGTTGGCAGCATTTGCTCTGGAAGAGAAGATAAGTTTTCGATATCTAGTATAGTTGAATATAGCATTTATATATATATATATATATCTATGATACAGTGTTTATATAACGTTTATATATATTTTTAATGATTAGTTTAGTAGTTACTTGGTAGTAAGGAATGATGGTGGACATAGCTGCAATCACAAATGGCGTGTCACCAAGTCCTCCGCCATTTGAGAACTTTATTATACATAACATAATAAAGGACTTTGTGGCATGCAATGTTTGCGGGGATGTATGCTTCCCGGGAGTTGGATACGTGGCGGGTGAGAGAAGGGGGAGTGTGCATATGCGCAAAATGCAGGCAGTTGGACGAAATCGATGAATTAGATATTTCGATAACCGACCTATTGCTTAAAGGATGGGAAATGAATGTCAGGAGATAAGTAGTGTGATAGGAGAGAATGACGAGTGAAATATGAATGAGAAAATAGGAGTCAGGAGTGTGGAAAGCTTGAATGACTGTGAAGTTTTTGGAGATGGTTTTGGTTGGATAAATGAATGGCGAGTAAGTGTGACTAATTTGCAGAGAGGGATAGGTGAGCTGAAAGAGTAGGTCGAATGTCTTGTGAATGAGATGATAAGTATGAAAGATGAGATTAGGAGAATGGAAGAGATGAATGCAAGGCGAATCAGAATAGGAGTGACAGAAAGTTTTGGGAATGATAGAAGAGGAGAGATTAGAAGCAGTAGGAGAGAGGGAATGAGAGAGAGAGTAGGGAATGATAGAAGAGGAGAGTATAGAAGCAGAAGGAGAGAGGGAATGAGAGAGAGAGAAGGATTTGGGAATGGTAGAAGAGGAGAGTATAGAAACAGTGGGAGAGAGGGAATGAGAGAGGGGTTTGGGAATGCTAGAAGAGGAGAGAATAGAAACAGAAGAGCAGGAGTGAGAGAGATTTATGGGAATGACAGAGGAAGGGAGAATGGAAACAGTCAGAGAGAGGAAATGCGAAGGAGTGCTGGAACCAGGGATAGAGTGATTCCAGGAAAGCATGTAAGTAGGGGAACCAAGAGAGAAAGGGTTAGAGGAGAGAGAGTGAGGGATGTGGGTGATGAATCAAGAAACAGAATGGTTAGAGGTGTGATGTATGGAGACTCGATGATCTCAGGTGTGCAAGATAGTTGTGTTTGCCTGGAGGGATGATAGAAAATGTGGCTAAGTCAATTAAGAGGGGGTGAAAGGATGGATGAAATGATTGTGATTGTGATGGTGAGCACAAATGACTTGAGAGGCAATGTAAATCGGGTGACGAGAGATCTGAGATTCTTGCTTGAGGTTGTGCAAAAGAAAACACAGAGAGGAAAGATTGTGTGTGTGTGTGTGTGTGTTGCCCAGGTATGATAGTGACGAGTTGAGCAGAAGAGCAGTAATAGCCAGAATGTGTCAGAAGAGAGGATTGGAATATGTGGATACTTGGAGGGCGTTTGAGCACAGAGGGAAACTGTATGCAAGAGACCACTTGCATTTGAATGAGGAAGGATGAAGGCATCTGGAGAGATTGCTGTTTTCTGAATGAGTCAGTGTGTCAATGCAAGGAAACTAGAATTCCCAGGGTGGATGGTAGGAGGGGTGGCCTCTTGTGGGAATGGGTGCTTGGGGGAAAGGGAGATGACATCAGGTAACACTGAGTCCAGTGGGTTCAAGAGAGAACAATGATAGGTACAGAAGCAGTGACATTTTTATGCTCTATATTACTCTATATCATAAACTGAAAGGCGTACAAATGAATCAGTGTTAGAAAAGATTAGTAGAACTTTAAGGCTCCTTAAGGATATTGACAGAAGAGAGTTAAAATATTTTGGACACATAGAAAGGATGGAAGGAGGACGTCCTCAGAACAGTAATAGAAGGTAAAGTTCCTGGAAAAAAGGGCAGGGGTAGATAGACCATCAATGAGATGGATGGATGGTGTGTGTGTGTGTGTGTGTGTGTGTGTGGAGTGACTGATTTTCAGAGAGTAAGGCAGCCAGAAAAGCAAACAACAGGACTACATGGCGAGGTCTGGTGTGGAACATCACCGAGCATCGGAGTGACCATACGGCATCTGTAGATGCCGAGTGAACATAGATTGATATTACTGCCAGGAGTATCCAAAATAAAGGAGATGATCTTTTCCAGTATCAGCCTGGAAAAGATTATTGGGATCTCTGAGATGTGGTTGATGGATGATGATATGATAACAGGAATTGAAGTGGCAGGGTAGCATTTTTCAGCAGGATAGGAAAGGAAAACATGGTGGTGGTGGAGTACTGCTTATGATAAGTGATGTTATGTCCTCTAAGAGTGGAGACTTTGGAAGGCAGTGACACTAATGGTTTTGAAAGCATATGGTGTGAGGTAGAAGTTGCCAAGACAGGATATTTAGTGGGGTGTCGCAACAAACCAAGGAGCACAGAGTGTGGCAAACAGGAGATGTTCAGGCAGTTGAGCTTGGTAAGTGCAAGAAGAATGATTGTCATGGGAGATTTTAACTACAGCAATATAAGCTGGGAAGAGGAAAATGAATGTAGTAATAAGGGGATGGAATTTCTAGAATTCTTGAGGGACAAATGTCTTAGGCAACATGTAATAGAGGGAACAAGAGGTTCAAGAGTTTTGGATTTGGTCATGGCATCAGAAGAGCTGATAAGTGAGATGACATCTCTCCCACCAGTTGGAAAGAGTGATCATGTGGTTTTGACTTGGAAGATGAACATACAGGTGTATCAAAGAAAAGGGAACATATGTGGAATTATAAGGCAGGTGATTATAATAGTCTTATGTATCAACTAGGAGCAGTTCCATGGAGGGCAGAATTGGAAGGCCACGATATCATTAGTGCTTGGGAAATTGTGAAAGGATATTTGTTAGCAGCAATAGTAAGCTGATTCCACGAGTGAAGAAGCAGACACAATTTGGTCTAAAGTGGATGACAGACAATATCAAACAGGAACTTCTTCTTCTTCTTCGCGTTATTCCCACTTCCTATGCAGGGTCCGCGTGTTACTTAGATGCGACTACTTGTTAGTACTACTCCCAACCGACCCGTCGCCTGGTCTGCCGCTGGGGGGGATATATTTTTGACTGTAGAGGTGTATGTTCACGGGGCCGGTTTGCCTGTTTGCAGGATGAAAAACGTCAGATAAACTGGCGGAAAAAACCCTACTGACCGCACCCAAGACCGGCTAACTTGGCTATGCCTGAGGAAGATCCTCAAATTCCTCACGTCTACAACGGGAATCGAACTTGGGACTCTCCTTCCAATATCAAACAGGAACTGCAGTTGAAAAATAGATTATGGAAGAGATATAAGGAGAGGGGTGGAGGGCAGATACATGAAGAATATAAGACACAGGCCAGAAGAGTGACCAGTATGGTGAGGAAGGCAAAATTTGAATATGAGAAGAGATTGGCATATTGATCCAAAGAAAATCCTAGGAAATTTTTTAGCTATGTGACCAGTAGGATGAGAAATGATTGTGGAAGAATGACATTGCGGGATAAAAATGAGAATAGAGTGACTGATGAAGAGGACATAGTGGAGTTGTTGAATGAGCACTTTATTGGAGTGTTATTAGAGGGATAGGGCAGATTCAGGGTTTAGAGATTTAAGAGGACAGTGTGTTCAAAATACTGAGTACTCTGAATACCAGTAAAGCTGTTAGACTGGATGGTATTTCACCACCAGTTTTTGAGAGAATGTACTAAAGAACTAACAGCTCCGTTGCCTGGCTCTTCAATAAAAGTCTGGCTGTGGGAAAGGTACCCAAGGAATGGAAGGAAGATAAGATAGTGCCGCTGCAAAAGGGCGGTAGCAAACTGGAAGTGTCTAATTATAGGCTAGTTTGTGTGTCATCAGTAGTTGTTAAGTTCTTGGAGAAATTAGTGAGGGACTGTATACAGTGTTGGGCAGATGGGAAGAATGTTATTTGTGAGAATCAATATGGATTTGTTAAGGGGCACTCTTGCTTTAGTAATATGATTGCCTTTTATAATAAAGTTACAAGCGCAGTAGATGAGGGAAAGGCATATTCTGCCATTTTCTTGGATTTAACGAAGGCATTTGACAAGGTGCCACATGATAAGCTGATATTTAAGTTGCAGCACATGGGTTTAGATGTCGGGTTAGTCAACTGGACTCAGGATTGGCTGTCTGATAGTATCAGAGAGTTGTGTATGGTGGGACAATATCAAGGAGGCAGAAGGTTACAAGTGGTGTTCCACAGGGCTCAATACTGGGACCTGTATTGTTCAGCCTTTATATCAAAGACATTGTCAGTGGATCGCAAGGGGATAGTCAGTTGTTTGCAGATGATGTGAAGCTGGGAAGGATTATTAGTAATAGTGCAGATGTGGTAGCCCTGCAAGAGGATTTGAATAAGCTAGATAGATGGGCAAATGAATGGGGATTTCAGTTTAATGCAGCAAAATGTAAGGTCTTGAGGTTTGGGACACATTGATGGGACACTTCATACTCTATTGGAGGAGCTGTACGGGAGGAAGTAGGGATCTAGGGATCTATCAATCATCACCCCAAGAGATCTGGGGGGGGTGATGATTGATAGATAACTGAAATTTCAGGGAGCATATTGCAAAGGTGGTGAAGGTAATCCAGAGGATTGCTGCAATACTGAGAAGGACTCTGACCTGCAGAGATAAAGGAGTTATCACTCCATTGTATAAAACCTTGATCAGACCATATTTGAACTATTGTTCTCAAATTTGGTCCCCAAGATTTGAAGGGGATAAATTAACTGTGGAAAGGGTACAGAGGCGGATAACAAAGATGGTTTCAGGACTGTACAATGTCAGTTACAAGGATTGAACGAGGGAATGTGGACTGCAGAGTTTGGTGGATAGAAGAAGGAGAGGTGATATGATTGAGACTTTTAAGCTGTTGAGTGGTTGGTTACAGGGTAGACATTGGGGAGTTCTTTCTCTTGGTCAAACAGCAGGAAGGAGTGATGACAATGGGCCATCCCTGGAAGTTACGAAAGGAGGCTGTGATCAAGAGGGTGATGAGTGGTTTCTTTGCAAGAAGGGTGGTTGAACCGTGGAATGCATTGCCAGAGAGAGTGGTTAGAGTAGGAACAGTCAATGCGTTCAAGGCGTGGTATGATAAACTTTGTGTTTCCTAAAAACGACCTCCAACGATGAGTCTTTTGACTCCATGGAGGCCTGTATAATAATAATAATAATAATAATAATAATATTTCTGATGTATGGAGTAATTACTTTGAAAGATTGCTAAATGAAACAAGCAGTGTAAGCATGGTGGTAGAAGAGAAATGCTATATGGAATATATATGTACTTGAAGTAGTAAAAGCTATCACAAACCCGAAATCTGGAAATTCAACTGGAGTAGATGATATTTGACCATAAATTATTATTATTTGTGACACCTCCAATTAGTCTGAGGTCTCATCGCAGGAGGACACCCGCTATACAACTTTCTCCACTGCTACACCTCTACTCCAATTATCTCCATCTATGCCATCTACCGCCCACCACCACAACTAGTATTTTTTTGTCTGTAAATTGCGTGTGTTTTGAATGGCTGATTTGTCTGTATGCAGGACGAAAAACCCGAGTTTCCGAGAGAAAAACCCCTGCTACCTCCGTATGAGATCGGCTAACTCACCTTTGATTGAAAAATTCCACACAGATTCCTCCCGTCACAATGAGAATCAAAGTAAGCCCTATTCCAATCGAAGGGCACAATGTAACATCGTTCTTCCAATTGTGCTAAGGAGGTGCTCAAATATGAAGGTATAAAAGTTTTACTGTGGCTACACTGCATAATTTAGAAAGCCTGGTCAGAGGGTCAAATTCTAGATGATTAGAGCAGAGCTCTCATAGTACCCATCTATGAAAAGGGAAATGAAACTGAATGTGATATTTACAGAGGAATTTCTGTAGCATTCCTAGTAAGATTAATGCAAGTATTCTTGAAAAATGGCTAAGAAAAATTGTATAGTTGGAAAATCATGGGAAAGTAACAAGGATCTGTATTTAAGTTTTTTTTCTGTAAAAGGCATATGACAAGGTATCAAGATGAAAGTTGTTCAAAATACTTTAATTATATGGCGTAAATTGAACATTATATCAAGCAATACACAGTCTCTATTGGAGTTGCAAATCAGCAGTTAGAATTGAAGGAGATACAGGAAGATGTTTGATATTAAGTCAGGTGTGCAAGAAGGGTGTACATTATTTCCACTGTTATTCATCATCTATATCAGGGATCACCAAACTTCTTTGACTGTCGACGACTTCAAGAGTTTCTTGACTTTTTATCGACCATGTCTATTTTACTATTACATAATTTTAATATTACCTAATATGTATGTTGATGAATTTTAGAACATTAACGCTTGTTAACTTAATTAGCTGTATACAAGACAGTGTTCAAACCAGTTTTAACTTATGGATCTGAGAGCTGGATCAGAAGTAAAACACTTGACCAAAGACTAGAGACCGCAGATATGAGAGTCCTGAGAAAGATTATAGGCATGAAAAGGTTGGCATCAATGGCAATATCATATTAAAAACGAGGATATTAGGAACGAACTTGACATTGTCAACATCCAAGAATGCATTAGCAGAGCTAATCTCAGGTGGTATGGTCACTTAAACAGAATGGGCAAAGAAAGATTAGCAAAACAAGTGTTCTCTGCCAGGTTGGCAGGAAAACGACCCAGAGGAAGACCAAGATATAGGTGGATTGATACGGTACAAAGTGCCTTAGATGATAGAAATATAAGATCTGATAATGTTGAAGCCTTGACAAGTAACAGACTGATTTGGAGAAAAATTGTAGATAACGATGTAATTTTTTTCATGTAGTACTATCATATCCTGTATCTCTTGAGGGTACATGGCAGGAATTTGATGATGACGCTTGTATGTCGATGTGCAAAAATGAGACTGGGTTCAAATACGTGCAAGTATAAGTAAATAAGCATCTGCATATGTTGCAATCTCGCTCCTGCCGCGCCGGCCGGAAGGGAACCACTAACATCTGTTTATTGGTAACTACGTCATTTTGGCCTACTTGATTGGCCTCCGTAACTATTTTCATGACCTTGCTCCATCTTACAGGTCCTATTCATCTCACTGTTCCCACGATTCACTCTTAATTGCATTGTCATTCAGGATGGAGGTAATCCAAGTTAACCGAATTAAATATTACCTGTACAATGATGTCTTATATTTTTCTATCGACCCCCAAACAATGTTATATCAACCCCTAGGGGTCAATATCGACCACTTTGGCAACCACTGATCTATATGAATGAAGGAAAGCAGTATTAAACCTGATATTAAAATTGGAGATGTTAATTAATCTCAGATCTTTACTTTATGCAGATGATGTTATACTCCTAAATAAATCCAGTACACGTCTACAAGATTCCCTGACTAAATTGAATAACTGTTGTAATAAATTGGTATGAAAATCAGCAATAACAAGACAAAGACAATGAAAATAGGCAGAGAGATTGAAAATGTGATTAGTATTCTGCATGGAGAGAGCATCTGTAGCTCAGTCACTATAGACAAAGTCCTTTGGTCAGAAATACATGGGTTTGATTCCGTCAGTGACATGAGTAATCTTTATTTGGTCTTTTTTGATGAAAAGTGAGTTATCTGGTCTCATACGGAGATAGGGTTTTTTTTTTTCACCTGGAAACTCAGGTTTTCTGTTCCTAGAACAGACAAACCAGCCACCTTATCCTCAAGATGGTCGCGATGTGAAGTCCACAGCTAATTACCTCAGTGGTTCATGAAAAGCTAAAACAAGACATTCTGAATGGAGAACCTATAGAACAAGTAAAACATTGCAGCTATTTAGGCACAGTTTTTAGTGAAGATATTAAATTAAATTTGGAAATATACAGCAGAATTAGCAAAGCTGGTATGGTAGGAAATGAACTGAATAAATTTTTACGGAATAAGAGAGAGATTAGTCAAAACACTAAACTAGCTGTATACAAGACAGTGTTCAAACCCATTTTAACTTATGGATATGAGAGCAGAGTTAGAAATAAAACTATCAATCAAAGACTGGAGACCACAGATAATGAGAGTCCTGAGAAATATTAGAGAATTGAACAGATGGCAAGAGCCTCCGTAGCTCAGTCGGTATAGACGTAGCCCTTTGGTCAGAAAGACCTGGGTTCGATTCCTGTTGATGATGTGAGGAACCTTTATCTGGTCTCTTTCGACTAAAGGTGAGTTAGTCGGTCTCATACGGAGGTAGAGGGTTTTTTTCACCCGGAAACTCGGGTTTTTCGTCCCTCAGAACAGGCAAACTGGCCCAGTGAACACACACCGCTACAGTCTTGAATACTTATGGCAATATGTGGAAGAGATAGGGTCCTCAACACATGTCGTTACTCCCGTAGTTAACCATGAGTAACATCATCATGGTAGTCAACCTCCTAGATAGGAGACAGCACATGAATGGATGGAACAGATGGCATCATGAGGATGTTTTTGACATTATCATTCAGGCAAAAATGTATTAGGATAGCTGATCTCAGGTGGTATGTCAACTTAAACAGAATGGGAGAGGAAAGATTAGCTAAACAACTGTTCTTTGCCAGGATGGTAGGAAAAGACCCAGAGGAAGACCAAGATGTAGGTGGATTGATACCATAAAAAGTGACTTAGAAAACAGAAATATAAGATATGATAATATTGGAATGTTGACAGATAACAGGCTAATCTGGAGGAAAATTGTTGATAGGAAGTTAATAATGATGTAACTTTTCATATAGTCCTATCATAAGATCCTGTACATCCCCTGAGGTATATATCAGGAATTTGATGATGATGTCTGCCATTAATGCCATCTGTTTACTTCTGTAATTCTCCTATATTTGTTGTCTCCATTCTGATTGATTTATTTCAAACACAACTCATGTATCTGTGCATTTGTATAGTATACTGTTAGCTTAGCCATTTTGGCTGATTTTGCTCTCTAGTTCCATATAAATTTATTCAGTGAAGCTTCTCATCAGCATGCTAGCTTTAATTAATCTGTTATATATTTGCACATTTCATTGCATTTTCACTAAAAATTATGACTAGTGGACTAGCTAAATTGTTGCCAGTTCTCTAGGATTATTATAGGAAATGCTATTGATATTTTCTGTTTTTCAACCTATTCGCCTTAGTTTTTATTTGTGCATGTTTTCCTACCAAATTTGCCATCCAGAATTATTTAATTTGAACAAAGATGGTTTTCTGGGATAGTGGCATGGGAGATGGGAGTATGAATAATATATTGAGGAGTGAATGGGATCTGGAGAGAGAAATAATAACTGTGGGAATACTGACAGTGCACTAGTTTTTCTGTATTATCACCCCTGGAATATTATGAGCAGAGGAGTGAGGAGAAGGTTCTTTGCATGGAGAGTGGTTGGTGAGTGGAATGCATTGCCTGAGTGTTGTGAATGTAGACACATTGAATCAGTTTAAAGCACGGTTGGATGAGCATTGTGTGCAATAGTGTGTTCCTCCCATGATGAGTCTCTGGCTCCATGGAGGTCTGATGTTAATAATTTGGTGTGTCTGAATATTATTGGTATTAGTGAAATGTATTGACAGAAGATGATATGTTTTGACGGGGATAGAAATTGAAGGGTATGGCATATTTCATTAGGATATTAAGGGTAAATGGAGTGGTAGTGTTGCTAAGCAGTGAATTGTGCCCTTTCAGGATAGGAACCAGAAGGGAAATGGCAATAATGGCTTGAAAGTGTATGATTAAAGATAAAAGTAGGTTGGTTAAGGATATTTAGTGGGATATTGCTACAATCTAGAGAACATAGAAAATGTTTAGGCAAAGAGGGGTGATTTTAATTATAATAACATAAACTGGACAGCAGAAACAGCACACAAGCATGAAGAACTGAATTTTTGAAATTCTGAGGGTCATTATATTATAGGCATCATGTAATGCAAGAACACATTGACTGAATTTAATGATATTATCAGAGGACCTGATTCTTACTCAGATATCATCATCATATTAAATTGAAAGGAATTTATGTGGAATTTTTTTATTTATTTGTATGGGTTTCACCCCCCCCCATTCCTCTGCTGTCCCTTAGGACTGGTTGAGTCCTCCTAGTGAGGGATTAAATATTATTATTATTATTACTTAATACCTCCAGGAAGTCCAAAGACTCATTGAGGGAGGGCATCTACTCTACAACTCTCTATCACCACCACTCGCAATCCAGCAACTACAATGAACCACAACTACACCAACGGCATCTACCACCCACCACTACCACTAGTATTTTCACAGACAATCACAAACATCCAAGCCCACGGTGGGATTCGAACTCTGCAGCCTTTTGGCTAGAGTGCAGTTACGCTAACTACTCGCCCAACCAGGCCAGCAAATATGTATTTTATGACTGTAGATCCGTGTGTGTTAACGTGTTTTGCCTGTTCTGAGGGATGAAAATATGACTTTTTGGGTGAAAAAAAGCCCTCTACCTCCATATGAGACCGGCTAACTCACCTTTAGTAAAAAGAGACCAGATAAAGGTTCTTCACATCAAGACAAACTTGATGTGAAGAACCTTGATGGGAATTGAATCTAGATCTTTCCGACCAAAGGGCTTCATCTATACCAACTGAGCTCTGGAGGTTCTTATGTGGAATTACAGGGTAGAAGATAATATGAAAATCATTTCAAAACTTCTGCTTACTGGTCAGTGTGTGTGTGTGTGTGTGCGTGTGCGTGTGTGTGTGTGACCAGTGGAATAATGTAACATTTACACATTAATTGTAAGCTAGACTGAGCTAGACAAAATGGTATGTGCTCATTTTCAGTTTCTGGTGTTCTGGTTATACAAAATACTTTGTAATGGAGGAAGAATAAAAAAAAAATACTTTAAAAAAACAGTTTAATGCATTTAAGGAAGATTATAATTTATTCAGCTCCTATACATATATTGTGTATGGAGAATTTTGACCAATAAGTATAATTCAAAAAAAAAAAAAAAACAACAAAAAAAACCTGGTTTTATTTAGGTCTTGTGTGACAATTGGAAATCACTTATCAGATCTTTCCCCATGTCAGACTTTTCAGCCAACTATCTGCACACAATGACAACGAAACCTATTAATTTATTATTATTATTATTATTATTATTATTATTATTATTATGTGACACCTCCAAGTGTGGCAACAGCATCGAATGATTGACCCCTTCCAACTACTAACTGCACTCAAACTTGTTTAACTTTTTGCATGAGCTATTAGTAGCAGAGGCTCCACCATTCGGCCAACCTTTGCTGGCTTTGCAACCTTTGCAATTTTCATCACTAAAACTTGTAGTTTTTTATGGGTAAAAAATACATACAAATAAATGCAATAAAGGCAAACATAAACTATAACATTGCTAAAACAAACTATGTAGGAACCGTTAGAATATAAACTGAAATGAAACCATGTGGAATCTGGTATGAATTAGCTATTATTCAGTATTGTGTGCAGATAGTTGGCTGAAAAGTATGACATGTGGAAAGATCTGATAAGCGATTTCCACTTGTCACACACAGGATTAATCCTTGATTCCTATTAAATGTGCCTTGTGAAAGGATGACCATAGCAGATTCCTTTAGGTTGCGAGCAGTAAAATTGTCTTCTTTGTAAGGCATGGAACTCTTATTCCATTCAGTGTTGTGTGTAGGAAAAATGAAAAGCCAGGCTCGAGTTGGCTTTTTTTCAGTTGGAAATAAGACAGAAAGAACACATCTCCAATGTGTTCTTTCTGTGTTTCTTATTTCCAAACTTCTAAATGTCTGTCCTATGTAAGAAAGGCCACAAGAGCAAGGAATATTAAACCTCTGGATGTTTGTAGAACGAGGTTGTGGTCTTTAGGAGAATGAAGTAAACATCGTATAGTCAAAATAGCCTTGAAAGCCACCCTGATGTCATGAGATTTAAGGAGACCAGTGATCTTGATGGAAAGTCTACGATCGTAAAGGAAGGAAACTGAAGACCTGTTGTGAATGTCAGGATTTTGCTATGGAACAGAATTAGAGAATATCAATTTGTGTATGAGCTTTTGTGAATGTTCATTGTGAACAAGTTGAAGTATAGTTTGTAGTTCTCCATTAAGCTTTTTTATTCTCTTATGATAGAAACCACCTGTTTTTTTTTTTTTGTTTTTTTTTGAGTATGTGTATAATACCTAGTTTTTGTGACACATGATACAAAGAGAATGAGTATGAGTAACAACCAGATAACCAGGCTTATGATGCGCACCAAGTGAAAAATCTTTTTCAGAATTTTTGGTAATTAAAACATTTAGGAAGAGTAATTTTTCCTTCACTTTCTAGTTTCAAGGTAAATTTTATTTTATGATGGAATGAGTTGATAGATGAAAGGTTTTTACATATTTTCCATAAAGTGGATGTTGTCCAAGAGTGGATGTTGAAAGTAGCAGTAAACGTGAGTATGGAATGCACACATTTACTGTGTATTGCAATGTGGGTGGGGAAGTTGAGACCAGTAGTGCACTCAGGGTTTAATCTTAGAGGGACCGAGCACTCAAGATTTAATCTTGGTTGGGGGACAGCACTCATGATTTAATCTTGGGGGGGCCAAGTTGAGTAGATGATTTGAGAATGCACACTACATTGCATACGACCTATGACTGAGCATCTTCAGTGATTGCCAATACTGTACATGATACTCGTGATCGGCTCGTGCAAATGAAGTAGTGCTCGGTCTGCAAGGGCACTACTTCGTTCGCTTTGCGTTCACTTTGCGGCCGGGATTCCCGAGAGTTATAGGGTATTCCCACCTTATGTTTCCGCTAATTCATAAGTAGTATAGAAATAGAAGACACAACATAAATAAAAAAAAATGAATTTTAATTAGGAAAATATTTTTGGAAAATTTTCTAGTGTTTTTTTCCTTTTTCTTTTATTGGGGGGGGGGGCAGGTCCCCTTGGCTCCCTCCCTGGGTGCACCACTGGTTGAGACTGAAGGAATATATGTAGTAAGTGGCGATAAAGGTGATTGGGCAAGGGCAAGTGTGGTGAGGAAATCACAACTAACAAGTGGCTTGGACAGGACTGGCTAAAGACCTAAAAATGAATGCTGTGCTCGTTTACAAATGCCAAAAGAATCATTAAGGGAGATGAAATGGTTTCAATGATTGAGTTTATTTGCCCCAAAATCATTGGATTAGTAAAACATGGTTGAATGAAGATGATATCCTAATGGGAATAGAAATAAAAGGATACAGTATTTTTTATGAGAAAAGAAAGGACAAGTAGGGAGGAAGAGTGCTGCTGATGATGATAGCAGGGAAATTATGTCCACATAAGACTGACATGAAAGAGGGAAATAGTGGCAGTGTTATGAGGTGGTGTGGTGTGAGGTGGTGGTTGACAGGAAGACATATTTAGTTAGATGTTGCTATAGGCCAGGGTGGTGATGAAAAAAAAAATGTATAAACAACTTGGATTAGTGAACAAAGGAAGAGTAATTATTATGGGTGACTTTAATTTACGTCGGCATAGATTGCAATGAAGCAATAGCATTTGGGGAATAAGGAAAATGAGTTTCTCAATTTCTTGAGAGATAACTATCTCAGGCAGCATATAATGGAGTGCATGCGAGGATCGAGAGTTTTAGATCTGATCATTGGACTATGTAATTGTGATTGGAGTTTTGCACTTTCTTCCAGTTGGTGAGAGTGATTGTAAATTGATAACCTGGGTTGTGGCTAGCCATATGCAGATTTCTGTAAGGAAAAGATATATGTCAAATTATAAAGCTGCTAATTATGACAAACTTAGGAGACAGCTTGTAGCTATAGCATGGAATGAGGAGTTGAGCAGTAAATAAATGCTGCTCAGGAACTGACAAAGCAATACATTATTATTATTATTACATGACACCTCCAGGGAGTCCAAAGACTCGTCGAGGGAGGACTCCTACTCTACAACTCTGTCTCCACCACTCAATCTACAACTACTTTCATCATCTACAACAACACCATCTACCACTGCCCACCACCACCACCACTAGTATTTTCACAGACAAGAGCAAACATCCATGCCCATGGCGGGATTCGAATCCACAGCCTTTTGGCTGGAGAGCAGATATGCTCACCATTTGGCCAACCAGGCCGGCAGTATCACAGGAAACATGTTCAAAAGAGAGAGAGAGAGAGAAGTTGTTTGAACACATAAGCATTGTTTGCTTACACTAGAATAAAGGATTAAACAAGAATATAATTACTTGACATTTTTAATATAATTTATAACCAAGTGAAAAAACTTTCAACAAAGCTTGTTCTTCACCCAGTTTCCCTTCCACAATCCTTCTCAATCATTTCTCAAGTATACTTGCATAAATTTACCAGGAACACTCAGTAGGGAAATACCTCTGTAATTCTCACATTCAGTTTTATTTCCCTTTTTATATATGGGTACTATAAGAGCTCTACTCCAATCATCTGGAATTTGTCCCTCTATCCAGGTCTTCTGAACTATGCAGTGAAGCCACCACAGGACTTTTATACTTACATACTTGAGCATTTCTGGTCAAATATCATCTACCCCTGCTGCCTTTTCACATTTCCTTAATTCCTTTTGATGGCTTTTTCTACTTCAAGTATGGATATGTATTTCTGATTGCATGTCTGTTGAGTGTTTTTACCCCTGTGCTGTCACGCTGTTTCACTTAGCAATTTTACAAAGTAATTACTCCATACACCAAGGATATCTTTTTCTCCAGTTTTCAAGTCAACTTTATCATCTCTTAATTCCTTTTACAGCATGCTTTACTCCATTTCTGAACTTTTTCAATAGGTTCCAGAATATTTTGCCACCTTCCTGTAATTTATTTTCTATGTTCTTGCCAAAGTCTTTGCATGACTTGTTTAGCTAATGTTTAGCTTTCTTACATTTGTCTCTGTATTCTCTAAGAGCAAGCTGACTTATTTGCCAGGAACTTTTGATATTCTTTTCTTCTTTTCCTTCACTGCCTCTAACTTCCTGTGTCCACCATTGGAGTTCTGATTTTTCCCCTTGCAGCCAACCTCACCATATGCATTTCTGACTGACTCAATGTTTTCTTCAGGGCTTGCTACTGAATCTCCAAAGTTTAGTTCTTGTTCTCAAATGGAATTCTTTTGAATAATGTTTGTGTATTTTATTCTACAGTTCACACCTGAGAGCTGCTCAACTTTTATTTGCTTTAAAAATTTCTTACATGCTCTTCTTTTCAATATGAAATTCAATTATATCCTGTTCAAGACCAAATAGTGTTCATTCCAATTTCAAATCCTCTGTACACTCTGGTGTCCTCAACCAGTGAGAAAACATCACTATCAACAATAACTGTCAATGAGACTTTTCTTATTCCTTGCCTCTTCTCTCCATGTGAATTTATGCACATTTTAATGTTGGAACGTTGCATTAGTAATAACCACTCCATGTCCTGAGCAGAAATCCAACAGGTATTTGGCATTATTATTAGCTTTGCTCTTTTCTACAAATTCTCTTAAACTGTTTTTGTCTGACAATCATTTCCTACTTTGCTGTTTAGATCCCCAATAAGGACCAACTTTTATTTTTTTCATCGTGTCAGTTGCTTTTTCCAATGCCTCAAAAAATTCCTCCACTTCTACCTTAGTAGATCCTTCTGTGAGACCACAGGCACAAATATGTCTCATTGCCCATTCCCCATTCTGATATTTGCCCACATCACTCTACTTGATATTACCTGCCATTTACATCATTAATGTGTGAATGTATTCTGAAGGCCAAAAGGCTGAATAAGGTAGGTACAAAATGGATGAATGAGGGGCTTAAGTATGAAATCTGGAAGAAGAAGAAGAAGATACTTTGGAGACAGTGCAATAAGAATAATGGTGATAAGTTACATGAATAATATAAAGAATAAGCCAGGAGAGTGACTCAGTTAGTAATGAAAACAAAAGTGAAGAATGAGCAGAAATTTGCAAATCAGGAAAAGAAAAATGCTTGAGAGTTTTTTAGATATGTAGGAAGTAGAAGGAAGAATGATTATGGTAAGATGATATAATGGATGAATATGGTAGATAACAACAGTATTCTCTGTTGTTATTGGCATGGGTTTGTTAAACAGAGATCATGTTTTACTAACCTACTTATGTACTATGACAAGGTGACAAATACCTTGGACAGGTGAGATGCATATACAGTGGTGTGCTTGGATTTTTCAAAAGTTTTTAATAGACTGCCACACAACAAGCTGTTGAATAAACTGAAACAGATGGGATTGGATAACAGACTTCTGTTGAATCAGTGACTGGCTGTCAGATAGGTATCAGAAAGTTGTACATGGCGGTGCAGTACCCCAAAAAGAGGAAGGACACTAGTGGTGCACCACAGGGATCAGTTTTGGGACCATTGTTGTTCAGTTTATATATTAATGATATTGAGATGTTTAACTAGTGTTATGCAGCAGTCTGCAGATGATGCACAATTGAGAAGAGCAATGCAGAGTCAAGCAGATGTTATTGCCTTACAGGAGGATTTGAAGAGATTTCATGAATGGGCAGGTAAGTGGAACTGTCAGTTCAATGTTGCAAAGTGTAAGGTTTTGAAATTTGGTAAGCAATGATGGGATGCAGAGCATACACTTGGTGGGGGAAACTTTAAAGAAGGTAGAAGAGATGAGACATCTAGGAGTGATAGTGGACAAGGACCTGAAAATTCTGGGGCTAGATTGCAAAAGTTGCAGAGCACTCTGACATGCAGTAAGAAAAAGGTTATGAAGCCATTGTATAAGGCCTTGATCACGCCTAATATCGATTATTTGCACAGATTTAGTTGCCAAGTTTTATGGTGATTGAGGATATGTTGGAAAAGTCCAGAGAAGATTCAGAAAGGTGGTCAGCAGTCTTTGGAATGTGAAGTACGAGGACAGATTGAGAGAGTGTAAATTGCAAAGCCTCATGAATAGGAGAAGAAGGATGGATATGATTAAGACATATAAGCCAGTCAAGGGTTGTTATCAGGTTGATGTAGAGGAATTTTCATAGAATGGGAAAGGGATGTAGAACAAGAGGCCATCTCTGGAAATTGGTGAGCAGAATGCATGGCCTGAGTGGGTTGTGAATGTAGACACACATTGAATCAGTTTAAGGCACGGTTGGATGAGCATTGTGTAGAATAGTGTGTACCTCCTACAAATAGTCTCTGACTCCATGGAGATTAGATGTTAATAATAATAATAATAAATAAATATGTTGCAGAAAAATGCATTACCAGTGCATTGCAGAAAAGGAAAAACCGGGCATCAAAATTAGTGATAGACATGGGCATAAATGACTTAGTTGGGGGAAAAAAGAATGTTAATGGAGACTTGAGGAAGTTGTTGTGGCAGGTAAAGAATAATAATGTTGTTGGAAAAGTTATAGGTGTGTTGCCCAGATATGACAATAGTAAATTGAGAAAGAGAGCAGAGATAATAAATAGTAAGAGGGCTGAGTTATGTGAGATGAAGGAGGTTGAATTTGTAAATTTATGGAGTGAATTTGAATGAAAGGTGGAATAGTTTAAAGTTGATGGGTTGTATTTGAATGGGTGTGGTGTTGATCATTTAGAAAGGCTATTGTTTTCTGAGAAGGGCCAAGAAGTTAGTAAATGATGTAAATCACAAGTAGACTCTGATCATTTACTACACATCATGTAGTAAATGATCAGAGTCTACCTCTGAAGTAGGATAGCACATCTAAATGGATTGTATGACAGGAGGAAGACGGATATGAGGATAAAGATGTAGTTGCAGCAGCACAAGGTGAAGGAATGCATAAAGGTGAGGATGAGACAGGTAGGAATGGAAATCAGAGTCAGGATCAGGGAAACAGGAGTGGTCAGACCGGATATATATATATATATATATATATATATATATATATATATAGAGAGAGAGAGAGAGAGAGAGAGAGAGAGAGAGATATGGTATAGCAGCTAGAATAGAGAATGTTGGTAGTGGTAGAATGGCCTCAAAGACACGGGGATTGTTATGTTTGTACACAAATATAGAGAATATTTGAAACAAGACTGCTGAATTTGTTGCATTGATTGAGTCTGTATCTCCCAAAGATAATTTGAAGAAGTGAAACTTGCTTGTCTGAGAAGGAGGATGTGATGTTGTGAATAGAAATGGAAGGATATAAAATTTTACAGAAGGATAGAAATGTGAAAAGAGGAGGAGAAAGTGCTGTTAATGATTGCAGAGGAATTGCATCCACAAAAGTTGGAAGTTGGTATTGCATGTACAGATTTTGAATCTGTGTGGTGTGAAGTCAAATTAACAGGATGGTATATCTGATAGGATGCTGTTATAGGCCAGGGAATGCAGAGAATAATGATTGTGAAATATTTAGGCAAATTAGTTGGGCATGCCAAAAGAAGGTGATCCTGATGGGAGGCTTTAATTACCGTATTTGCCGGAGTATAAGATGCAATTTTTTTCTTTGAAAATAGGTATGAAAAACAGGGTGCATCTTATACGCCGATACTCATTTTTTTATTACTTTCATTTCTGGAAATTTTCTCTGTTCCGAGTTAGGTGATTTCTTTCTTGTTTCCTTGCGTGTGTGAGAGCATTTTGGTTATGTACAAAAGCAGGACTTTCAGTTTCTACAAAAATGATTATTCATCAAGCGAAAGCAATAGCCGCTAACAGAGGAATCACCAACTTTACTGGATCAACATCATGGTGTTCACGATTCATGAAGAGAAACCAACTATGTATGCGGACTAAAACAAAAATATCACAAAAGATGCCACGTGAATATGAAAAAAAATTATTCAATTTCATCGATTCGTCATTAACCTAAGGAAACGAGAAACTTTTGAACTTGCACAAATATGAAACATGGTTCCGCTGACTTTTGATGTGCCCTTAAACAAAACTGTAGATTCCAAGGGCACAAAAACTGTTAAAACTTCAGTGCACGAAAAAAACTTGCTACATGGTAAGATTAGGTATTTGTTGAAAGTAGACCTACTTATTACTTTATATTTGAAATACTGTAAATTGATTATAATATTCAGTGATAAAGTTTTTTTCCTAAAAAATGTGTACAAAAAAGGGGGGTGCGTCTTATATGCCGGCAAATACTGTACATGAATATAGAATGGAAGGAGGAGATAGTGTATGGGAACAAGGAGAGTGAGTGTGTTGAATTTCTAAGAGATAAATATCTTAAGCAACTAGAGGCGTTAATGTTTTGGATTTGATGATAACCTCACAATACGTAGTTGTTGATGAGATATTGACACTGCCACTGGTTGGTGAGAGTGATCATGAGGTACTTGTTTGGGAATGTCGTGAAACAAGAAAAGGTTGCTGCCATAAATCGATATATGTGGAAGTATGAGAGTGGGTGATTATAGGAAGCCATATAGTCAGATAGCATGGATATGTTGGGTAGATGAGCTGAGTGGAAAAGATGTTAACAATGCATGGAAACTCACAAGGTGGTATCTGATATAAGCAGCATATAACTGTAGACCAATGATTAAGAGAGTGAATAGAGTAGGTGTGAAATGGATGAACAATGAAATCAATCAAGCTGCGATGGTAAAGAAAATGCTATAGAGGAGGTACTGTACAAGAGGTACAGTTGGTGGTGATTGGATCCATGAAGAGTATAAAGTGTAGGCTAGAAATGTGACGAAATGGTAAAGGAAGAAAAGGTGTAGTATGAGAGAAGATTAGCTGGTTAGGCCAAGGTTAATTCAAGTGAATTTTTCTGCTATATAGCAAGCAAGAGAAAGAATAATTATGACAGGTTGACTGACGGATAGTCATGTCAGAACAATAACAGTTGCAAAGGATATAGTGGAATTATTGAATGATTACTTTATCAGTGTATGTTATACTGGTGTAAATGATATGGTGCAATGTATATAGAAGGGAGACAAGTATTTGGAGAACTGGATGTGAAAGAATCAGAGGTGTGTCAGGTTTTGATTGGGTTAGATGTTAATAAGGCTGTGGAAATGGATGACATATCACTACGTATTCTTAAGGAATGTGCACAACAGTTATCTGTGCCCTTGACCTGGTTATTTAATGAAAATCTTGCACTGGATAAGATTTCTAAGGAGTGAAAAAAAGGCAAAATAGTACCACTTTACAAGCATGGTTCTGGAACAGATTTTCAATTATAGACCAGTCTATATAACTGCGGTTGTGGTCAAGGTGTTGGAGAGATTTGTTAGAAATAGAATACAGGATTGGGTTGATGAACATAGCATTTTTTATGATGGTCAGCCTGAATTTGTAAAGGGTAAGTCCTGTTTTAGCAATTTACTTGCATTTTATGATGGGATAATGAGTGTGTTAGATAATAGAGAATCATGTACAATGATATTCTTGGACTTTGCAAAAGCATTTGATTAGATTACTATATGATAAGTTGGTGTACAACCTGCAGAAGACTTTGGAATAGATAGTATATTATTATTATTATTATTCATGACACCTCCAAGGAGTCCGAAGACTCATCATGTGAGGACACCTCCTATACAACACACCGTCTCCACTACGACTGCACTATTGGTTAGATGGATCGAAGATTGGCTCTCTGAATGGTACCAGCAGGTTGTGTATGATGGATCAGTGTCTCAAAAAAAGGAGGATAATCAGTGGCATGACCCAAGGTTCTCTTCTTGGGTTCCCCCCTGCTGTGTATCAGGCTGTGTATTATATCAATGGTGCCATACTAAAGAAAGTGGATGAGATTCAACATTTGGGAGTGATTTTGGTTGATGGTAGACTAAAATTTAGAGGGCATATTGCTAGTGTTGCAAAGGCTGCACTCATAGTGCTGCAATGATAAGAAGTAGTCTAACATGCAGGGATAAGAAAGTAGTTGTGCCACTGTATAAAGCACTAGTCAGACTACACTTGGACTATTGTGTTCAAATCTGGTCATCTCATTTTTCAGTGTGATGTGGAGACATTGGAGATGGTTCAGAGGTGAGTGACTAAGACAATATCAGGACTTTGGACTGCGAGGTATGGAGAGAGGTTGATTTGGAGAATTGTCAGTGAATAGAATTCATTAACAGAATGTGTTGTTAATGCAAGAAGTGTTAAAGATTTTAACATTTGGTACAATAAATATTTTATCTTATTTAGATTCCATGGAGGGTGTAATAATAATAATAAACAAATCAGCACATGAAGGAGACAGGGGCTGTTTATTACAATCTGAAAAACTGCTTGAAAATTTGTCTATTCCATTTGAAGTAATTAGAGTGGAGATGTTGTTTGAAAAGCTGAAAGATACCATGAAAGAACAGATCATCAATAAGCTCTAGGACTTCATCTACAGGAACATTGGTGAACAACAAAACAATATCTAGACTTGCTAGAATGTTCATGGCATGATTGAACTTTTAGATAGTTTCTGAACAAAGTTTTCAGACTTCTTAATAAAGAAGTTAATGTGTCTTATATGGTTCTTTAGTAGATTAGAAAGCAGTTTGGATAAAAGATATGCAGATGAACTGACACCATCCACAATTGGTCTAAGAGGAATGCCTACCTTTTGAACCTTAGGTACTCCATATAGTTATGTGGTTAAAGGGGTGCATTGATTTGAACTTTTCTTACAGCACATTATGTATGAGATAATTTTGCTCTTCATGTCCAAGTATGATTGTGGTCGATGGAATGTAAGTGGATGAATCTGAAAGCAAGTGTGAAACCTTTGACATGTAGTATCCATGGTAACTGTTGCATTGCCTTTATCAGCTTCGAGATGACAATTTCCTTTATCCTTCCTTCTGAGCTTGTTTTTCTGAGATAGTTATGTTGCTTTTTTGGAGGGCAAGATGAAGAGAGGAACCATAGTCTAATGTTACACTGCTCAAAATAATTACGGGATATTTTAGTTTCTGTCAGATAATTATAAATTTCTGCAAATAATTATGACTATTGGATACTTTATACATTAATAAATATTTCTTGCTTATGGATAGGGTGTAATTGATGAGATATTGTTTAAATAATCGATATTTATTACAAATTTAACAAATTATACATTTTAGTGTGAAATAATTTTAACAAGAATAGCCAGAAACACTTTTTTAAATTTTTAATAGGGTGTATGGTCTCCATTAACAGCAAAAACAGCAGTACATCTTGGTTGCATTGACCAGATAAGATGATCAAACACTTCTTGTGGGATATTTCCCCACTCTTCTGTGAGAGTAATTTCGAGCTCTTGAAGCGATTGTGGTGGCACCAGTCGAGCAGAAATGCGCCTACCTAAAGCATCACAGACCAGTCCATTCGTTCAATACCTTCTTCCTCAAACCACTCTTGTACCAAATTTGCATGGTGTGGACGAGCATTGACATCCATAAAAATGAATTCTTGACCAATTGCAGCAGCATATGAACAAACTATAGGTTCTGAAATCTCATCGCTATACCTTTGGGCTGTTAAGGAACCATTTCTGATAAAATAGAGATCAGTATGACCACCTATACTTATTCCAGCCCATACAATCAAACTCCCACCATGATTTTGTGCTTTCATGAACAAACTGTGGATTATTTCTTGTTTCACTTTCATGCCACATCAAGACACGTTGGTTATCTGGTTGCAGACTGAACCTGGACTTGTCACTAAAAGGTACACGAGACCAATCCTCATTTGTCCAATTGCGGTGTTCCTGTGCCCAAATTCTTCAGACTCTTTTGTGATTTGCAGTGGAATGCAAACCATTGGTCTTTGAGCATATTAATCTATGGCATGAAGATGATTTCATACTGTCTGTGTCGGCACCAGCCTCCCTGTTGCTGTGGCAAGTTCGCTTCGAAGTTGTATTGCATTAAATGTTGTATTTCTTCTGGCAAGTAATGACAAATACTGATCGTCTGTTGGAGTTGTTGATGAAGATGGGCGACCTTGACCTTGTTTTCGGTAAACATTTCCCGTCTCCTGAAAGTGATTCCAAAGTTGCGAAATTATGCTGTGAGATACAAGACACGCTTGAGCGACAACTTTCTGCGTTTGTCCAGCTTCTAATCGACCAATAGCTCTCTAAGCCATGAATTCCGGGATATCATGTTGCTCTGCCATTTTTAACAAAATAATGGGTGGTAGGTGACACAAGTTTACAATTGAAGTGATAATTATGCACTGTGGAAGTGAGCGCAACAAGCCATGCTTTTATGCCCCCAACATGCGAATATGGATAAGACACGTTTCGACAAGTCTTAACATGATTTTGTATGCAGTTGCGTGTTCTACACTGTTGTATATTAAGAATATTTTAAAATAAATGAGTTACATTTGTAAATTATTTTTATAACTTTATAATTTACAAGAAAACCAAAATATCCTCTAATTGTTTTGAGCAGTATATATTTGCAACAGGTTGTGGGTGAGAGTAAGCAGCCTTTTGTATGTTACAAATAAAATCAATTTTAGGAATGTCTGCAGAGTTAAAGCTTTTCTTTAACATACTAGCTTCAGTTTTTGTCAGGTTATACTTGAAGATGTTGACTAACACGTTTTCATCAGGAATGGTGACAGTTGAAACAAACATTTTTTGTTGTAAAGAGTATTAAACTTGTTGATTTGTCTTTTTTTTTTTTTTGGCAAGAGAAAATAGTACTGTTGTAAGAAGCATATCATATTATTTAAAAAAGACCATAGGTTGGCATCTATGTAATTTGCTGAGATGTAATGTAAATGAAGACAAAAAAAAAATCAACTTAGTTGAAGCAAACTTTGTATGCAAAAATTGCCTAGTGATATGAATTTATTACAAGACAACTCTTCAGCTCTTCAGGAATTAAATGCTGTTTAAAATTAGAAAAAGAATAAGTTTTATTTGGTCATGGATAGCTACAAAGATAATGAAACCTTGATGCTAGTTTTGCCACCAAAACTTGTGGCTTCTTCTGGGTAAAAATACATAGAAACAATAAAAATCATAAAAATCTAAATTGTTTGAAAAAAGGTAAATAAAAAAATAAAAAAAAACATAAAAAAAAAAAGAAAAAGAAAAAATTATCAACAATTTATGGCATTTACTTCCCAAAACTTAGAGATAAGTATGTGGTCTTCTGTTTGATTAATATTAGAGCAACCAGAATGCATTCCTATCTTCAAGTTTTAGGAATCAGATGGACAGGGAGACACTATGTAAGACGTGTGGATGATGGTTACATGATTGGGTGTATAAGAAAGGAGTAAGATGGTCAGGGATGTGGGGACAACATTTAAGTCTGAGAAGAGGTGTAAGATAAGTGATGAATGAGAGGAAAGGCTGGGGGGAATGTATGGAGGAGTCATATCAGAGACGTGGAGTTAGTGGGACTTGTTATAGAACCAGAAATGAACTAGTGTGTATATTTGCAAATGCCAAAAGCACTCAAAATAAGGACAATGAAATTATAACATTAAAAGAGTTCACCTGCCCCAAAATTTTCAGAATAAGTGAGATGTGGTTGGATGAGAATGCCATCCTGACAGGAATAGAGATGGAAGAATATGTAGATTTTTGTAAAAAAACAGAAGGGGCAGAAAGGGAGGAGAAGGAGTAGCATTGATGGTAGCAAAAGGAGTTATGCCCATCCAAGGTGAAGATGCGAGGGACAAATAGTGACAGTGATTTGAAGCAGTTTAGTTGGGTGATTGCTGCAGATAAAAAAAAAATGTGCTCTCACATAATTATTTACAGTTAAACTAAGATAAAAACAGTATAGATGGTGACCAATAATGGCTGAAATTATTGCTTAGAGTTCTATTTTTAATTTCCCTCCTTATTGGCCACCATCTATACTTTTTTGTTCTAATTTATCTGTGAATAATTATATGTGAGCATGTTGCTTTCTTGCTTAATATATCTCTTAATGATTTGTAACCAAACAGATAACAGGACTCTAACTTTCATGTAGTACGTTTTTTTTTTTTTTTTTTTTTTTTCTTTTCCAAAAGAGGTCAGGCTAGTAGTGTTAATGTTTGACCAGATTGGTATGAATTTATCATACTATGTAGATTGTAATGTAGCATGTGGAAAGCATTGAGAAGGAAATATATAGGGAAATTTGTATGGCTAATAAGAAAAGGGTGATCATTATAGGTGATTTCAATTATGATAATATAGATTAGAATGAAGAGACAGCATCTGGGAACAAAGAAAATGAATTTCTTGAGTTTTTTGAGCAACAATTATCTGCATACTCTAGTCCATATACAATGGAACCATAATCTCCTTACTTCTAAAATGTCAGTGTCCACCACATCATTTTGGTGGACACTGACATAATCCAATGGAATATGCCATAATCCATTGTTTTTTCTTCACAATTTTAACAATCTGGCTTCTGAATTTTAGGTCCCTATCCAACATCAGCCCAGATCTCTTATTTCCTCCACCTTCTATATTCTCACCATGGTTACATGGTGATCAGCATTCATTTTTAAAAATTATGGAAATAGTTACCATGTTATAGTAAAACTTCAGTTTAATAAAAGCTATAATAATCACCAGATGTTTCAATCTTCATAGCAAGGTAATCTTCTGCAGTATACACATATATGCAAAGAAACAAGCTACATTACAATCTACATAGTATGCTAAAGTCACATTAATTTAAAGCTCCTCCATAGTGCAATTCGAAGAACAATGGAACATTGTTCTTCGAATTGCACTATGGAGGAGCACCTTTATGAACACCCTATGAACACCCTTCAACTGGAAGAGACCTAAGTGTGACAAGAGGAATGGGTGTTTTTAATTGAAAGTGAGTTAGCCAATCTCATACAGAGGGTTTTTTCCTTAAAACTTGGGATTTTCATCCCTACATACAAGCAAATCAACCATGAGAACATGTAATTTACACACAAAAAATACTGTTGTTGTTGTTGTTGGTGGTGATGTGTGGTAGATTTCATTGATGGTAGTACTGTTGTGTGTAGCTGGAGAATTGAGTAGTAAGGGAGAGGGTGAGATATATGTAGTAGAGTAGAGTAGGATGCCCTCTCGCAATGAGTTCATGGAGGTGTCATATTGTAATAATAATAATAATAATAATAAGTTTAGTTTAATCCTTTATCCAAGTGTGAGCAAACAAAGTTTGCACCTGAAAGTATCTTCAGGACTGAGCTAAGATGGTGCAACACCAAGGCAACTCATTGCAAAGGTGGAGAAAGATCTCATCACTCCTATCTCAGTATCTCCCATAATGCAAAGCACATCTCCTTGCAGATATGTGTAATGCTATGCATTAAGGCAAGGGCCACTACCCATACCGGTTTCACCCTTTATTGAGGTCTCGTTAGTGGGAGCCAGGCCCAGTAACGGAGACACTAAGGCAGAAGCAATGAGAGGTCATCCCAACTTATAGGAGTTGTCAAAAGGTGTACAACCTTATTATTAAATAATAATAATGATTTGGTCAACTGTTAATACTACTGGCCTGACCTCTGGTGAAAAAAAAACCTGACTTCATCAAAGCTAGAGTTCTGTTATCTGTTTGGTTACAAATTATTAAGAGATATAGTAAGACAGAGAGCAATGTGCAAATGTTGTGGCTTCACTCACTCTGTTTAACTCCTCTTGTGAAGCCACGCCATCTACTCAACTCACTGTAGTTCTTTCCAAGGGGATAAGAATTTTAATGGGGTATGCAGTTTGCATCAGCTGAAACAACCATAGATCCCCATTCAAACCTTTCCCAATATATTTAACATACAAGTTAAACAAAGTCAAACAGCAACACCTCGAAAAACAGATCCTTGCAGACAATACCACTATTAACTTTCTGCTTTTGGGATTTTGCTCTCTCATACACAATTTACTGGTACCTATCAGAAAGCTAATCACCAATCCAGTGCTCTAATCTTTCATTCAACCCCATCCATTCCAGTTTAATTACCAAATTTGTGTATGTATCTCCCTTGTCAAATGCGCTTCCAGTTTATTGTAATATGTAAGTAGATTACTAATATGCAATCTTCCTTTAGCAAATCTGTGTTGTCCATCAAAGAGAATGTTATTGATGTCAACACAGTTCTGGGTCTTGTCCTCACTAACCTCTCCAATAATATAACCACAACTGCAGACACAGATTGATCTATAATTTCAAAGCTTTAGTGTTATTGCTCCCTTATGAAGCAGAACAATCTTACTCTCCTTCCACTCCTTTGGAACTTGGGTCATTGTGAGACTCATATTAATCAAGTATGTCAAAGCAGTTGTCTTCTCCCATAGCACATTCCCTCAAAACATGTGGTAATGTATTATCAAGTCTCACAGTCTTATTAATATAAGTTGACCCAATTCCCATATATCTCCTGCTCACTCACCATCGTTCTCTCCACCTCCCTTCCCACCGGGCTTGAGCTCTCCATGATGTCATTCAGGAGGATGAAATATCTTTAATAACAGCTCATTTAATATCTCAACTATGTCCTCTTATGTTGTCATCTTTCTGTCATTTTCACCAGCTGACATCATTCTTTCAAAATCATGCTTAATGGCTAATCAAAAGATCTCCCCTACCCCAATTTTTTTTTTTTTACCTCATTAGCTAAGTGCACTTTTTGCAATCCCTACCAAATGAGTCATTTTCTTTGCCTATTCTTTGTACTCCTCATCCAATTGATTATTTCCACTAATCTTATGCTTCCTCCATAATGTCTCTTCTTCCAGATAGCATATTTAACCTCTTCATTCATTCATCCATTTTACACCTACCTTATTTATCCTTTTGATCCTTTGGAATACATTTTTAGATATTGCTTAATTTTTTTTTATTGTTCTCACCTATGAAAAGGTTCTTAGAAAACCCAGAGCATATTTTATATACCATAGATGGGCTAAGGATTTTTTTTTCTATTTTTATCATATGTTTAATTTTTTTATATTTTTCAGTTATTTTTACATATTCCAGAAACTCTGCTCTAGAGACAAAACATGGAACTTTTTCAAGCCACTTCAGGCCTCCAATAAGAGGTGGTGGTCTCACACTGGGCAATATCCAGCAGATAGTTCTGCTGGATAGTTTTTGAATATCATCTAAGCATCATTGATCTCTTTCCCATCCAACTTCTCATTCTTTCATATAACCATGAGCTGTCTCCTGAGTTTTTCATATGATCCTAGGTGATAGTATAGCTGGCTATCAGCCAGGATCACTTCATGATCACTCTCAGGGCCATTGCCAGATTAGATCGTGCCCTGAGGCAAATAAATAAATATCACCCCTGATGGATTATAAGACAAAAATATAAGAAAATCTCCAAATTGCTATTTTGTTTTTATTACAAGAGAAACATTAAAGCAAAACGATTACATAATATTATTAATTAAATGTTTGCTCTATGGGGATATCGCACAATAAAACTGTTTATAAGCTCTTCTAAGTTTAAATTATGTCTGCCTCTATCGATATAGTTGCTAGACCAACCAATCTTTCTTGGGTCATTGCTGTTCGCAAATAATTTTTAATCAGTTTAAGCTTGGAAAAACTTCTTTCCACACTTAACAGGAATTGTTAGTGTAGCAATGGTGCCTACCACAGTGGTGGGAGATTTGACACCTTATTTATAATAACATCCATTGATGAGATGATCAAGTCCAAGACCTTTAATTCTTGCTTGTTCTCTGTTACATATGTCCTAAGGTAGTTGTCCCATAAAAACTTAAGAAATTCAATCCAATTAAATTACCCATAATGATCACTCCTTTCTTAGTATAGCTAGGCTGAATTTGTGCATACATTTCATTGTTTATCACTGCCCTTCATATTACTAGGCTTATACAACATTCACCTAAATATTTCATTCTATCCAGTTCTACCTTACACTATAATGCCTCAAAGCCATTGCCACTATTTCCCTCTTTCATCTCTACCTTGTATGGACATAACTCCTTTTCTATCATCATCATTATCATGCAGCCTCCATTTTTTCCTTTTCTGTCTTTACCTCTATCTCTGTTCCTGTGAGAAGGTTATTCTTTTCGAACAACCTTCAATAATTAACACTCATTCCAACAATTTTTGGGTGGACGAATTTTATCAAACAGAATCTGAGGATTACAGAGAAATTTCCATACTGAGCATTCTAGAAAAGTTTTTTGGAAACATATGCTTGAATTAAAAGCTAAGAAGAATCGCTGGATGAATGAACCTACAACCATGTTTATCCTGGTATCATGACACTTAAGTAATTGATTCGGTAGTGTATTTATATTTGTTTTGAATTTTAAATGAGCAAATCTTGAGATAACTTTGGCTGCTATTGTCAGTATATCAATAATTAACTCACTTCTTCTCTGAGTGCCATCCCCTATCAGAAGTCAGCGACCACCTTGGCAAATTTTGAGCAATCCTCGGCCACTCTGAACAGTCCCTCAGAGATTGTGCCAGTCCACTGCCTGATGTCTGCCAGCCAAGATTTTCTTCATTTTCCTTGTCCTCTTCTTCCATTTATCTTCCCTTTTATAATCAATTGAAGTATCTTATATTTTTCATTATGAAGTAGGTGACCAAGATATGCAGTTTTTATTCTTTTTATGGTATCTAAAAGTTCATGTGATTTCCCCATTTATTCCAGTACTTCTTGATTGGATGTTTTTGCTGTCCATGGGATTTTTAACATTCGTCTGTATGACCACATCTCAAAGGCTTCAAGTTTTTTTTATCGATGTTATCTTCAAGGATCAAGTTTCTGCACTGTACAGCAGTACAGGCCATACAAAGCATTTAACATGTGTACTCTAAGCTCCAAATTTAAATTATGGTTACACAGTGTTGATTTCATTAGGAGAAAATTTTTTCTTGTCATTTCAATTCTAACTTTTATTTCCATTTCTGGATTGCATTCCTCATTTAAACAGCATCCAAGATATTTAAATTTTGTCACTCTTTTTATTTGTTTCCCATTTAAAGAAAGTACTGAATTAAGAATTGGTTTCTTGCTTATGACCATGAATTAATTTTGATGATATTTATTCTTAATCCAATTTTTTCACTCTCTTCATTCACTAGTTTGAGAAAATTTTGAAGATCCTGAATATTGTTACCCAGGAGAGCTGTGTCATCAGCATATTGGATTTTATTGATGATTTCACCATTTACATTAATCCCTTCCTCTCTTCCTTTTAAGATTTTTTGAAATATGGCTTTTGAGTATATGTTAAAAAGGACACATTCTTGCTTACTCTTCATTTAATGTTAATAGAGTCTGTAATAATGTCATCAACTTGAACAGATGCTTTTTGGTTTCAATATAAGTTTTTGATGATCCTGATGTCTTTACCATCTAATCCAATTCTTTTTAATAATTCACACATTTGGGTATGTTGGACTTTGTCAAATGCTTTCTTGAAGTCGATGAAGCAAATGAATACTGCTTTGTTTTGTTCACTACAGTTTTGGAATAAGATTTGAGAACAGAAAAGAGCTTCTCTCATTCCCAAATTGTTTCTAAAATCCAAACTGGGTACCACTGATGGTGTCTTATCATTTTCTGTATGTTCTTTTTTGAATTATTTTCAGAAACATTTTGAGAACATGACTCATTAGACTGATCATTCTGTAGGCATTACAAGTTTTCGCATTTGCTTTTTTAGTTAGCTTGATGAAGGTTGACTGTAACCTGTCTTGTGCGATTATGCCTCTATTATAGATCTTATTAAATAGCTTCACTAATATAGTAATGTTGTTGCCTTCTAATAATTTCACTATTTCTGCAGATATTCTATCAGGGTCTAAGGCTTTACCATTTTTAGCTGAGTTCAGCACATATTCTATCTCTGATCTTAGAAGCGACCCTCCATCTGTTATAAGTATGTTCTGTGTTTTGTTCTGTTATCAGTAAAGAGTTCTTCTACATATTTCATCTATTCTTGTATTTTATCATCCTTTTTTCATATTATTTCTCCCTTTTTGTTTCAAAGAATACATAGTTGTTATTTCTTAAATATACCTGCAGTCTCTTTCAGCTTTTTGTGTAGATTAAAACTGTCATACTTTTCCTGTAGAAATTCTATTTCTTTACATTTTCCATTCATCCAGATTTCTTTTGCTTTTCCTTTAATAATTTTCTGAACCTCTTTATATTTTGTTGGACTATGATTATTATATGTGGAAGATGGTGATGAAGAAATGTATAAACAACTTGGATTAGTGAACAAAGGAAGGGTAATTATTATGATGATTTTAATTATGGCAGTATAGATTGAATGAGGAGATAGCATTTGGGAATAAGGAAAGTGAATTTCTCGAGTTCTTGAGAGATAACTATCTAGGCAGCATGTGAAGAAAGGCATGCAAGGATCAGGAGTTCTAGATCTCATAATTTCCTCAGAGGATGTAATTGTTAGAGGGGGGGGGGGGTTCACATTTTTCTCCAGTTGGTGAAAGTGATCATGAAGTAATCACTTGTGTTGTGGCTAGTCATATGCAGGCTTTTGCGAGGAAAGGATATATGTGGAATTATAAGGCTGGTGATTATGACAGGCTTAGGAGACAACTTTGAGCTATAACATGGAACATGGAGTTGAGTTGTGAGGAAATAAATGCTGCATGGGAACTTACAAAGAAATACATAACAGCATCAATGTGCAAATGTATCCCAAAGGCCAAAAGGCTGAATAAGGGAGGTGTAAAATGGATGAATGTGGAGCTTAAGCATGAAATCTATGAAAAGAAAGTCCTTTGGAGGAAGTACAAGATGAATAATGGTAATCAGTCACATGAAGAATATAAAGAACCAGCCAGGAGAGTGCCACAGTTAGTAAGGAAAACACAGAAATTGGCAAATCAGGCTAAGAAAAACCCTAGAGAGTTTTTTAGTTATGTGGCAAGTAAAAGGAAGAATGATCATGGAAAGATGAAGTTAAGAGATGAAAGTGGTAGAATGGTAACTGCTGCAGAAGACATTGTTGAGATATTCAGTGATCAATTTCTGAGTGTGTTTCATCCTGATCAGGGTGGAATCATGAGGAACTTAAGGGTAGAGGACATAGGAGAAGATAGCTTAATTGTGAGTGAGCAGGAGGTATTTGAGGAAATAAATAATCTTGATGTTAATAAGGCGATAGGATTTTATGAAATATCACCAGGCATCTTAACAGAATGTTCCAGGGAACTGGCAGTAGCATTGGCATGCCTGTTTAACAAGAGTTTTGCAACAGCACAGGTTCCAAGAGAGTGGAAGGAGGGTAAAATTGTTCCACTGCATAAAGGTAGTGATAAGGCTGTAGTTTCAAATTATAGACCGGTCTGTATATCTGGAGTTGTGGTGAAGGTCCTGGAGAGATTCATGAGAAGTAGGATACAGAAATGGGTTGGTAACAGCAGTATTCTCTGTAGTTATCATCATGGGTTTGTTAAGGGGAGATCATGTTTCACTAACTTACTTATGTACTATAACAAGGTGACAAATACCTTCGACAGCAGAGATGCACATACAGTGGTGTACTTGGATTTTGTAAAGGCTTTTGATAGACTGCCACATGACAAGCTTTTAATTAAATTGAAAGAGAATGGATTGGATAACAGACTTCTGTCTTGGATCAGTGACTGGTTGTCAGATAGGTATCAGAAAGTTGTGTATGGGGATGCAGTATCTTGAAAGAGAAAGGTCACCAGTGGTGTGCCACAGGGGTCAGTTGTGGGGCCATTGTTGTTCAGTTTGTATGTTAATGATATTGGGTTGGGTTTAACTAGTGATATTCAGCTGTTTGCAGATGATGCAAAACTGGGGAGAGCAATTCACAGTCAGGCTAATGTTAATGCCTTACAAGAGGACTTGAATAGATTGCATGAATGGGCAGGTAAGTGGAACTGTCAGTTCAATGTTGCCAAGTGTAAGGTTTTGAGATTTGGTAAGCAACGATGAGATGCCAAGTATACTTGGTGGGGAAACGTTAACAGAAGTAGAGGAGATGAGAGATCTAGGTATGATGGTGGACAAGGACCTGAAATTGCACAAGTTTGAAAACATCACATCGAATAATGGCAATGATGCGGAGAACCCTGGCATGCAAAAATAGAGAGGCTATGATTCCAATGTATAAGGCCTTGATCAGGCCTCATATGGATTATTGTGCACAGATTTGGTCTCTGGGTTTTCATGGTGATGAGGATATGTTGGAAAGGGTACAGAGAAGATTCACAAAGGTAGTCAGTGGTCTTTGGAATGTGGAGTACGAGGACAGATTGAGGGAATGTAAGTTGCAGAGCCTCGTGAATAGGAGGAAGAGGGGGGGGGGATATGATTGAGACATATAAGCTGGTTGGGGGGTTGTTATCAGGTAGACATGGAAGAGATTTTTTGTAGAATTGGAGAGGGTGTTAGCAAAGGAGTGAGAAGGAGGTTCTTTGTATGGAGGATGGTTGGTGAGTGGAATGCATTGCCTGAGTGTATTGTGGATGTGGGCACATTGAATCAGTTTAAGACGCGGTTGGATGAGCATTGTATGCAATAGTGAGTACCTCCCATGATGAGTCTCTGACTCCATGGAGGTCGGGTGTTGATGATAATAATAATAATAATAATAATAATAATAATATGATCTGCATTGATCCATGAGATAAAGAATTTTGTCAGTTATTCAATCTTTTTTGTTGCTGTTTCTTAAGTATAGCTTTCAGTCTAAGTTTTAACTCTGTCACCAGTAGATTATGATCAAAAACAATATCCACACAAGGATAGGTGTTTTTTTTGTACTCTTTATGGAACTTTGAAATCATTGATTAATTGACTTCTGACTATATTTGCATTATTATCCAGTGGTGATCACCAAGTATATAGTATTTAGGGTGGTAGCTTAAACCATGCGTTTGTGATTATTAGTTCCTCTTCTTGGCAGAATTGAATAAGACTGTCTCCTCTCTCTCTCATTTCTTGTTCCCATGTGTCCATATTTGCCAACTCTGTCTCCACTTCTTCCACTTAACTCACAGTTAAGTTAAGTCATATCATCTTTAACTATTACCTCTAAAATTTGTATTTTTTTAAAAATGTATAGTTACTAATGTTTTTGTGCTTTTTTGAATATAGCCAAAAATAAATTGCTGCCATTTTCAGATATATTTTCATTAAGTTTCTGGTAACCATTATTTTTGTACTTTTTTTTTTTTAAATTTATATGGGACAATTATTTTTAATACTCCTCCCCCCATCTTTAATTTTATTTTTGCTCGTGTGTATGTGTTTTTTTAATTTACTAAGAAATATTCAGGATGTAAGTCATGTGCTTTGGTGTGATTAGATATCAAATGTTGTGTTATATTGGTGGGATTATGCTAGAAGAACCTGATCAAGCTAGGGATTTTGGAGTTTTGGTAGACAGGAAGTTGAAGTTCAAGGGTCATATAGTAAAAATTGTAAATACAATACAGAATAATTGCAATGCTGAAATGAACGTTCATATGTAAAGATAAAGAAGTCATTTTGCCTCTTTACAAGGTCTTTATAAGACCTCACTTGGACCATTGTGCACAGGTTTGGTGTTCTGGTTTTGAGGTGATTCTGATACGGGGGGGGGGAGTACAAAGGGGAGTGTCAAAAATTATATCAGTATTGTGGAATACTGATTACAAAGACAGATTGAGAATTTGTAGGCTGCAGACACTAGTAAACAGGAGAAAGAGAGGGGTGATATGATTGAGTCTTACAAACTTCTGAAAGGGTCATGCAGGATTTCAGTTGATTGAAATTTTTCATTTTATGGAGGGTGGGGAAAGTACAAGCGAGTATCCTTGGAAGCTGAAAACGAATACCACTAAGATGGGAGTGAGATCTAGATTTTTCTGTCATAGAGTGGTGCACGATTGGAATGGATTGCCGTTAGATGTTGTGCATGCAAGCAGTGTGAATGAATTCAAGAATAAGTATGATGGCTGGTGTGTGGCCTCTCTTGATGAGTTGTTGACTCCCTGGAGGTCTCTCTTATTAATAATAATAATAATAACAACGTTCTTTTCATTTTTGCATGAATAATTATTATGAATAATGTTTTTTATATTTTATATGAATTGCTTCTTTCATTATATTAATAATGCAATCATCATTTTATAGGCTGATGAAAAATTAGACAAGTTTCTGGAAGAAACACATGAAAACTTTCAAAGTTATGAAGTCCAGATAAATGAGTATGAGAAGTTAAAGAAAGAGTTAATGTATGCGGGTGATAAAATAGTGAAAAAAGGAATCTTTGAGTTAGACTGTACTTATTTTTATAGCGCACTGGAAGAGCGTGTAAGATTATTATATCAGAAACTTGTGGGATTTATGACTGAGGATCATAATGAACAGACAAAAAAGTATGGCATTTTCATTTACAGATAATAGTTTCTAATTTCTTTTTTCCATCTTATTCTGTTAAGTAAGTTTATTGAGTATTTTGTTATCAGTTTGCACTTAACTGTTAAAAGGTATAGTTCACTATTGTTTTTGCTATATCAGTAGGTAATATGAAAAACAAATATATATATATATTACCGAAATTACCTGCCATTATTCAGATTCTTCACTGGCTCCAGCCATTGCCTCTAGTCTTAAAACATAAGAAGCAAAAAAAAAAAAAAATAGTGGTATGTCCACTAGTGTGTAAATTCTTATAACATTGAATCCTGAAAATGACTGATTGGCTGGGTGATTAGTATCTACTCTCTTGTAGACTGCATGTACAAATCCTGCCATGGGGATGGATGTTTGTGATTGTCTTTCATTTGCAAATGAATGCCATTGCCTAGTGCGAGATCATTGCCCTATTTATTAGAAGCCTGAAGTGGCATGAAAAAGTTCTAGGTTTGATTTCTAGATCAGGGTTTCCAGATTAATTAAAAAAGAAATAAAAATGCAAAACAATATATATATATATAAAATTAACACAAATATGAAAAAAAAATTCTTAGCCCATTCATGGTACAAACGAACATAGTATAGGCTTAGAAAAAGCCTTTCATGGGTAGCAGCCACATGAAAAGAAAATGAAACCACCTCTCTACTGTAAAGAAAATGAAACCACCTCTCTACTGTAAAGAAAATAACTGTGAAATAATGGTACAGCATTTCTGTAAGCTTACCAATAATGGAGAAAATGATGTTGGTTTACATGTACTTTCTGAAACATCATAATTACCATGAGAGTCCTGATATAGTAAAGCTAACTATAGGGAACGGCAATTTGGGATTTAGCCGACCAAATTGTATTGTTATTGGTTAAACCAAAATAAAAAATGATGGTACAACATGACAAAATTTCATGCCGGCTGGGGCGTCACCTGGTTAAACAAGGCCCCCCGTTGTTTTCGCCAGGGAACCAGGGCGAACAGCGAAAAGTCAGTTACTGGAACAAATCTGAAAACACACCCCAATTCAACATCACCAGAGTTAAAGATCAGTACTATCAACATAAGAAGCCTGAATGGCAAAGAAATGAAGCTAGCTGAGGAATTAGACAAGTACTGTACCAGATCGACATAATAGGAGTGACTGAAACAAAAAAAAGACAAAAACTGGTGAGATCTTTCTGAGCAATAAATACAAAATGTTATATTCAGGCAATGACAATCAAAGAAAAGAAGGAATAACCATAGTATTCAACACAAAATACGAGGCTAATCTTCTTGAATGGCAGGCAGTTTC